>NW_026652281.1:2567159-2589336 GCF_009828535.3 Hylobates moloch
CGCCCCCCGGCCGCCCCCGCGCGGCCCCCGGCCCCGGGTCGCGGCGCGGCGCGGGCGGCAGCATGGTGGAGAAGCGCTGCCCGCTGCAGAGGGACGGCGTGTACCGCTGGTTCTCGGAGCTGCCATCGCCGCAGCGCGTGGAGTTCCTGTGCGGCCTGCTGGACCTGTGCATCCCGCTCGAGCTGCGCTTCCTCGGCTCGTGCCTGGAGGACCTGGCCCGCAAGGACTACCACTCGCTGCGCGACTCGGAGATCAAGGCCAACAACCCTGCCGACCTGGGCAGCCTCACCAACCTGACGGACGAGGTGGTGCGCAGCAAGCTGCTGGTGTCGCTGGCGCTGCTGGGCTCGGAGCAGCGCGAGGCGGCGGGCGTGCTCTACCGCACGCTCACGCACATCGACTCCATCATCCACAACTACGGGCTGCAGCTCAACGAGGGCCGCACGGGCGATGAGTTCCTGCTGCTGTTCACCATGGCCTCCAACCACCCGGCCTTCAGCTTCCACCAGAAGCAGGTGCTGCGCCAGGAGCTCACGCAGATCCAGAGCAGCCTGAACGGCGGCGGGGGCCACGGCGGCAAGGGCGCGCCCGGGCCGGGCGGCGCGCTGCCCACCTGCCCGGCCTGCCACAAGGTGCGTTCCCGCCCCGAGCTCTACCCTGTACCCCAACTCTGCATCCCCAGCTCTGCACGCCAAGCCTCCAGCCTGCACTGCGAGCCCCCACCCAGGCCTCCAGCCTGCACCGAGAGCCCCCCACCCACGCCTCCAGCCTGCACCGAGAGCCCCCACCCAGGCCTCCAGCCTGCACCACGACCCCCCCACCCACGCCTCCAGCCTGCACCGACAGCCCCCACCCAGCCCTCCAGCCTGCACCACGAGCCCCCAGCCCGTGTCCCAAGCCCCATTCCAAGCCTCTATGTCGCACCCCAAATGTCTGCCCCACCTCTCCAAGCCTCCACCGTACATCCCAAGTCCCCACCCCGTGTCCCAAGCCCCCATCCTAAGCCTGCACTCCTCACCCTAAGTCTGCACTTCAAGCCCCAAGACCTCACCGTGGCCTTGAGCCCACACCCTCAGTTCCCTCTGCCTGCCCCAAAGCCTCCAGAACTCCGCCTCGCGCCCCTTGGGCAGGAGCGGCTGCAGGGGCCCTGGGTCCGAGGATCCGCGGGAGCGGTGCGGGAGACGTCCGCGGTCAGAGCTCACAGTCTGAGTGCCCTCCTTTCATTTAGCCGGCTGCAAACGCGATAAGGTCTTTGTCCCCTTAATGGGGCCCTTGGGTGACAGATAACAGACATTGCGGCGCCTTGGTTTCCCCATATCTGGTATTACCAGAAAAGGAAGGAGCCGTGGCCATGCCAGAAGCCGCTGATGAGGTGAACATTGCAAGGCGCTGGGCTTCGCCGTCTGAGCCGCTCCCTCCACACAGGTGGAGGGCCTGCTTGGGGCCTTTGTCGCTGGGGGCCTCCGCGCGGGACGTGGCTGTCCGTGTGAGCTCATTTATGGACACGTGCATGCTGTATGATGTACGCGTGTGTCCCATGTGGGCATGTATGTGTGCACATGTGTGTATGGATGTACACATGCCTGTGAACGTTGTGTGTGATTGTTTTTAAGAGCCGGGCTACCTGTAACTGACAGAAAAAGACTCCTAGAGCCCTAAATGCCCGTGAAACCTATTTATTGGCGACCCTTAGAAACAAAACCCAGGCTGACATTTTGAGTGGGAGAGCACTGGTGCCTTAAAGAATGTTAGGTTAGGTTAAAGATCTCCGGTCTCCAAATTGAACCGGAAGGGCATCCTGGCCATCCACTTAGCGATGTGAACTTTTGTCTAAGTGTTTCAGAACTGAAAACGCAAAGTGTTTGGGGCTCCAGCTATTTTGAACAGCCCCCTGCAATCCAGTGCCAAAATTTTGCTGCCGGAAGAGATTACTTTGACCTGGTGTGATGTGTATTTAGAATACAAACTGATTATTTTTTTGGAAGGGAATAGGTTGCAGTCGGGACCAGTCTTGCTGAGTGCCTCTTTGCAGTGTATTTAAGTTCTTTGAAGTTAAAACTTTGGTAAAACTTTGCTTTTATGAGTGGCTGAGAACACCGTCTGGTTTACTAGGTTTTGTGTGTGTGTTTTTAAAGCTGTCTTTCAATCCTAGATTGTGGCTTTTCCTTTTTAATGTCTTCCTCTAAGAAGTGGTTGTGGTACATACGTTGGTTTTTTTTAATTGATTTTTTCGTGTGTGACATTTACCTCCAAGACTATAGTTTTCTTTTTAAGTTCAGCTCCCACCCTACATTTCAGGCTGTGTGCTGCACAGAGGGTCCTAGGATATGTAGTTGTTTCTGGTAATCTGTGTAAGCCTTGACATGCCAGCAAATTGTCGCCTATTCATGGAATCTCAGTCATTTATGGTCAGTTTCATGTGCTGTTACTCCTTTGTGTAGATTCCACCCACTAATAATTTCTATGGCTGTTGCTACAGTAACGTCATCTCTTTAAGGGGATTCTTAATGTGTGAGCACGGGTGCATCACTTTATGCAGACAGTGGTGATTATTATTTTGGTTGGGCAGTGAGCTAAATCTAGAACAAAAATGTCTTTTATAGGAGAGCCTTTCTGTCAAGCAGAAATCCCTTTGATGAGACGAAGGGGCTAATCTATTCCTCTCAGCTCAGCCCTGCACCGCTCCCCCGCCCCTCCCCAGCCCCAAGGCCATGGGCACTGAATTTACCAGCCCTGCAACCTTGGCCAGGATCCTTCTGCCTCTCAGTGTTGTCCCTATTGCAGTGGAAGGGATGTAACCTACCTCACAGGCTTGTGTTGAGGATTACATAGGTAACATACGTGAGCTTCCAGCAGAGGTGCAGGAAATGCTGCTTTCTCCTTTCTGGCCTCTCCGGCTTTTAACATGCATTTTTATAGAGGTATGCTAACTTAAAGCAAGGCATGTTTTATAGATTGAATTATTTACATCTTGGCTATGACCGTTTATGTGTTCTATATTGGTTTTTGAATAGTTACTTGGAGCTGACAATTTTTTTGTTTCATCTTTGGAAAGCTGGAAGATTCTGTGACCCTTAATGAGAGGATTGTTATAAGGAGTAACCTTGGGCTGTCATTTCCGTATTTCAAAACAACCGTGCTTTCTAGTTTTCCGTACATCCCTAGTGTCACTGCAAAGCTAATTTCAGCCCCATTCATTTAACTTTCCTTTCTGTTGCTGCTTCAAAGCTAAGGCTGACATTGATGAACCCTTTATTGCTTGGAGCAGGCAACTCAGATGAAATCTAGCATTTAAGTATTTTGCTTTCTTAGTTTCTAAATCTAACATTTGGTGTATTCCTGAAAAAGCAGCCCCATTAAAGCTGTCTGCATTCTTCTGTAAGCTGTTGAATTTTGTTTTGAACTCTTTGAGCTTGGAGACTTTGTATTTTTCTTTTAGAGATACAAATGTTAATTGCTTTTTAAATTCTTTATCCAATTTGAATTTTTATTTCTTGGCCTGGCAAGGTGGCTTACGCCTGTAGTCCCAGAAGTTTGGGAGGCTAAGGTGGGCAGATCGCTTGAGCCCAGGAGTTCAACACCAGCCTGGGCAACACAGCAAAACCCTGTCTCTACAAATCCAAAAATTAGCCAGGAGTGGTGGCACACACTTGTAGTCCCTGCTACTTGGGAGGCCGAGGTGGGATGATTACCTGATCCCAGGAGGTAGAGGCTGTAGGTGAGGTATGATCATGCCACTGCACTCCAGCCTGGGTGACAGTGAGAGCCTGTCTCAAAAAATTTTTTTTAAATTTATTTTAACTGGATTTTCCGAAATAGTCATTATTTGCAATTCCTTATCCAAATCCTGTGTTTTTATTTAAAAATTCTTATTATTCTGAGGACTTCTAGAGGTGTAAAAGTGGGGGAAGTATAAAGTAGACATACCTGTATTTTACTTCAGAAAGATAAATACTTCCAGTAGCCCCACTGATGGTAGACTGAATTAGTTGTACTCTGCCTAGTGGCTGGTAATGCTGCTGCTTGCTGCTCCTGCAGTCGCCTGTTCCAGGTTGCCAACTGTGGGGGATAGTTGGCTTAGACTTTCCAATGCCTGTTTTACGTAAATAAAAGACCATAGTTTTGGAAATAGTTAAAATAAATCCTTTGCAGTTTTTTCTTTGTGTCAGTGATAATTAATATGCTATGGTATATGCACATGCTTATTCGTCTTTTAAAAATAACAGCTTTATTGAAAGAGAATTCATATACTATATATACTTCACCCTTTTAAAGTGAAGTCATTGGTTTTTAGTATAGTCATATAGCTGTGCAAGCACGACCACTGCCACTGAACATTTCCATCACCCCAAAAAGAAATCCAATGCCTATTAGCAGTCGCTCCCCATTCCCCCTCCCCGCTCCCCATTCCCCCTCCCCCCAACCCTTGACCACCCCTTTTTGTGTCTATGGGTGTCTTTTTTGGACGTAGCATGTAAGGGGACCACACACCGTGTGGCCCTTTGTGACTGGCTTCCTTCACTCGCTGTTGTGATGTCAGGGCCCGTCCGTGCTGTGGGTGTGTCAGCACTTCCTCCTCGTTCGAGACTGAGTGGCGTTCCCCTGTGTGAAGAGGCCGAGCTGTGCTCACGCGTTCTTCAGTGGGTGGACCTTGGGGTTGCTTCACATGCTTGCTTGTAGACTTTTGTCTTCATGGTTAATAGGCTCTTTGTCTTCACCCCCGTGCACTGTGCCTAACACTTAGCGCGTCCTCTCTGGACCGCTGGCGCACGTGTCGGTGCAGGGCTGTCCTGAGGGCTCCTGTTCCACCTGGTAGATTGCTAGGTGCCGTGTGCAGAGCTGTGTAGGTGTGGCCTCAGCTAGCCTGGGGAGCTGCAGTTGGAGGTGGCAGGGAACTCTGTGCTGTTGGTACAGAGCCTCTGGGCTGGTGCATTTGGTCAGCGACAGGTATGGGGGAGCAGGGCCTGGTGGGCAGGGGCAGGGCTCCGCCTGAGCTCCAGCTGTGAGGGCGCTGCCGTTTGTGTTTCAGCATCTTCAGGCTATGGATAATGAACTGCTTCATGGGGCTGATTTTTTTAAGGGGGTACTAAAAACATGATGTTTTTAAAGTTTTTGGTGCAGGGGTGTGGTGGGGTGGTGGTCTTCCTTTAGAGGTGTGTTCTGTGGAACAGTTCTCGAACTCTCTGTGGCTTGCATTGTGAGTGCCTGAGGATAAGCACTGTAGAAACTTCAGATAGACACAAATACTGTGAATAAACCTGCTGAAAATGTCTGTCCAAAGATCAGCAACAGCTTTTGCTTCGTTGCTTTTCGTAAGCTGTTGAAAGTCATTGCAGTTCAGAGGTGAAACATGGGATAGTTCATCTTCTGGTTATCAGGCAAAGTATAAGTGGTTTCTTTTAGTTTCTCCTTTAGCCCTAAACTCTGGGCCTATTGCAGCCAAGAGTCATCTGGCATTCTATAAGAACGGATTCTCTCTGGAGCAGCTGTTGTCACTGATGGTTAAAGGAATAGCTGTGACCTAAAAGCACTGTTTTGTCTCCATGTTTTACACTTGTTCTCCTGGGCAGCTGGGAACTGCCTGGTCTATGAACTTGTCTGTGAACTAAGTCTTCTGGCTGGCTTTGTATACATTGCTTTTTTTGTTATTATTATTGCATTACAGGAGATACAGGAGATAATATTCTAACACATAGTGGATTTTTTTATTTTTATTTTTGGCCAGCTGTTACAGGTCTAAAACACTGTCCTGTTTCGTAGTACAGTACAGTACATGATACGGGAATTGAGGCATACAGTCATGTGCTGCTTAAGGACACAGATACGTTCTGAGAAAAGTGTCCGCAGCTGATCTTGCTGTGTGAGCACCACAGAGTGCACTTGCACAAACCTGGGTGGCAGAACCCGCTACACCCCTAGGCCACATTGTAGAGCCTGTTGCTCCACGGCTATAAACCTGTACAGCATGTTACTGTACTGAATACTGTAGGCGGTTGTAACCCACTGGTATTTGTGTATCTAAACACAGAATAGGTACAGTAAAAACACATTATTAGAATCTTAGAGGACCCCTGGTCCGTGCGGTCTGTCAGTGATGGAAGCATCCTTATGCAGTGTGTGACCGTGCTGGGATGCAGTTCTGATTGTTTTCTTGGTGGTAGTATTTTTGTTGATGCCATGATGGAGCTGCAGTAGCACTGCCATCTACTGTGTAATGGCTTGGATTATGTGGTACTTTAATTACTGTCCTTTGCCCTCACATTAAATGAAGGCCATTTACTTTGACATGAGCTAGTTCACATTTGCCTCATTTAGTTGAACACACATTTGAGTTTTGCTGTTTTATACTGTGTTCTGGAGCACAGTTGTAGAAACTGGAAATTCTGTGTCATATTTGGATTTGATGAGTAATATGATGGTATCATTTGTTCAAGTGCGAAGGTAATTGGAGATAAGCATCTGCGTTAGTCTTGTCACTGCAGGTGAAGCTTACCGCTTACTTAGGCTTTCGTTTACCCATTTTCCCTTTAGTCCTGTAAACTTCATCTACCTTTTGGGTTAACTTGCTTTTCCAGCAAATCTATATGAGTCTTAAAACTTCAGAGTCCAGCTAGTAGAATAGAATAGTAAGAGGTACTCGTGTTGGGGCATCTTTGTTGAATTGATGAGGAAGAAATTTTTGTTATGCTAGGAAAAATTTCTCCTTTAGTATTCTCCCCCGCCCCCCACCTTAGAGGGATTAGATTTTAGAAAAAGATCCTTCTTTTTTTGTTGTTGTTTTTTTTGTTTTTTGAAAAACTGCCAGTTGGAACAGTAGTTATCTTGTTAGTTTAAGTAAGAAGTGTAGCTGCGAGTTACCTAATTAGGGTACATTATTGAAGGGCTTTTGGTTTTGGACTTTAGTCTTAACATACTCAGTTTAGAAATTAGTTTTAGCAAGGTAATTTTTTTCTCCAGTCCCTGTAGATATTTTTGTCGTAGAGAGACCTTACACATTGTAGAAACATTTCCTGTCAAAGGTAAAAAGAGATCATCCAGAACTAACAAAATAGGTTAATTCTTAGCAGTTTCTGTTTTGTTCTGGGTTAAAAGACCTGAAGCTACTTAAAGTGAGAAGACAGAAGCAAGACAGAGTTGCTCTTCTAGCAGCCGTGTGTCGTGTCTGATCAGGGCATGATTAAGCAGGACAGGATTTCACATGCCAGCCACAAAGCCCTGGACCCGGCCGCCCACTCTCAGAGAGAGGCACTGTGGACCCCGCCCGCCATTCACTACCCAGCTTGCCAGTGGGGCGGGTGCTTTGCAGGCTCACAGAAAAATCACTCGCCCTTGAAATGTCTTATCTGGGCCTGGACACCTCCTTAGTTTCTCTTGTGTTTCCTTTCTGTGTAAGGCTGGTCCCTCACCGCTGGTTTGGTCACAGGCCTCTGTTTCCTGAGGGTCACTGGTAGGTCAGCGTTTGAACTTCAGTCCAATCTTTGACCTCTAGCTCCACCTGACCCATAAACCATAATGGTTCTCTGATTTGTATTTTCAACAAAACCCCACCTTTAACACCACTCACCTCTACCAGCCAACAAAACCCCGCCTTTAACACCACTCATCTCTACCAGCCCCCCTTCTCTTGGTCGCTTCACCACCGAGCCCTCCCTGACCAGCTAGCAGAAAAGGCCTTCCATCCCGCTGAGTGGTGCTGGTCCCCGTGAATGGGTTGGTGTGTGTCTTTCCAGACACGTTTGTGCACATATATGTTCACACGTTCTTTCAAGACACCATACACATGCTTACATACACGTAGGATCTTACATACACGCCGTTCTTCATGCTGTAACACAGCCACGCTTCGTGAAGTCAATCCTGCTGTCTCTAGTTCCTCACCTTCAGTTATTCCTCAGCCTCCTATGACCTGCCTTTTGCCTTGAACCTCTTTGACAAAAACAATTTTTACGGAAGAGTATTCAGCAATCTCTTCAGCGAAGAAAGATTTTAAATCAGTAATGTAACCAGAGGTAGGAAATGGAAAAGTGCCAGAGGCTGCTGCATGGAAAGTCCCTTCTCCCACAGATGGCAGGGAAGGGCACCCAGGACGTTTTAAGGGTCAGGCAAGGTTCTCCTTTCCCTGGGTGTTGATAACTTTTATTTCACATGTGAAAAACATGTTTCTTACCCTCTTCCCAGCCATCCAGTTCTCCTCTTTGCAGATAGCACACTTCCTCGTAGAACCTTCCAGATAAACCATATGTATTTACAAGTAGGTACCTGATGTCCCACTGCACACACAGGTGCTTCCTGGTCTTCTCTTGGCAGTCTTTCCAGATGAGGCTTCTCTGTCAGTCCATAAAGAGCTTGTTCAGTGGCACAAATGTGTTATTTAACCAGGCCCTTTTGATAACATTTTGTTCCATCGGATTATTACAAACCAGTGCAGTGTCATTTACATATTATATACATATCACCTACATGTTACAGACAACAGATGGGACCTTTCACATTCAGGTAAGTCTACCTGTGGAGCAGAAATCTGGAAGTGGAGTTGGGTCAAACGGTCTGTGCTTTTGTAATTATTTTACCTGTTGCCAAGATCTGCTTTTAGAATTCCCACAGCCATGTACAAGGCCTGTTTCCCTAACCTTTAATGAGCCCAGTGAGTTAGCCACTTGCTGGTTGCGGCCATTCTGTTAGGTGGAGACTTACCTGGTGTAATAGTTTTATCTTAGGAGTGAGGTTGAATACTGTTTCAAGTAAACTATTTCATTGATATTTGGTGAGCTGTTTGTCTCCTTTGCTCGTCTCTGTTGAGTTGTTGGTCTTTTATTTTTTTAATTTTTACTTTATTTGAGACGGAGTCTCACTCTGTCACCCAGGCTGGTGTGCACTGGTATGATCTCGGTTCACTGCAACCTTTGCCTCCCGGGTTCAAGCAATTCTCCTGCCTCAGCCACCCAAGTAGCTGGGACTACAGGCACCCGCCACCACGCCAGGCTAATTTTTTGTATTTTTAGTAGAGAGAAGATTTCACTGTGTTATCCAGGATGGTCTCAATCTCCTGACCTGGTGATCCGCCTGCTTCAGCCTCCCAAAGTGCTGGGATTACAGGTGTGAGCCACCGTGCCTGGCCCTACTTTCTTATTTTTAACTTTATATTTTTCAAAAGCTGGCATGCAAGGCCAGGTGCACTGGCTCACACCTGTAACCCCAGCACTTTGGGAGGCCAAGACAGGTGGATCACTTGAGGCCAGGAGTTCAAGACCAGCCTGGCAACATGGCAAAACCCCATCTCTACTTAAAAAAAAAAAAAAGAAAAAGAAGAAGAAAAAACTGGCATAGAAAAGCTTTCATTGGGAAAAACTCTCTGACACGAGAGTTGGGCTTTAGGTTACCTGGGTTGCCCGCATACAAGGTTGTGATGTGTCAGCTGAGAGCTAGGAAGAAGCTGCGTGGCAGCATGATGCTTTGGTGGCCTTGTCTCCTGTGGCGCCTGTAGAGGCATGTGTGTGGATGAGTTCATTTCCATGGAGTAACATTTTTAGTTCTGCAAGTAAGTTTGTCTGGATTATATTTCTTTAATGCTTTTAAAACTTTAAATCATGGTTAGCCTCGATGTTTTAGTTTGCTATATAATGTCTGTTTTAGTTTGCTACATAACGTCAATAAATTGAAAACCTGTTACTCATTCTAATTAAGGTTTCATTTGTATTTTACACTTTCAACAGTGACATCAGATTAACTCTTAAGGGAGCATTATGGAATCATTTGTCTAATTATTTGGGACATTTGCATAAAAGCATCAATAGAATTACCAGAAAGAAATTATATCCTTAGGTTTTTTTATTTTTTTGAGATGGAGTCCCGCGTTGTCGCCCAGGCTGGAGTGCAGTGGTGTGATCTCAGCTCACTGCAACCTCTGTCTCCCGGGTTCAAGCGACTCTCCTGCCTCAGCCTCCTAAGTAGCTGGGATTACAGGCATATGCCACCACACCCGGCTAATTTTTGTATTTTTAGTAGAGACTGGGTTTCACCATGTTGGTCAGGGTGGTCTTGAACTCCTGACCTCAGGTGATCTGCCCACCACGGCCTCCCACAGTGCTGGGATTACAGGTGTGAGGCACCACGCCCAGCCTATCCTTAGGTTTCTTACTGACTCTAATTAAAACATGTATATATAGGAACTAGTGCTAGAAGGATTATAGTCTAGACTTGAAAAAAGATTAAACTGTTTGAAGTAGGAAGAGATTTAGTGTATGGGGAAGAGGAACAACCCTCACCCCTACTCTGTTTTGGGCATTTTAATAAAATTTAGAAGCTTGAGAATAATGCTAACAACCTAGTTATAGTAAAATTAGTAAAATTGGCTGGGCGCTATGGCTGACGCCTGTAATCCCAGCACTTTGGGAGGCCGAGGTGAGCGGATGACAAGGTCAGGAATTTGAGTCCAGCCTGACCAATATGGTGAAACCGCATCTCTACTAAAAATACAAAAATTAGCCGGGCGTGGTGGCGGGCGCCTGTAATCCCAGCTACTCGGGAGGCTGAGGCAGGAGAATCGTTTGAACCTGGGAGGCAGAGGATGCAGTGAGCCAAGGTGGTGCCACTGCACTCTAACCTGGGCAACAGCGAGACTCTGTCTCAAAAAAAAAAAAAAATTTAGTAAAATTAATGAGATACTTTGAAAGCACGGAGTATTGAGGTTGTGTGGGAAGCACTGTGTGGTGTGTGAACTCTACCCGGACACCAATAGATACTCACAGAACTTGCGTGCCACCTCTGGGGGATTCTCCTGACTCCAGGTTCCTGGTGGAGCATCTTTCATATGTGAGAACTCAGGCCGTTTTCCAGTCGGTTCCCACCTTCACCGCACCCCGAGTCCCGGGCCTTGTTTCTGTTCTTTTCCTCGATTCTGTTTCTTTTCCACCACTGATCAGTTTTGCCTATTCTAAAACTTCCTTTAAGCAGAATCATGGAATTCCTGTTGGCTTTCTATCTGTTGGCTTCCTTCGTTGCGTGATTTGAGTGGCTGGTCTAGGGATGACTGTAGATTCTGAACTTTCCACACTGCATTGTACCACACGTCATGCAGTGTGTCATTTCTCAAAGCACTTATATGTGTGGGTTGTTTTTTAAATAGGTAGAAGGCTTTTAAACCAGCATACCATTAATATTGTATTGAGGAAGTTAGTTTATCAATGTTATTTTTCCTTTTACAATTGCTGATAAAGATATGAGGTGAGGAGCAGCAGGTTACAGAGAGGAGCGATGCCTGGGGGCGTGTCAGTGTTTCTAGGCGCGTGCAGTGATGGGCAGCAGACTGGGGAGCGATTCGGTGGAGGCATGTAGGTGTTCCCCAGGTGTGTGCGGTGAGGGGCGGCAGGCTTAGGGGGATGCGGTGGGGGCGTGTCAGTGTTCCCCAGGTGGGGGATGCGGTGAGGGCGTGTCGGTGTTCCCCAGGTGCAGGAGGCTGCTCTGAGGGTGTCGCATGTATTTCATTTAATCCTCATAACAGCTCCATGAGTTAGGTTCTATTTTTGTCCCCATTTTAGCAATAAGAAAACAGACACAGAGAGGTTAAGTATAAATAATTTGACAAAGGAAATTAGTAAGTGGCTATTTTTATTGTGTGAAGTTAAAATTGTTTGTGTGTTGACTTCATCATTTAAAGTGAGAGGAAGAACCTGAGGAATATGAAATGAGACGAGGCGGAGAGCCCCAGACTCTGCGGCTGGTAGAAGTAGGGAGTGTGACCTCATCCCCGGATTCTGCCAGCTCTGCTGATGCCCGGGGCTGCCCCGTGTGCGCGGCCGGCCCTGGGCGGGATCCATGGTCTTGGTGACAAAGCTCCTCTCCCTGCCTTCGCCCCAGCGGCTCGTTTTTATTCATTCAGCAGAGAGTACGTAACTGATAGTCCTCAGTACCGCAGTCTAATATTTTGTTGGGGTTCCTTTTTTTCTTTTCATTTAAAGGTAAAACCTACATTTAGTGAAATGCACATATTTTAAGTGTGTCATCTGAGTGTTTTCACCACTTCAATCTTTTTTGGTTTTGTTCTTTGTGTATTTTTTTTTTTTTGAGACGGAGTCTCGCTCTGTCAGGCTAGAGTGCAGTGCAGCGATCTTGGCTCACTGCAACCTCTGCCTCCCGGGTTCAAGCAATTCTGCCTCAGCCTCCTGAGTGGCTGGGATTACAGGCACGCACCACCATGTCCGGCTAATTTTTGTATTTTTATTACAGACAAGGTTTCACCGTGTTGGTCAGGCTGGTCTCAAACTCCTGACGTTGTGATCTGCCCTCCTTAGCCTCTCAAAGTGCTGGGATTACAGGCGTGAGCCACTGTGCCCGGCCACCACTTCAGTTTTGACAGAAGCAATAAGCCTTGATGGGGGTTTGTGCAGTATGACCGTTGCGCAGAGAATTCCCTCCCGCCATTTTCCAGTCAGTTCCCACCTTCTCTCACCCCCCACCCCCAGGCCTTAAAAACTCTTTTTCCTCTGTTCTGTTTCTTTTCCACCGTTGATTAGTTTTGCCGTTTCTAAAACTTCATTTAAGCAGATTGATGGAATTCCGTTTTATCTCTTGGCTTCCTTTGTTGCATGATTTTAGTGGCTGGTCTAGAGATGACACTGTAGATACTGAACTTTCCACAGTCTGCTTAGAGTTAATACTGTACCCCGCCTCGTGCAGTGGAAGAAGCTGGTCACTGTCTTGCAACCAGGTGCCTTCCCGGTCCTTGCTGTGGCAAGTGTACATATTACATCTATGCTATAGACATCACAATATATATAGTATTGTTGTTTGCATCAGTACGAATGTACCTTTAAAAAAATATGAGGAAAATATTGTCTTTTATATATACTCACATATTTACCTTTTTTTCCCCAACCCCTAAGTGGAACCAGGCCTATTTACCATTTTGGTGCTTTTCATTCCTTACTGATGCAGTTTGTTACCATATCCTTTCAGTCTGGCAAATTCGCTTTAGTATTTTCGGGAGTGTAGGTGTGCTGGCAAGAAAGGCTCTTAGTTTTCTTTTATCAGAACATGTTTCGCTTTCACCCGTACTATTGAAGGATGTTTGCACTGGACGTGAGGTCCTTTCCTGGCAGCTTTCTTCTACTGGGGCTTTGAGAGAAGTCGAGACCCTGTCTCTCCTCCAGGGCGCCGCTGTTGGCTGCTCCCCTGTGCTCACGAGTTGTTTTTCTCCAGCTGGCTCTAAGATGGTCTGTCTCTTTGGTGTTTGAGCAGCCTGACTGTGATGTGTCCAAGTGTTTTATTGAATTTATCTTATTTGGTGTCCTGAACTTAACCGGATCTGTAAATTTACGCCTTCTGCCAACTGTGGGAAGTTTTCAGCCATAATTTCTCCAAAGTGTTTTCCTACCTCAATCTCTCCTTATGGGACTCCAGCTCTAGGTATGTTAAACTGTGTGATATTGTCCCTGAAGCTTTATTCGATTGTTTTCCTTTCAGATCTTTTTTCTCTCTCTGTTCTTTGGGTTGGATACTTTTTATTGATCCATCTTTAGATTCACTGAGTCTTCTGTTATCTCCAGTCTGCTGTTAAAGCTCGTCCACAGGATTTTTCTTCGTTTAGAAATAGCATTTTTTAGTTCTGGAATTTCCTTTTTTTTTTTTTGAGACAGAGTCTTGCTCTGTCACCCAGGCTGGAGTACAGCGGCACACTCTCGGCTCACTGCAACCTCCGACTCCTGGGTTCAAGCGATTCTCCTATTTCAACCTCCCGAGTAGCTGGGATTACAGGCGCCCACCACCACACTCAGGTAATTTTTTTTTTTTTTTTTTTTTTGTAGAGAGAGGGTTTTGCCATGTTGGCCAGGCTAGTCTCGAACTCTTGACCTCAGGTGATCCGCCTGCCTTGGCCTCCCAAAGTGCTGGGATTACAGGCGTGAGCCACTGCACCTGGCTCTGGAATTTCCATTTTTAAGGAAATGTTCTGTTTCCCTCTTGAGACCCGTTTGGCTTGTCCAGCCCAAGTCCCTTTGCCTTTCTGTTCCTGAGCCCCGTTGTAAGGGCTGCTGAGTCCCTGCCTGTGCTGGCAGCGTGCATGTGTCCTGTGCCTGGTCTCCAGAGCTAACCCTTTCCTCTTTGTACAGGTTATGTTTTTGTTTCTTTCCATGTCTAATAATTGTGGATTGCTTCTTGGATTTTGTGAACGATCCGTTGTAGAAACTCTGGACTTCATTCTATCCTCCTGAAGATTCATGATGCTTTGTTTTAGCAGGCAGTCAGTTTGGCTGGACTCAAACTCCAGATACTCTTCCTGTGTTATCAGCAGCTAATATCTCACTCAGTTGCTGTAGTGTGACCTTGCTGTCCTGGACCTGCCCCGTGCGTGCCTGTTTGAGGGCTCACACAGAGTTGATGTGCAGAGCGTGCTGTCCCCTCCCAGGGTGCTCTCCCCTCCCAGGGTGCTCTCCCTTCCAGGGTTTCCCCTGTCGCTTTCCAGCTGCGATCATCTACCAGAATTCTCCTCTCTGGTTTTCCAGGTGAGACTGGGGCTCTCTCTAAGCTTTAGGTGCTCCCCTTCTCTGATGAGGACCAGGTTCTGCCCCAGGACAAGAAACCCAGGCAGTGCTCAGCTCGCTCTGGGCACAGGCCCCCTCCAATTTCTGCTTTTCTTGGTCCTGTTCAGTTTGATTTTTTTTATGCCTTGTCCAAAGTTTATAGTTATCTGCAAGAGGATTGGTCCAACATCTCAGCCATTACTGTAAGTAGAACCACCTGCTTTATATACTCCAGGGGTTGTAGAAATAAATATGAACCATGTGTTCTAGGAAGGATTCATTCTCCCTGAGGAAGGGAGGCTGTGAAGGGGGGTTTTATACTAACTGGAACATGTGCTGTTAAAAGGATGAGGTGCTGTGCAGAGAGAAGGCTAGGATGGCCCAGTGCCTTGAAGTTCACGGGTCCATATGGAGGATGTCAGTGGAATGGTTGTCTACATGCTCTAGCCCCTGGTGGCAGTCAGCCACGGCAAGGAGAGTCAGGCGTGTGGTGAACTTGCCAGAGAAGCAGGCCTGAGCTAGGCTTCACCTGTAGCCGTGAAGTTCAGTTGGGCAGATACCAGGTGCCTGGGGGATGAGAGTCTGGTCATAGCTGCAGTGGGAGGTAAATCTGAAACTTTTTGGCCTAAATGTCTTCTGTGATCAATCCAGGTGGGCCCTTTCTGGTCTGATCTTTTGTTGCATGGCTGACAGTAAGAGATGGGGTCCCTGGCTCTGAAGCAGCGATGCCTTGTTCATAATAGGGTGTCCCAAGAAGACTCCTGGAATAGAGTTTGTGGTGCCTGCAGAAACAAAGCCTGTAGCCGATTTCACCGACACTTTCTGGACCTCGGATGCACTCTTGTTTTCAACCAGGGGTTCTCGTTCCTGGCCTCTTCAAGTCCTGTTCTTTCCCATCCTAGATGCCTAAATGTTCTGACACTGAACCTATACTGTGGCTAGTATCCCCAAAGGGCTATAAAACAGCCACTTGAACGTGCTCACTGCTTTGAATGGTCCGTCTCAGGGAGTTGAATATTATATTGGGAACCAAAATGGTTGTTATAGCATAGTTTATTTACTGTGATTAGACATTTAGCCAGCTTCTCTAAGAAAACCCCAGTATTTAAGCATATTCCTGGCCAAATATTCACAATAACAATATCGTATGTAGTATGTACTTAAACGTCAAAAGTCCTGAAGATGGGCCGGTCACAGTGGCTCACACCTGTAATCCCAGCACTTTGGGAGGCCAAGGCAGGTGGATCACCTAAGGTCGAGTGTTTGAGACCAGCCTGGCCAACATGTTGGAACCCTGTCTCTAGTAATAATACAAAAATTAGCTGGGTGTGGTGGTGCCTGCCTGTAATCCCAGCTACTCGGGAGGCTGAGACAGGAGAATCGCTTGAACCCAGGAGGCGGAGGTTGCAGTGAGCTGAGATCACACCACTGCACTCCAGCCTGGGGAACAAGAACGAAACTCCGTCTCCAAAAAAAAAAAAAAAAAAAAAAAAAAGTCCTGAAGATAAAGATAACCTTAGGGAATGTCTCATCTACCATCCTCTTGGATGTGGCATCAGTGGAATTAGATTACACCTATGCCTGCAATGGAGAGGGTGCTGGCTGCAGCCTCTGCCCCTGAAGCTGTTGCAGCTCACTGTTTCTAACATTACGAGTGTCACGTAATTTAAATTTTTGCTTACACTGGGTGCAGTGGTTCATGCCTGTAATCCCACTCACCGCTTTTGGGAGGCTGAGTTGGGAGGATCTCTTAAGGCCAGTAGTACAAGACCAGCCTGGGCAACATAGGGAGACCCCCATCTGTACAAAAAATAAAAAATTAGCCGGGCACCATGGTACACGCCCATAGTCCCAACTACTCAGGCGGTTGAGGTGGGAGATTGCACTGAGCTGTGATTGTGCCACTGCACTCCAGCCTGGGCAACAGAGCGAGACCCTATCTCAAAAATAAAAAATAAAAAGTGAATTTTTCTTGAGGGGGAAGGGACCATCATGGTGGCTGTATTCTTTACTTTAGGACAGTATCGTCTTCAGAGATGATTGAGATTGGGTTGTTTGTTCCCACGTGGCCATGTCCTGTCAGTTTGCTTCTGTGTGTTCCCTTGCTGTCACCTGTTGCTCCTCAGTGTTGACACTGTACCTTTTTCAAGCAGCCTCTGATTGGTTTCTCCCCCACCCCGCCCGCGCCATAGCGGTGCTGCTGGTGGTCTGCTCTGTGGGGCCGTGTTGAGGGGGAAGCTCTGAGGGAGGGGCTTTGCGTGCATGCCTCGGTGCACGGTGCCAACCTGGATCCCTGTGGCTGTGGATTGGGCGCTTGCTGTTTGCCAGGCTCCATCCTGAGAGTCACGCTTGGTGGACTGGCTACTTCAGTCCTTGCACCGACCCTCGGAAGTCAATATGGTGACTGTCCCCACTTTACAGATAGGGACACAGGCTTGGAAAGGTCACATCACTTGTGTCTCACGGCTAGTGATGGGGGCCGGCCCTCCCGAGGGTCTGACTCTGGGGCCGGCATTTGGCATCACTGCAGGAAGTTGACACTTTCACTATTATATTCCTCTAACTTACTTCAATTCTGCCCCTACCCCCAGCCCAGTTTTACTGACACTTGCACTTGTCTGTGCAAGCATTTTCTCTCCTGTTGCATAAAGTCGTCTTTTTTTAGTGGAGGGTAGTAGTTGCTCAGAATCACTGGAAGACAGCAGTGGTCAGAGCCTGGTCAGCAGTGAAGGTCAGCGCCATTGCCGGCCTCCGACCTAGTTGTGAGTAGGTCGCTGCTGGACAGGAGGGCAAGGAGGGGCTAGGAAGGCAGAAATGAGTTGTTGCTCATGAGTACAGGCAAGATGCTGGTGTTCTCGCTGAAGTCAATAAATCTGTTAAGATGCCCTTTTAACCCTGTTTTATGGGATTACAGGACTAGGAAGTATGTCTTTAGCCTACCTAGGGTTCTCGACTTCAGACTCCCTGCTGTTTCTGCAGGCAGTGTCTGGAACAGGGATTCTGGGTGTGTCGGAGGCTGACTGTAGGCAAGCCCTACTCCAGAGGTCCCATGTGGTTGGCCCCTGAGACCCTATCTCAAGAATAAAAAATAAAAAGTAAATTTTTCTTGATGGGGAAGGGACTGTCATGGTGACCATATTGCTTTACTTGGCACCTGGAGGTCTGGAAGCCCCCGTGGGTGGGCAGTTAGGGCCGGTGTTCCTAGAGGAGGCTGTGATGCCCTGTGGCTATTTGTGAAAGAGATTTGCATCTGGTCACCCTGGGAGCCTGTCTAGTTAAGTACTGGCTTCCCTTTGCTGAGATTTTGAGCAGTGATCTTTTTTCTCTCTTTCTCTTTTTAATGAGTAGAGCTGTAGGTTAAGAAATATTAAAAGGAATGTTTTTACATGGAAAATGTTTTTTTGGTTAGCGTTGGCTTTCACTTGGCCTAAGTCAGCAAATAGCTTTCACTCTTAAACTATCTGTCTTCTTGTTCTGGTTTTTTAGAGACACGTAATGACTATTTTAGTAAAATGCTTACAAATCTCTTTTGTTTTTATGTTTTATGTTTTTTACGTTGACTTAAAAGTATTTAACAGACGTTACTCCTTCCTGTGTAGAGGTAGGTTAATTGGAAAACAAATTGAAAACACTATTTTTTCATAGTGATGTTTACTGTATTTTGTTTGTAGGGGTAGACACTTTGGAGTTCATGTTAGCCGCTGATGTGCCCGGCCCTCGAGATATGTGTGGAAGGAAAGTGTGGTTATGGTTTTAGAAGCTTGGTTTTTCTATACTTTTCATATCATTCATATCTTGTAGGGAGGTATTTATATTTAGACTTAATATCTGTAACTTTTTTAAATTCTAAAAGTAGTGATTGTTCCTCACAGAAAAATTGGAAAACAGAAAAATAAAATAAAAATTACCCAGAGATAAATGCTATTGATATTTCGGTGTACCTTTGTCTTTTCTCAGTGCCTGTTTGCACACAACTGACGTACGTTCTGCCCATTTTCACACTATCTGTGAGCATCCTGCATGCCTTTTAAGACTGCATAATATTCAGTCATCTGGACATACACATTTATTGACCTGTTTCAATAGTAATCTGTTGCTGGGATGTTTCTGTTGTTTTTCTTTTTGCTCAAAGCTGAGATAAATCTCCTTACACACAAACCTTTGACTGCATCGCTGATTGACTGTATCCTAACAGCACACTCCTTCCAGTGGGATTAGTGGGTGAAAAGCTACAGATGGAAAGAAAGTTCATCACATCCTGCCTTGTTGCTGTCCAGACAATGGCCCCAGTTTACATTCAGCTGAGGACGAGGCCACCCCCCTGCAGCTTTATGAGCGTTTGACTCTTGAGAACATTTTAACTGTAGTCCAAGTAATTAAATAATTATTCAAGCTGTAATGCGCTTGTTTTCATTATTTATTTATTTATTTGAGTTGGGGTCTCATGCTGTCTCCCAGGTTGGAGTGCAGTGATGTAATCATAGCTCGTTGCAGCCTCAACTTCCCAGGTTCGAGTGATCCCCCCACCTCAGCCTCCTGAGCAGCTAGGTACAGGCACATATCACCACACCCGGGTAATTTCTAAATTTTGGTAGAGATGTGTCTCACTATGTTGCCCAGGCTGGTCTTGAACTCCTGACCTCAGGAGTTCCACCCACCTAAGCCTCCCAAAGTGCTGGGATTACAGGTGGGAGCCACCGCTCAAGCAATCCTCCTGCCTCAGTCCCCCAAAGTGCTGGGATTGCAGGCGTGAGCCACTGTGCCTGGCAAGTGCACTGGTTTTAGAACAGACGATCACATGTCATGGTAGAGTTTCTACTTGAGAAGATGGGCCCGGGCCCCCAGTGCAGGGAACACGGAGCTGGGGTGGCTGTGGGTGGCTGTGTCCTCACCCCCAGTGCTTCTGGGGGTGTGCTGCCCACAGGGGTGCAGCAGATGCTGCAGACACAGGGAGCCCTGCCTTCCGGGAGGCCCAGTTCACAGTGCCCCTCCTGGGTCCTCCCAGAGCTCCAAGTCTCTGTGACAGCACTGAAGCAATTTAGTTGTCCTCCAGCTACACCACAAGCACCACAATAATAATAGCAACTAACATTTTGGATGCTAACATTTTTCCAGTTCACAGTACTAGAAATGCATTTTACTTAATTCTCACAGAAGCCTTAGGTAGGTGCCGTTATTTCCATCCCATAGCAGAGGAAACAGGGGCTGCCCTGGGTGGACGCAGCACTGGCCGCCGAGACGGCTCCTGACCGCTGTGCTCCGCTCGCCTCCTTGGATTTAATCTGCGCAAATCACGGACCTCTGTAGTTACAGGACCTAAAGTCTGCAGTTGATTCTGCTCCCTACTGGCCAGATGACCTTGGGGAAGGCATTTAGGAACTGACATTCAGTTTTTCCTGTTTTTAACATGGAGATACTTTGATCTGTGTACATCACGCTTACTGCAGGGATCAGATGGATGATCGCATATGCCTGCATAATGGATACTTGGGAAGAACTGTACAAAAGGTGGTTATAGCCGGGTGCATTGTCTCATGCCTGTGGTCCCAGCTGCTCAGGAGGCTGAGGCAGGAGGATGACTTGAGCCTGGCAATTTGAGACCAGCCTGGGCAACATAACCATGTCTCCAAAAAAACAGACAAAAATGCTAGTACTTTTCGTTTTTTTATTCTCCATGGTCTCTCACAATGTGTCTTGACATCTTAGGCATTCCATTGGCACCTGGCTTTTTAAACTGACGGTATTCTTTTCAAACATGATAGACCTGGCTTTCTCAGCCTGCGTGGTTTGCCAGCTCCCGGGTCTTCCACATGCAGACGCAGTACTCAATATTAGGGAAAATAAACTGTATCAGGGAGAGCCTCTCAGCCTTGGCACTCCTGAGGCCTGGGGCCAGGTACTTCCTTGCTCTGGAGCTGTCCTGGGCGCTGCAGGATGTTTAACAGCATCGCTGGTCTCCACTGGCTGCATGCCACGAGAATCCCCACCCCAGTTCACAGAAAATGTTTTCAGACGTGGCCAGATGTCCCCTGGGGACAAAATTGCCCCCAGTTGAGAACCACTAGGTTAGGGAATAATAAGACTTTATAAGTTAAGTTAGGAAAAACATCTTACAGTGTCCTAAAAAACGGGGGAACGGGTTTGAACCTGAGGCACTAGATGATAAGGAGCTGTTTGTAGGTTAAGCCTGGCACGGTGGCATGCGCCTCCTGTAGTCCCTGCTTCTCCGGAGGCTGAAGTGGAGGACCACTTTTTTTTTTGACTATGTAATTAAGGGTATCGTTTATTGTAATATAAGAACATATTCTAAAACAGCTGAATGAACATGCACAACACAATATGATGAGACATACTCTCCTGAATTTATATAATTTTTCCTTAGGATATCTCTTAATGAGCAATATTATTTTTAAAAATGTTAAATAAAATCCTCACTGTTGGCCAGTGGGATACTGAATACCAGTATTTAAGGAAGAAACCTGAAATGGTTACGTACAGATGTCACCATCTGTACGTCTACCCTTCCTACTTTCAAAAGGCCACTTAAACTTATTCATATAAAAAAACACATGAATCTTTAGAGAACACATACAAATAAATGAAGATTTACATCTATTAATCTATCTTAAATGTACCATTCACTGATCTTACCTTGAAATAGCTGTTAGAAAAAACCGTTTGGCCGGGCGCAGTGACTCATGCCTGTAATCCCAGTACTTTGGGAGGCTGAGGCGGGCGTACCACGAGGTCAGGAGCTCAAAACCATCCTGGCTAACATGGTGAAACCCCGTCTCTACTAAAAATACAAAAAATTAGCCGGGTGTGGTGGTGCGTGCCTGTAGTCCCAGCTACTTGAGAGGCTGAGGCAGGAGAATGGCCTGAACCCGGGAGCCGGAGCTTGCAGTGAGCCGAGATCGCGCCACTGCACTCCAGCCTGGGCGACAGAGCAAGACTCCGTCTCAAAAAAAAAAAGAAAAAAACCGTTCGACCGGGGAAGTTCAGAGTCCCCAAGGAAGTCAAGTTGTCATCTCCAGATCCTTGGCAACTATTCCAATTTTCAGAACCAACGGGAATTGGTGGGATGACATTAGAAATAGGCTTCTGATCCTGCTATTGAGAAAGGGATGCTGTATTCATGTCATGGTGGTAACATCCGTCTTCCACAGGTACTCACACCGTGAACAGAAATGGCAGACATTTTATTACCAATCATATTTGCCCCAGGAAAGCTTGCCTGACAGTAAACTGTGCCCAGTTTCTCTTCCTTAGTTACCCCAGGGGTGGCCGGGCGTGGTGGCTCATGCCTATAATCCCAGCACTTTGGGAGGCCAAGGTGGACGGATCACGAGGTCAGGAGTTCGAGACCAGCCTAACCAACATGGTGAAACCCTTTCTCTACTAAAAATACAAAAATTAGCCGGGCGTGGTGGTGTGCACCTGTAATCTCAGCTACTTGGGAGGCTGAGGCGGGAGCATTGCTTGAACCTGGGAGGCGGAGGTTGTGGTGAGCTGAGACCGTGCCATTGCACTCCAGCTTGGGCAATAAGAGCGCCTCTGCCCGGCCACCCATCGTCTAGGAAGTGAGGAGCCCCTCTGCCCGGCCACGCATCGTCTGGGAAGTGAGGAGCCCCTCTGCCCGGCCACCCACCGTCTGGGAAGTG
>NW_026652281.1:2594336-2673829 GCF_009828535.3 Hylobates moloch
GTGAGGAGCCCCTCTGCCCGGCCGCCCATCGTCTGGGAAGTGAGGAGTGCCTCTGCCCAGCCACCTATCGTCTGGGAAGAAGTGAGGAGCGTCTCTGCCTGGCCGCCCCGTCTGGGAAGTGAGGAGCGCCTCTGCCCGGCCGCCCCGTGTCTGGGAAGTAGTGAGGAGCGCCTCTGCCCGGCCGCTTCGTCTCGGAGGTCTACCACGGAGGCCAGAAGCAATATGGGGGCTGGACGTGGTGGCTCACGCCTGTGGTCCCGGCACTCTGGGGGGCGAGGCGGGTTGATCACTTCGGGCTAGGAGTTCGAGACCAGTCTGGCCAACATGGTGAAACATGAAAAATACAACAGACAAACCAACCAACCAACTCAGTGACAACAAAACAGGTCTACCCTGGAGTCATACTCTAATTTTTTCTATTTTCCTCCCTTTCTGATCCTTTATCCCACTTTCTTTTTCTTCCTCTTCCTTCTCCCTCTTCTTTGTCAAATTGAGGATTGAGTTATTATCACTGATCCATATAAAGTCCCTCTCACATTTATTGTAACTCCCACCCCCCATTTCTATTCCCCGACTTCCCATGTGCAACCTTCCTAATATGTCTGATATGCATCTTTTTGTTTGTATGTATTTTTAGAAAATGTTTATTGTTTTTGTGTGCAAAAAAAATTTAAAAAAAAATAATAATACCAATTTTATCATAAAAAAAAAAAAATTACCCCAGGGGTGCAGAGTTCGATGAAATCTTTTTCTGTTTTTGCTTGGGGCAGTGTTACATTATTGGAGCTTGACAAAACCAGATCTCCATTATCCTTAATTTTGGGTTTAGTGTCCAGTAAAATGAGAGGCTTGCAGTCCTCATTTGAGTTTCCTTCCAAAAGGAATGAATCGTCTTCTCCCGCCAGAGGAGAAGGCAGACAGTTTTCATCTATCAACAGGTCTGATCTGGTGGAGGACCACTTTTGAGCCCAGGAGTTAGAGGTCAGATGGGGCAACATAGCGAGACCCTGTCTCTTTGGTAAAAAAACAAACACAATTTTTTTTTTTCCATGAAAAACACTTGACCTCCAAAGTGACTGTGAGGGTTTTCCAGGGCTTGTTTTTATGTGGCATGCTGATGAGAATACTGTTCAGGTCCTTCATATTTGTAAAGAAACAAGGTGAGGAGGGCAGTGGCGAGCTGCCCCTCTGGTGGGCACGGTTAGATGTGACTGTCCCAGTAGGGGCTCCTAGGCATGGAGAGTGGAAGCCATCACAACTTCACTTTCTCCAGCCTCTAACTGGGAATTGAGCATTCCCTGCCTTTATGGAAGCAGGCAGGAATCCACAGTCATACGAACAGTACCTGTGACTTGGTCACAGATGGAGTCACAGATACTTTCATTTCACAGTTGTAGAAAGCATCTTAAAGTCTCCTTTATCCTCAGCGCTCCTGTGAAGTGACCTGAGACCCACCTACTTTGTTGGAGAAGCCCATTCGTCTTCTAATACTTAGATGACGGTTTTCAATATAATTGGCTTTGTTTGGAGTCCTGTGTATTTTATGCATTTAAAATAGTTTTCTTAGAAGGGCTCAGTAGGTGTCATCAAACTGCCAGAGAGGTCGCTGGCACAAAGAAAAGGTTAAAACCCTGCTCTAAAAGCTCACTGCCGTTTTTCTGAGCAGTTTTCAAATGCCCACCAGTGGGGTGCAGCGAGTCTTCTGGAGGCCCAGGCTGCCGTCAGTGTTGGGGGGTCTGTGCTTCCATCTGACTGCGTCAGCACGTCCCACTTGGATGACTTTGGAGGAGCTTTCAGGAAATAGATTTTTAGAAATTAATTCTCTTCTAAAAGTTATGGTCTGGTCCGTGAACATTAAAGTGGGTTGTAAGCACAGAGCTGTAAAGAAGCCTGTGTGGTGCCAGGTTTTTTCTGTCAGGCGGCATGAACTGAGGAAAAACCTTTTTTTAAAAAAAGCGTAAATACCTGAGGCGGGGGGTAGTTAGCAGGGGTCACAACCCACAGCCAGCGTCAGCTCTTCTGCAGGCGTAGCTCCTCACCCTTGCCTGGAAGGGCCTTTGATTCCCTCTGGTCTAATCGCGCAGTGCGGGGATTCCCTTTTCCATCCCATCTAAAGGGACGTTGCGGAGACCGGGCTTGGTGGCTCACGCCTATAATCCCAGCCAAGGCGGGAGGATGGCTTGAGCCCAGGAGTTTGAGATCAGCCTGGGTAACATGGTGAGACCCTGGCTCTGTTTATTTTTTTAAATAAAAAAATAGGAGGCTGTCAAGCCTTTGACTGTTTTGATCATGGTGAAGATTTATCTTGAAATACTCATGGAGCATCATTATCATCTGGGAGCTAGTTAGAAATGCAAGATTCTCAGGCCCACCCCGGACCTTATGAATCAAACCTACGTTTCAACCAGATCCAGAGGCATTTTGCACATTAAAGTTTGGAAGCAGAGGCCTCGTCTCTTTAAACTGTAACAGTAAGAAGGTTAATTGCATAAGAGCCAGAGGCGGGCTGCCCAAGTCCAGGTGCCCCTAGATGTGTGGCCAGTGTGGAACCTCAGTCAGCTTTCCTGGAAGAGCCACAGAGGCGGGTGTGCCCCGTGACTACCAGTAGCTTGCTTCAGAGTCATATTTCGTTCCTGGGTTAGCCCTTTGTAGATCTGGTGGAACAGTCTGATTGTCTGTTACATAATGTAGATTGCAGAAATTTTTCTTTGAAATAGAAGTGCTTTTCAATTTGTTTGATTCTGAATTTCATTAAAATTTGGTGATATCGTGATGTATTTTACAGATCCTTATTAAGGGCCTGCTTCATGCCAGGCCCAGTTCGAAGTGCAAAGGAACAGCAGTGAACAAAGCAAACCAAAAAGACAGCTGCCTTGCTGAGCTTTGAGAAGTCTTGCTAAGAAAGACGTTTGAGTATAGATGGGAAGACACAGGGGCGCTTCTAGGCAGAGGGGACAGCCAGGGCAAGGACCCCAGGCAGATGTGACTGCTGTGCCCAGGGCAGCAGTACATGGAGTGAAGAGCTGGGGGAGGACTGGATGTCAGGTTGCAGGGGCCAGGCAGAGGGTCTTTGTGGGTCTTGGGAAGAGGCTGGCTGTGGAGAGGAAGAGAGCAGCTTCTCGTTGCCTTCCTGGCAGTAGCAGAGGGCAGCCTTTGGAGCCGGTCAGTCTTCCCTCTCGTGCACATCAGGCCAGATGACGAGTCCTGCGGGTGAGCCTGAGTCAGAGAGCACTTGAGTGGAACATAGGTCACGTGGAGCAAACTAACTTCACCAAAAATAACTCCAAAACAGCATTTCTGGGAAACACAAGTGAAGACAGCTTTCAATGTAAACAAAGGAACAAAGTTACGATAAAGTCTTGGTTGGAAAAAGTGAACATTTGGAAAACTAAGAAATGCGTTGGGAAAATATACGGAGGAAAACAGGTCTTTCTTTTCCAGCAGTTGCCATTCTGAAGAGTTTTCCTTCCTGTCTTGATGTCAGATACAGTGCGTGTGTTTTGCTAGGGTGGCTCACAGACTTTCCCCTTCCACTTGTGGTTGTGGCAGAGGGACCTACAGCCTTTAGCTCTTCCTGTCTGTGTGGGGAAAAGCCTTCCTGTTTTCTCTGGGCCTCCTCTTTGTCCTTGTCGGGAATGGACCGGACGATGGGTGCAGTGTAAAACCTGGACTTGGGGTCGTGGTTGGTTCTCAGCCTAGCCGCAAATTAGAATCACTAGAGAAGCTTCAGGCACAAAACAAAAGAAAGAAGCCCCGTTTCCAGAAACTTCGATTTTGGTGGGGAGCGTGGGACGTGGTCTTCTCGGGGCCTTGGTGTTCCAGTGTGCTGTCAAGGCTGGGAAGCACTAATCAGTACTGCTCTCCTTCTCTCCAAGGCTGTGTTCTCCCCTGCTCAGCCCTCCTCTCCCCTTCCTCCCCCAGCAGGCTGAGAGTTGGGAGGCTGGCTTTTCTTTGTGTCTCTTTGGAGTGTTTTAGGGTGGGCAGGCGGTGTGTGTGCGAGAACGCACTGATCACACGTATTTCTTTTTGGGGCAGGAAGGTTTGCCACTGCCAGCAAAGTTGGAAATGCTGATGCTGGCTGTCAAGACAGCTCACTCTTAACTGTGCGTGGTGGTGTGCACCTGTGGTCCCAGTTACTCAGGAGGCTCAGGTGGAAGGATCACTTGAGCCCAGGAGGTTGAGGCTGCAGTGAGTTATGATTGTGCCACTGCATTCCAGCCTGAGTGACAGAAGAGACTCCGTTTTTTTTTTCTCTTGAGACAGAGTCTTGCTCTGTCACCCAGGCTGGAGTGCAATATGGTGCAATCTCAGCTCACTGCAACCTCCACCTCCCGGGTTCAAGCAATCCTCCTACCTCAGCCTCCTGAGTAGCTGGGATTACAGGTGCCCGCCACCACACCTGGCTAATTTTTGTATTTTTAGTAGAGATGAGATTTCATTCACCATGTTGACCAGGCTGGTCTTGAACTCCTGTCTTCAGGTGATCCGCCTGCCTTGGCCTCTCAAAGTGCTGGGATTACAGACATGAGCCACGGCGCCCAGCTGAGACACTGTCTCTTAAAAAAGAGAAAAGGCAGCTCACTTTCTGTTCTTAGAACCAGGACTTAGAATATGTACCAAAGTAGCTAAGAGAATGTGGAGGTTCATGCATCAGGCCAAATCCATCTGCTGTGGTTATATTTCTTTTCTTGAGATAGGGTCTCGCTATCGCCCATGCTGGAGTGCAGTGGTGCGATCATATCTCACTGCAGCTTCAGACTCCTGGGCTCAAGCGATGCTCCCACCTTAGCTTCCCAAGTAGCTGGGACTGCAGGCACAGACCACGACACTCAGCTAATTTTTGTGTTTTTTGTAGCGATGGGGGGTCTCAATATGTTGCCTGGGTTGACCTTGAACTCGTGGCCTCAAGTGATCCTCCTGCATTGGCCTCCTAAAGTGCTGGAGTTACAGGTGTGAATCACTGCACCTAGCTGTGTTTCTTTTTTCTTTTTCTTTGAGATAGAGTTTCGTTCTTGTTGCCCAGGCTGGAGTGCAGTGGCACAATCTCGGCTCACTGCATCCTCCAACTCCCGGGTTCAAGCGATTCTCCTGCTTCAGCCTCCCCAGTAGCTGAGATTGCAGGCGTGCGCCACCACGCCTGGCTAATTTTGTATTTTTAGTAGAGACAGGTTTTCACTGTGTTAGCCAGGATGGTCTTGATCTCCTGACCTCGTGATCCACCTGCCTCGGCCTCCCAAAGTGCTGGGATTACAGGCGTGAGCCACGGCACCCGGCCTTGGCTGTGTTTCTTATACAGTTAACGTGTTAACCTCCTGAGTTGTCTTGCAAAGTAATATTCACTGTTTGGAACTAAAAGTCTCCGTGTGTAGGATTTGTATCATACTTGTATCGGTTCTGTTATCTTGCTTAATGGGAAAGGAGTTCGTTTCTGGGTTCTCTAACCATAGAATAATGAAAGAGACTTTGTTAAATCAGAAGGAAATCACCCAATTTAAATTACAAATATAAGAAATTAAAAAATTTAATTTTCTTGATAACATGTTATTAATGTTATCCAAAGAATTGACTTTCTGGAGGAGTTACTGCATGGCTAGGACTTTTTTTTTTTTTTTACTTTTTTAAAAATTTAAATAGAGACAGGGTCTCGCTATGTTACCCAGGCCAGTATCAAACTCCTAGTTGCAAGCAGTCCTCCTGCCTCAGCCTCCCAAAGTGCTGGGATTATAGCCATGAGCTGCTGCGCCCGGCCTTGTTTTCTCGAGTTATATAAACTTCCCAATTATGTAGCCCTGTGACGAGTTGCTTTTCTTGGAAGGCATCTGTTGAGCCGCGTGGGATCTGTTAGTCCCTCTCCCTGCATGCACAGCCCAGGAGGGCTTCCTGCTGGGGGGCAGGGGCTTTGGCAGAGCTGGGAGCAGAGGATCTTGCTATGGACTGGGTGTGGCCCCTGCGGCTCGCTGTCTGTGGGATATGGCAGGTGCTGGTCCTGCCGGAGTGGCGGCAGTCTCCACCCTTTCCTCTCCACTCCAGCCTCCGCCTCCACTTTCGTCCCGTCTGAGGTCGAGGCCACGCCTACCTGGCCAGCCCTCTGCAGAGCGAGTTCTGGGATCTGTGCTTGTGAGTGAACTTAGGGCATGTCTTGGTCAACTGCCACCTACCGTCCAGGTATGAGATGAAAGAACAAGCGGAGGCTGGAGAGGTCAGGCCATTTTCCGAGCTGCTTGTGCTGTGCACTTTCCCATTCTGTGAATGCAGCATTGCTTATCAGCTCTTTTGATGAACTTTAAAATCTTACGCCTCTCTCTCATATCCTCCGAAATTTTGAAATACATTGAGACTGTAAAGAAGTTACAGCATTGGCCGTTTTTATTCTTCTAAATCCTATAAGTTATAAATGTGTTTTGGCTGTGAAATTTTAAAATACTGATGTGGGGGGGAATGAAAGTTACTGCTAACCTCCTCCCTCGCCCCTCTGGGCCCCTTCTGGCTTACTCCACATTCACAGCGTCACTGAACCCAGGAAGCAGGAGGGGTGGGACGAGCCTGGCTAGCCCCTGGCTTGTTTCTGCGCTTGTTGGGAGCACTGGTGGTCAGGAGGGCCTTCCCTGCCCACAGCTTGGGGGCGGCCGTCACCTGCAGGTACGCTGTCTGTGCTTAGCAGGTCTCTGTCTATGGGGACTGAGGGTGTGCCCCACTTTCCCTGTCACAGACACTCCTGCAGTGGGCACACCCCATTAGGTCTTTTTCTCACGTGTGAGTACTTGGTATGGTGAATTCCTAGAAATGGAATTGGGATGTAATTTTAGGATATGCTTTTTCAAACTGTACCCCAAATAGACCCAGTTGTATTCTGTTCTTTACTGTTGTTTTTAAAGCATTTTATGATTTAAGATTTATAGAAGGAGAATGTTAAGTCCTGTTGCGTAATTCATTTTATAGGGAGCTATTTGATTTGAAGAAATATGAAAATAAAAGTTTGCCTCAAATAAAAATATATAATTCACGCCACCTTGGCTAACATACTTTCTTTTTCTTTTTCTTTTTTTTTCTTGGAGATAGAGTCTTACTCTGTTGCCCAGGCTGGAGTGTAGTGTCGCCATCTTGGCTCACTGCAGCCCCTGCCTCCTGGGTTCAAGTGATCCTCCCACGTCAGTCTCCTAAGTAGCTGGGACTACAGGCACTTGCCATCACGCCCGGCTAATTTTTGTATTTTTAATAGAGATGGGGTTTCACCCTGTTGGCCAGGCTGGTCTTGAACTCCTGGGCTCAAGAGATCCACCCGCCTTAGCCTCTCAAAGTGCTGGGAAGACAGGCGTGAGCCACCGTGCCCGGCGTCTTTGGCTACCATAGTTGCTGTGCACCCCGATGAACCTCAGCCACAAGACGTAAGCTCCCGTGTTTGACTCAAGTTATCTGAGCTCTTTTGCACTTTCAGTGGAGAGTAGTAGGTGAAATTTTCATCTTTCTTGGGGAAAGCTTATTATTATAGTAATACATGTTTTGTAGAAAAATGGAAACCAAGGTAATTATGAAAGACTTAATTAACAAATAAAATTGTCCCCTATTAACTCCGTGGGAGAAAATAAGGTGATTCTGTTTCTGGTCCCTCAGATCACTCCAAGAACTGAGGCCCCTGTCAGCAGTGTCAGTAATAGTTTGGAGAATGCCCTGCACACATCAGCACATTCCACGGAGGAGTCGCTGCCCAAGAGGCCCTTAGGAAAACACAGCAAAGGTGAGTGCTCGCGCGGGCTTCAGGAGGACGTCTGACGGACGGAGGATGGGTACGCCCCAGATCCCCGTGAGGGCATTGTTAAATGCTTTCAGATCTTTCATAAATGCTAATCTTATGTGTATTTTTCTAAATTCTATAAGCAATACACGAATATGCTTTGGCTGTAAAAATCTCAATTATTGATGTTTATTAAGGAGAAGTCCAGACATGGTTTCTCACGCTTGTAATCCCAGCACTTTGGGAGACTGAGGCGGGCGGATCACCTGAGGTTGCGTGTTCGAGACCAGCCTGACCAACATGAAAAAACCCCATCTCTACTAAAAATACAAAATTAGCTGGGCGTGGTGGTGGGCATCTGTAATCTCAGCTACTCTGGAGGCTGAGGCAGGAGAATTGCTTGAACCCGGGAGGCGGAGGTCGTGGTAAGCCAAGATCACGCCATTGCACTCCATCCTGGGCAACAAGAGCAAAACTCCGTCTGAAAAAAAAAAAAAAATCAGCCAGGCCTGGTGGTGCACGCCTGTAATCCCAGCTACTTGAGAGGCTGAGGCAGCAGAATTGCTTGAACCCAGGAGGCAGAGGTTGCAGTGAGCTGAGATCGTGCCACTGCCCTCCAGTCTGGGTGACAGAGATTCCATCTCAAAAAAAAAAAAGGGTGGGAGGAATACGCTTTACACCCTCCTCCCCACCCCACATGGAAATCATCCTTAACCAGTAGAGCGGTGTTGTCCTGAAGCGCTCTCTGTGGTGACGGAGTGTTTTCCACCTGCACTGAGTTGGTCGTCACCAGCCACACGTGCCTTCTGTGCACTTGAAACATGGCTAATGTGACTGGCTACCTGAGTCTTTATTTTTCTTTCATGTACACATGGACGGCTCAGTGTGGGTAGTGAGGCGCGGCCTGAGCCCTTGTGGCTCTGCACACCAGCCTCTGCAGTGTTATGATCAGCTGCAAAGTTGGTAACCATGCCATGGTAGTAGAGGCTTTGGGGAGGGGAGAGTAAGGTGGTTTGTAGGACTAGATGGACCAGATAATGCATACCCGGCAAAATAAATGCTTGTGTGGTTTGCAGAATCGTTAGTAGTGGGGAGAGAGAGACCAGGGTGGTGCTTTTCAGTGGAGTCACTGGTCCTGAGCCCCCATGGCATGGAGGTACCGAGGCCGGCTGTGTCCACATCTGCTGGCCTCTATTCTCCCTGTGTTATTTACAAAGATGTTTGTCTCCTAGCAGGTGCGCCACATGAGGCCCGGAGCTGTATTCGCTTGCCCTGTGCGATGTCTGTCCCCCCCGTCCCCCCCATCCCTGTCCCTGGCGTGGCACTTCGTGCCTTCCACAGGCTTCATAACTGCTTTGTTTCTAAAGTCCCGTTCTGACAAAGCCTTCGAGAGCCACCTGTCTCTGATTTAGATCCTAACTCAGGAAGGACCCATTTCCCCAGCAGCTGCAGCCTCTGTTGATGTAATGAGCATGGTATGGTATGGAGACAGTAACTCCTTACTGCAGCCCTGCGAGGGCTCCTGTCCCCACTTGACCCTCGTATTAACCCCCTGAGGTCGCAACAGTCTTTGTCTTATCCACTGCTCTTGGGAGGGTCTGTGGCTCTTGGTTGAGCATCTTCACTGCAGCCTCATCCTGGTGATGCCGCGGTGCTCCAACCCCAGAGCAGACACTTGGCATCGGAATGGCAGGGAGTCCTTCCACTGTAGAAAAGGCTCCTCCTCTTCCTTCCCCACGCTATCCCAGGAGAAAGGCCTGCCGTGGAGTGCCTTTTCCTTTGTCCCTAGACAGTCCAGCCTAGGAATCTGTGCCCTGCACACCCTGTGAATCTTAAGGGATGGACCCTTCAGTGCTTTTTCTTCAGGACATAATTATTGACATCCCCATTCTTTTTTTTTTTTTTTCTGTATAATTTCAAAGTAGCGAGTATGATTGTCTTGTCTGCATGCTTTGGTGCCCAGAGAGACAGAGGGTGAGCTGACTCTCATGTGAGCTGTGGCAAAGGCTGCGTAGGCTGGCGGGTCGGCTCTGAGGCCACGAGTGGTCATTCTCAAACCCCACAGTGCTTAAAATACCGCAGCGAGCAGACGCTGTTCATTACCTGCAGCATTCTCCATTCATTGGTCATAGAGAGTTGTGGTTTCTCTTGTCCAGAAATTGGCAAGCGAGTTAACTTGGTTTTCTTAGTCACTTTTCATGTGAATCCTTTTAATATTCTGTTGGGTGCAGGTTATTGCTCTTCAGAAAGTCTAAAGTCACTCTAAGTTGTATAGTTTTATTACTATAAAGTTTTTTCTCTGTCTTTTCTGTATCCTACTTCTGTTTTGGTTTTTCTCTGTTTCTTCAGAAGTCTTACGTGATACAGTTTAACTTACAGAGTGGTCAGACGTTTAAAAAATTTCTTAGTATATGAAAGGTTAGGGAAGCTCTTATATACTTGAACAACAGTCCAAGCACATGACTAATTCACATAACAGATAACTGACTTACATCATCTTCATAACAGCCCTGTGAGGGTTGATTATACCTATTTAATTCTAACTGATCCCATGTGATGATTTTTACCCCATTTTACAGATGGGAGAACTGAGTCACAGATAAGAAATTTTCCTGAGGTCAGCTGGCATTCAAAGCCAGCGCTAATGCTCTTAACCCTGTGGCCGGCTGAAGAAAATAGCAGAGGAAAAGAAAGGTGGGACTGTACTGAAAGTGGGAAACACACCGTTGTATGGGCAGTGCCTACGAGTACACATGAACTAGTGAAACCATTCTTTTTTTCCTGACCTATTTATTGTGAACATTTTCCAGTTCAAAAGTAGAGATCGTAGCCTAGTAAACCCCGTACCTGGTGCCTGGCCGCAGCTCCAGGTCACTGTGTGGCTTCTGAGCCCCCTGCCCCTTGTGGATGTGCTGAGAACTGCGGTGCGCTCTCCAAGCGCTCTCATCCCTGTGTTGATGATTTACTGACACTCAGGGAAGCTGTCATAGCGTACAAGCTGAGATGGAAACTGCTTTTACTAATACTCTCAACAAAGTAAGTTCTGTAACTTTGGACTTTGAGGAATTACAATTTTTAAAAGTTTTCTTTTTGTGAGACAGTGAAGGAGGTATACTTTCATTAAACTTGTTTGTATACCAGTAGTTCTCAACCTTTTTGGTCTTAGGACCCCTTTGCACTGTTAAAAATTAGAGATTCCAAAGAATCCTTGTTTATGTGGGTCATATCTACAGGTATTTACCATATTATCGATTAAAACTGAGTTTTAAAAAATTATTTTACATGAATGTTTTCCATTGTGTGCCCCTGGAGTTTGTGTTTGCCATGCAGCGTTGTTACAACCGAAGAGAGCTAAAGACCAGACTCCAGAACAAAATCTATCCCAACCAATTAGAACATGAGTTCTAAGAAGACAAGAATTCACCTAAAATCTAAATTATTATTATTTTTTTTGAGACGGAGTCTCGCTCTGTCGCCGAGGCTAGAGTGTAGTGGCGCAATCTCAGCTCACTGCAAGCTCCGCCTCCTGGGTTCACGCCATTCTCCTGCCTCAGCCTCACGCGTAGCTGGGACTACAGGCGCCCGCCACCACACCCAGCTAATTTTTTATATTTTTAGTAGAGACGGGGTTTCACCGTGTTAGCCAGGATGGTCTCGATCTCCTGACCTCGTGATCCACCCGCCTTGGCTTCCCAAAGTGCTGGGATTACAGGCGTGAGCCACCGAGCCCGGCCCTAAAATCTAAATTCTAAAATGCCCACAGTCTGTGGCCTTTCCTGGGTTGTGCTGGGATTCCAGTGTGCAGCTGGAATCGAGAAGCCTTGATAGTTTGAATTTCTTTATTGGCTCTTTATCTAACATTTTATTATGAGGACTTTGAAACACACAGTAAAGTTCAAAAAGTTTCACAGTGAGTACCCTTCACCTAGATTAGACAATTTCATTTTACTGCATAGATGCTTTTCAACTTACAGACGGGGTTGCAAGTTGAAAATACCACAAGTTGCAATGCACTGAATACGCCACACCTACTAAACATCTTGGCTTAGCCTAGCCTACCTTCAGTGTGCTCAGAACACTTGCATTAGCCTACAGGTGGGCAAAATTATCTAACACACAGCCTACTTTATAGTGCAGTGTTGACTCTCTCATGTAATCTATTGAATCTGTACTGAAAGTGGAAAACAGAATGGTTGTATGGGCACTCGAAGCAGTTTCTTCTGAATGCATGTTGCTTTTGCACTGTTTTAAAGTCGAAAAATCATTAACTCCAGCCATCTTCAGTCGGGGGCCATCTGTACTTACTATTTTTAAGCTGGTTGCCTGTAGCATTCCTCAGCCAGGGATTCTGATTTGAACCCCAGGGCACAGAGAATCATTTGAGTGACTGTTTTCTCAATTTCCCTAAAGAAAATGTGATTAGAGAGACATAGGAGTAAAGTTCTTCATCGTATAAGAGCTTCTGTGGGACAGTAGGACTTTGCGCCCTCTATGAGCTCCCCAGTTAAGAGAAGCAACAGGAATGTAATACACATCTTTACCTTTTCAGGCTCTACTCTGAGTTAATGTTGAGCCACTTGTCACTGTGTTGTTCAGTGGGGTGCCGAGGCCAGCTCATGGTATCTCCTGAGAGCCGGTTGTTCACTTTCCAGTATTTTTTTTGGCGGGGGCGGGAGGGCGCGGGCAGAGTTTCACTCTTGTTGCCCAGGCTGGAGTGCAATGGCACGATCTCGGTTCACCACAACCTCCACCTCCCGGGTTCAAGCAATTCTCCTGCCTCAGCCTCCTGAGCAGCTGGGATTACAGGCATGCGCCACCACGCCTAGCTAATTTTGTATTTTTAGTAGAGATGGGGTTTCTCCATGTTGGTCAGGCTGGTCTTGAATTCCCGACCTTAGGTGATCTGCCCGCCTCGGCCTCTCACAGTGCTGGGGTTACAGATGTGAGCCACGGCGCTCGGCGTCCAGGATTTTTTAAAGCCCACTGATGTTGCATTGGTGGCTGATGGTGGCATGTCGTCAGCCGTGGCAGAACATTTATGCTTTGTGGATCGGCAGATGACACAGATCAGGGGCTGCCCCATCCTCACCAGCTGTCAGCCGTTACCAGGCATCATCAGTGCAGCTCTGCCCCATCCCCTATGTGTACTTGTCACATGGGTCCAGCTACGTGTGCTCTGCACCATGTAAAACACGCCTAGGATTTTTGCATCTATTTTAAGAAAGGAAAAGGAAAAAGATGATAGTCTTTTATGTTGTCCATACTATTTACTATTCCCACTGCTCTTCATTTTATCCTGAAAATTGGAATTTCCATCTGGTCTCATTTCCCGTTAGCCTGAAGAACTTCCTTTCACATTTCTTTCAGTGCAGTTCTGCTGACAGTGGATTTTAGTTTTCATTTATCTGAAAATATCTTTGTTTTGCCTACATCCTGGCTAATTATGGAATTCTTCATTGAGAGTTTTTGTTTTAACTTTAACAATGTCATTTTGCTCTATTCTGGCTCTTGTTTTTCTAAAGAAAAGTCCTCTAGCATTTCTATCACTTTGTGCCGTGGGCCATTTTTCTCTGGCTGCTTTGAGGATGTTATCTTTGGTTTGGAATGGTTTGTCTATGATGTGCCTTGGTATAATTTTCTTTTATTTCATTTTTGTTTGCTGAACTGCTTGTCTGAGCTTACGTTTTGCACTACAACAAAAACTTTTCAGCCAGTATTGAAGTATTCTTTCTTCCTCATTCTCCTTCTCTTCTCCATCTGAGACTCCAGTTTTCATGTATGAGAAACCTTTGGTCTTGTCCCACAGATCTGAGCTGAAGCTCAGTTCATTTTTCAAATTCTTTTCTCTCTCTCCCTCAGACAGGACATCTTCTTTTTATCTATGTTCAAGCTCTTGTACCCTTCTGTCATTTTCAGTCTGCTGGTACACCAAGCTAATGGATGTTTTCATAACGGATACTGTATTTTTAGTTTTAGAATTTCTATATGGTTCTTTTTTATAATTTCTGTTTCTCTGCTGAGATTCTATCCATTCATTTATTGTGGGCATTTTTGTTTTACATCTTTGAACGTCATTATAATAGCTGCTTTCAAATCCTGGTCTGCCAGTTTCAGCATTGGGGTCACTTAGGGCTGATGTCCATTCATCGTGGTTTCTCTTGAGTTTTCCTCACATTTTCCTATTTTTATGAGTGTCTAATTTTAGATTGTGCCATTGTGTGTGATTATAGAGTTTCCAACTTTTCTCGTGTTCTGAAGAGTGTTGTTGTTTCTCTCTTGAAACAGGGAATATTGTCTGGATAAGGTCGAGGCTTCTGCTGGTGGGGGCGGGCAGCAGATGGAGGTGTCTTAGTCCTTAGACCGCACCAGCTGTGTGAAGTCGGCCCTCCACCCGTGGCTGGGGCAGCAGGTGTGTGGCGGGCACGTGCAGAGCCTGGGCTTTGTCTGGGACGCTCTCCTTGGTGAGCAGCTGCGCTCATCCCAGCCCTATCCCCTCTTCCCAGGGCTGGGCACTGACGGGGGCACTGACAGGGCCCGCCCTCGGGTGAAAAGCACAAACGGGCACCCTCCCGTGTTCTGCGGCCTTCCTCCAGTTTCTGCCTGCTCCCAGTACTCTCCAGTGACTTCAGAGGGGTGTTTTGTTCTGTAAATATATTTTTTTCCCTGAATTTTTCTTTGTTATTTGTGGAAGGGTTGGTTCTGTAGGAGCTGTTGCTGTGACTGTGGCCCAGCGGGCCCAGGTCATGCCACATGCCCCTGGTTGGGCTCTGCATGAGCGCTGCTCACTCCCAAGCATGGCTTTGTCCCCCAGGAGCACTCCCTTCCTTCCAGCAGGTGGCTTTGCTGGAGGTAGTCACAGGTCAGCGTTCCATCTTCCAGCTTGTTCGGAAGCCAATCTGCCCCTCTATTTCACCTCCCCTCCCAGGCTGTGTCCCCTCCTCTGTCAAGGGAGACGGGTGCTTGGCATCCCCCTGTGTGTTCAGCCTTCTCTCCTTTCTCAGGGTCCCCAAGGTATCTCCACTTGGGCATGGGCACATGTGTGCACTTGGGCCCCGAGCCCTCCTGCCTGTCACCTCACAGCCACGCTGCCGGAAGGCATGGGGCTTCGCTGTTTCTTTTACCTGCACCACTCACCCCAACCTCAGCACCTGCACCTCCCTGAAACTGCTCTCACAAGGAGGGTCACCAGGGGCTTCTCAGCTGACAAGCAGGGTAGGTGCTTACAGAGCTCACTGCCTTTTCCTGGCATTTGTGACTGCCCTACCCCAAACTCCATCCTCCCTTGGCTGCTTCTGTTTTTTTTAAATTGTGAAATGTCGTCCCTGTGAAGCTGGTAGGCTCCATTAAATCGGAGTCCTGAGAACACCCTTGCCTGGCTTTCCCCTTGCCTCTCTGTTTCCTTTGAAATTCCCTCTTCTTGTGTCCCTCAAAGGCTAGTGGTCCCGATAGCGCTCTTCTGTACTCCGCTTTACGCTTTCCCTGAGCCGTCTTACCCAAGCCTGTTTTGCAGCCACTTTCCCTCTCTTGGTGGCTTTCAGCTCTGAGTTCAGCTGAGACCCTTATAGACTCCCAAGTCCTCGTCAGCCACTGGTAACGTGAATATTTCCACCCATGCAGGCAGTGGGTACGCAGTCGCCCACCCAGCATGGAGCTGCCAGCTCCTGCCTGCCCTCGACATGGTTCCAGCATTTGTGATTGATCTCAGCATTCGAGTGCTCAGAGCGAAACCTGTACGTCGAAGGCAGCTCCTCTCCCACATGGTGGCTCTGGCCCTGCAAGGCTGTCACAGTCCCTTCCCCCTCATCTGGGCCTCCATCTTATCTGTCACTTCGGGGGTCCCTCTGTCTCTGGCGTTGCCCCTCTTCAGTCTGTCAAGCAGGGATCAGTCCAGTACACACTGCGTCACTGCATGCCCCTGCTTACGGCTTGTCCGCGGCGGCTCAAGAACGCTGCAGTCAGCCCACACTTGGCCAGCCCCGCGCCGTGCAGGGAGAGCCGGGATTCCTTATGCTCAGGCGAGGACATGCGGCTCTGAGGGGTGACATAACTGCCCAGGCTCATGAGCTAGAAGGTATCACATTTCAAACCAAGACATCTGAATGCAGCGGACCTGCAGGATTTCTTTCCATGTTCACTATGGTGTCACCAGCCAGGGAGCTGCTGCCTTTGTGTGACCTTCTTCCTTCCCTGTATCAGCTCCTGACACTCCCCTTCCGCTTCGATGACAACAGCACTGTCCTGCTCCTGGGCCCTGACTGCAGCATCCCTCTGCCCAGAATCGGCCCTGCCCTTGAAGCGCCTAGCACAGCATCACCTCTTTGAACCTTTTCATTTTTATATCAGTTATGGCCGGCGCTGCGCTTAGAACATGCTAATGCCGAGCATAATGTTTACCTTCGTATATAAACTAGTGACCTTCCTAAGTCCCCTAAATTCAGGTGCCACATCACTAATCATTAAAAATGGAAATTTGTCTGGGCACGGTGGCTCACACCTATGATCCCAGCACTTTGGGAGGCTGAGTTGGGTGGATCACCTGAGGTCAGGAGTTTGAGACCAGCCTGACCAACATGGTGAAACCCCGCCTCTACTTGAAATACAAAAATTAGCCAGGTGTGGTAGCCACGTGCCTGTAATATCAGGTACTTGGGAGGCTAAGGCAGGAGAGTTGCTTGAACCCGGGAGGCGAAGATTGCAGTAAGCCAGGATCACGCCATTGCATTCCAGCCTGGGCAACAAGAGAAAAACTTTATCTCAAAAAAAAAAAGGCTGGGCACGATGTCTCACGCCTGTAATCCCAGCACTTTGGGAGGCCCAGGCGAGAGGATCACCTGAGGTCAGGAATTCGAGACCAGCCTGGCTAACATGGTGAAACCCCATTTCTACTAAAAATACAAAAAATTAGCCGGGCATGGTGGCACGCACCTGTAATTCCAGCTACTCGGGAGGCTAAGGCAGGAGAATCGCTTGAACCTGGGAGGCAGAGGTTGCTGTGAGCCAAGATCGTGCCATTACGCTCCAGCTTGGGCAACAAGAGCAAAACTCCATCTCAAAAAAAAAAAAAAAGGAAAAGGTGTTTACTTCCTGTTTTTGCTACTTTAAAAATATTATCAGGCCAGGTGCAGTGGCTCATGCCTGTAATCCCAGCACTTTGGGAGGCCAAGGCAGGCAGATCACTTGAGCTCAGGAGTTCCACACTAGCGTGGGCAACATGGTGAAAATTCTTCTCTACAAAAAAAAATGGCACATGCATATAATCCCAGCTACTCAGGAGGCTGAGGCAGGAGAACTGCTTGAGCCTGGCAGGTGGAGGTTGCAGTGAGCTGAGATCATGCCATTACGCTCCAGTCTGGGCAACAGGAGTGAAAGCCTGTCTCAAAAAAAAAAAAAAAAAAAAAAAAGTCTGTTACCAGCTTTATGTTTTCCCAATTATTCACTACTTTTTGTTTCTCTTTGTGAAGTACTAACAAATGAAATTAATGCAATGTAGCTAGATAATAAAAAACCAAAGAATAAATTATATCATATTCTTAAGTATAACATGGCACGTCCTAAAAAGATGTAGGAAAGAAGGAGCAGCTTAATCACTGTGATGGTGAATGTTCAAATTCTAATAACAGCTAGAAGAAGTAATGCTTCTAAAAATTATCCCATTAACATAGACAAGTAAATGAAAGTGAGAAAGTAAGTTGATATTTTAGGAAAATTATTATTTAACTGCAAGTCTTAAGAATACAGTTTTCCAGTTTTTTTTTTTTTGAGATGGAGTCTCGCTGCCGCCCAGGCTGGAGTGCAGTGGCGCGATCTCGGCTCACTGCAGGCTCCGTCCCCCAGGGTTCACGCCATTCTCTTGCCTCAGCCTCCCGAGTAGCTGGGACTACAGGCGCCCGCCACCTCGCCCGGCTAATTTTTTGTATTTTTAGTAGAGATGAGGTTTCACCATGTTAGCCAGGATGGTCTCAATCTCATGACCTCGTGATCCGCCCGCCTCGGCCTCCCAAAGTGCTGGGATTACAGGCGTGAGCCACCGTGCCCGGCCTCAGTTTTCTAATTTTTAAATGAAAACTGACTTTTGGTAATAACATTTTAAAGCAGGAGTTATCTGCGGTGTGATTGTGGTACAGCTTTTAGTTCAAGTGTGAAGACATTTGGTTGTATTGTATAGGACTTAGAAGAAGGGGCATCTGCTGGAAAACAATGCTGGTTCTTTTTCTCTTTTTTTTTTTTTTTTTTTTGAGACAGGGTCTCACTCTGTTGCCCAGGCTGGAGTGCAGTGCCTCAGTTTTTCAGCTCACTGCAGCCTCGACCTCTGGGGCTTAAGCAGTCCTCCTGCCTCAGCCTCCCCAGTAACTGAGACCACAGGAACACACTACCACACCCAGCTAATTTTCTTTTTTTTTTTTTTTGAGACGGAGTCTCGCTCGGTTGCCCAGGCTGGAGTGCAGTGGCGCGATCTCGGCTCACTGCAAGCTCTGCCTCCTGGGTTCACGCCATTCTCCTGCCTCAGCCTCCCATGTAGCTGGGACTACAGGCGCCCACCACCACGCCCAGCTAATTTTTTGTACTTTTTAGTAGAGACGGGGTTTCACTGTGTTAGCCAGTATGGTCTCGATCTCCTGACCTCGTGATCTGCCCGCCTTGGCCTCCCAAAGTGCTGGGATTACAGGCGTGAGCCACCGCGCCTGGCCATTTTCATATTTTTTGTAGAGACAGGGTTTCGCCATGTTGGCCAGGCTGGTCTTGAACTCCTGGGCTCAAGCCATCCACCCACCCCGGCCTCCCAAAGTGCTGGGATCACACGCGTGAGCGCCCACGCCCAGCTTATCCTGGGTCATTTTTTAAACTCTTCCCTCTACCATAAATAATATTCCCTTTACTGTGATTTTTTAAGCATAATTTTGTTAATTGTTGAAGTGGTTTCTTATTGTTGGGAATGTAGATTAAACCACTTAATAAAGATACCTTGAAAGCAAATTAAAGAAAGACATTTGGCAGAAAACTACTGGTTTTCTCTAGGTGTCTGTCGACCTAAAGAGAAAGGGATTGGGTTTTGCTCTCTTGGTGGCGCTGCTGAGTTGGTGGGGGTCTGTCGCTGTGCCTCTGCACCTGTGTGGTGATTTGCTGAGTGCTCCTCTCTCCTCCCTCGTGATCATGGATGGAGGGCCTAGGAGCCCAGCAACCATGGTGTCCTTCCCCCTGCGCTGTGCCCCTCACCCTCTCTTCCCTGCATCTCTCCCTTTCTACTTGTTTGCAGAGTTTTAGAGATAGGAACAATTAAAATGTGCCCAATTGTTTTTATGAGGTTTTGTTCTAGAGAAAGAATGTAAGGAAGCTTGTAAAGACAGACCGCAACAGGGTTAAGAGACGCCTGGGGTGTGTTGGTCAGCTACAGCTGTGTAACAGCCAACCAGCAGAGCTCAGGAACACCCGAGATGAGCGCCTTCCTCATGGATGCGTGGGCTGGCTGGTGTCAGCTGGGCTATGCTGCGTGACTGTATAGGCCGTAGTGGCTGGGGCGGGTCTGACTCGGGTGTCCCTCATCCTCCTTGAACTGGGGACCAAGGGCACATGGGAGCCGTGAGGATTCGTAAGGCCGAGCTTGGGCTGGCACACGGTCGCTTCTGCCTCTTTCTGATGTCCACAGAGAGTCTCATGGCCACAGCCCCAAATTCAAGGATAGGAAAGTCTACAGCACCGTAAGCCAGCTGCAGCATGGGTTTCAGTGTGATGAAGGGTAAAGAACTGTGGCAGAGAATTCAGACTACTGCAAAGTACACAGAGAATTCAGAGAACAGAGGCTGATCTTTTTGATAAGCATCCTACTTAGGGAAACTCCAATTAACGTTCTGTGGGAGGCTGAGGGGATATTTTATTTGTCAAATGAAAGCTGGGTGCCATGAAAAAAGAAAACATGAAGACCAAGGAAGAGTTGTTGGGATGTAAAAGTGACCACCAGAACAAAACATTCAGTAGTGTTCGAGGATTGCCGAATGTGGAGGTACAAGGTAGAAGGTGAGTGGCGCAGATGGGCAGCCAAGCTTGGCCTCTGAAATGCAGGGTGGCTGGAAGAGAAGATGAAAGGAAGGAGCGTGTTTAGTACGCACGGGAAGGCCTCGTGAGTCTTCACACGAAAGGGCAGACTGAGTGCTGAGAAAGGTGAGTTCAAAACACCCATGTCGAGACTCGTTGTTTTTTTTGGTAAGGGATCAAGAAATGATCTTACTTGTTTTCGAAGGAGAACAACAAAATAGATTTCACTTGTGAAGAAACCAGAATCAGGCTAACATTGGACTTGCCTTTTGCAACAGTGGATGCCAGAGGACTGTGGAAAGCCAAGTTTTGAATGAAAGTTATTTTCATTAAGAATAAGTCAAAATGTTTCAGATTTTGGAGCATTTTGGATTTTGGATTTTCAGATTAGGAATACAACCTGTATATGGAAATGGAAGAAGTTAATGATTGTGAAGAAGATTATCTTCCTATGGAAGGATGTTATGCATTCCAAGCGGTAGATTACACATACATTAATGCAATTAGGTTTTTTTCTACCAGCAGAACAAAGAAAGGCAGTTAACTCCAGAGGACTCCTACCTGCTTGTACACACGGATTGTCCAGGGATGTCATGATTCAAGTCGCCAGTCATCAGGGAAATGTACCTCAAAGCCACAGGAGAGTATCATTTCTATTCACCGAGGTAATGAAAGTCAGAAGGACAGAATAGCAAATGTTAGGATCAGAAGCAGCTGGAGCTTTCATCTACCGCTGATAGGAGGATAAAATGGTACAACCATTAAGGAAACAACTTGGCATTTCTTATGAAGTGATAAATGTATCTTATATTCCTGCAGTTCTCGTCCTAGGGAATTTATCCCAAAGAAATGAAAGCGTACTTCCACAACAGCACTTGGAGATGAAGGCTTATAGCAGCTTATGCGTAATAGCTCCAAACTGGAAACAACCCAGATGTCCGTGAGTAGGAGAATGGATAAACAAGCTGTGTTGTATTTATACAGTGGAAGAGAACTCAGTCATTTTTAAAGCTAATACATGTAACCACATAGGAATCTCAAAAATACAATGTTGAATGAAAGCAGGACCCATGTATGGTCCTGTTTATATGACGTTCAAGACTTTTTAGAGAACTGAAAAGCACTGCATCTTGATTCAAGGATTAGAGATCACGTGGGCATATAAATGTACCCAAACTCATTGAATTGTACACTTCAGATCTCTGCATTTTGCTCTATGTAAATTTTGCCTCAAATTAAAAAAAAAAAAAACACCTGACCCCCCTTGCCGTTTCACACAGGCCCTTTGCAGTCTGGCAGGTGTCCAGGCTGCCTGCTTTGTTCCCCCTTGCCCAAAATATGTGTGGGTGGAGGGGTGAGGTCTCTTTCTTCCCCCATCTTTAAGAATATTTATGTGTCTTATAAGGCCGTGCCCCAAAAGAGCTTTACCGGAATGTCTTTTCCTGGACTATTGGCAGAATTCTGTCATCCTCTTGAGTCTTAGATGACGTTATATGTATTTTGAGTGTGAAAATTCTCACGTGCTATTTGTGTTACTAAATTGTCTTCCCATATAGAATGTCGGTTTGCTGGCCGGGCACGGTGGCTCATACCTGTAATCCCAGCACTTTGGGAGGCCAAGGCAGGTGGATCACCTGAGGTCGGGAGTTCAAGAGCAGCCTGGCCAACATGGTGAAACCCCCGTCTCTACTAAAAATACAAAAAAACTAGCCAGGTATGGTGGTGTGTGCCTATAATCCCAGCTACTCGGGAGGCTGAGAGAAGAGAATTGCTTGGGAGATAGAGGTTACAGTGAGCCAAGATCGCACCACTGCGCTCCAGCCTGGGTGGCAGAGCGAAACTCTATCTCAAAAAAAAAAAAAAAAAAAAAAGTCCATTTGCTGACCTTGGCTATAAACCAAGGAAAGCAAAGCCACTTTTCCATCATCTCATTGCTCAAAAGGTAGAGTTTCTTGTCAGCATTTCCACTGGCACTCTGATTCAGGAGCTGGCAAACTTTTTCTGTAAAGGGCCAGGTAATTCATGTTTTTGTGTTTGTGCGTCATGTATAGTCTCTGTCTCATAATTTTTTTTTTTTTTTTGAGATGGAGTCTCCCACTGTTGCTCAGGCTGGAGTACCGTGGCGCAATCTCAGCTCCCTGTAACCTCTGCCTTCCAGGTTCAAGTGATTCTCTCACCTCAGCCTCCTGAATAACTGAGATTACAGGTGCGTGCCACCACTCCCAGCTAATTTTTGTATTTTTAGTAGAGACGAGGTTTTGCCATGTTGGCCAGGCTGGTCTCAAATTTCTGACCTCAAGTGATCCACCTGTCTTGGTCTCCCAAAGTGCTGGGATTACAGGTGTAAGCCACCACACCCTGCCAATTTTTTTTTTTTTTTTATAATTCTTTTTTTTTTTTTTTTTTTTTTGAGACGGAGTTTTGCTCTTGTTGCCCAGGTTGGAGTACAATGGGGCGATCTTGGCTCACTGCAACCTCTGCCTCCCGGGTTTAAGTGATTCTTCTGCCTTAGCCTCCCAAATAGCTGGGACTACAGGCACGTGCCACCATGCCTGGCCAAAATTGTTTAAAGTTTAAGAAAAATACTGTCGATGTTTGGAGTAAGGAGTACCTAAAAATATTTTTTAAATCAATTGATCAGGAAGATGATAGGATCTAGAAAAATAGGTTGATTTCCAAACAGCGTGCGTAATTAGAATCTTCTTTAATTAAAAAATTAGTTTTCCCTCAATCATTATTTAATTTGCTTTATTTTAAAATTTGGCATCAAAAGAGACACTACAACCCTTTTCTGGAAAAATATTTGTGATATGCTGTGGTTTTGCCCGGTCTTCAGTTCTTGGCCAGATGGTTAGCATGTGTGTTTCTCTGGTCAGCGCGTCATCACATAGTCGTAGCAGCTGTGAGCCCACACGCCGTGGCTTGAGGGACTATCTGGTAATAAAATATCAAAGGAAACTTCAAAGGAACATCTGATCACATGGTGGCCTGTTAAAACCTATACCGAGTAATTCCTGAAGATTTGGAAGAATGGATTATGGTCCTTCAGAGTAAAAACAAAATACAGGAAGATAACACAGCAATCATAATTAACTAGAAAGAAATAAATTTAACCTCTCCAATCAAAAAAATAAGAAGCACTGACAGTGCCTTTCTTCTGATGGTACACACTGAGGGAATAGATCTACGTCTTTAAAAATGGTTCATTTTAGGCTGGGCGCAGTGGCTCACCCCTGTAATCCCAGCACTTTGGGAGGCCGAGGTGGGCAGATCATGAGGTCAAGGGATCGAGACCATCCTGGTCAACATGGTGAAACCCTGTCTCTACTAAAAATACAAAAATTAGCTGGGCGTGATGGCTCACACCTGTAGTCCCAGCTGCTTCTGAGGCTGAGGCAGGAGAATTGCTTGAACCTGGGAGGCAGAGGTTGCAGTGAGCCGATGTCATACCATGCACTCCAGCCTGGTGACACAGCAAGACTCCGTCTCAAAAAAAAAAAAAAAAAAGTTTATTTTGAAAAACAAAATCACAAATTTTTAGAAAAGTTGTCACTACAATATAAAGAACTTTCCTGAAACATTGGGAGTGAATTGTGGATCTGATCCCCCAGCATCCCCAAATCTTGATCATGTGTTTTCTGCAAACAATGGCTTTCTCCTGCACCGCCACATAGTACAGCCATCAAGATCAGGAAGTTGGCATTGAGATGTCACCACCCTCTAGTTCTCAGGCTTACGTCCATTCCGGCCATTGTCCCAGTAATGCCTTTTATACCCAGAGGATCAAGTTCTGAATCCCAGGGTGCATTTGGTCTCCTTTGTATCCTTCAGTAGCCGCTCCTTCGTCTTTCCTTGTCTTTCATGACCCGGATACTTTAGAAGATTATGAACCACTGATTCTGCCAACCATCTCACAATCTGGGTTTGTTCGATACTTCTCCTGACTAGATTCAGGCTGTACATCTTTGCCAGGAACACGCTACGCTGCTCTCAGTGTGTCCTGTCAGGTGGTACAAGCTCTCAATTTGTTCTGTTACTGATGACAGTCTCTATATTAATTTTCATGCTGTCTGCCAGGATTCTCCTGTGTAAAAATTACTTTCTAACTAGATAAATAGTCTGTTTTTTATCAGACTTTCAGCTTAATCATTTATTTAAGTTTGTATGGGATTATTGTTTCCTGTTTTATTCAGTGAGTTATAATCCATTAATGTCATTCCTCTGAAGTTGAAGCTGTACCAAATTTGGCTGGTGGGAGCCCCTGAAAACTGATGTTTTGTGTCTTTTTAATATGTCCTGTCATTTTATGAGCACTTCCTTGCTTTCTGGCATAATAAGATGTTCAAGGCTCAGCTTTCTTTCCCCTAGCCCTGAAATCAACAAGGGTTTCCAAGGGCCTTGGTTCGTTTCATGGGAAATGGGTTTTAGAAGCCAAAATGTGATGCTGTGTGTGTGCCCTGCTAATGGAGTGTGGCTGCTCCCAGGCCTTCTTAGTGACAGTCTTGCACCACAGGGCCCTTTCTGGTTTTTTCCTTTTCTTTCTTTCTTTTCTTTTCTTTTTCTGTGATAGAGCCTCACTCTGTCACCTAGTCTGGAGTGCAGTGGCACTGTCTGGGCTCACTGTAATCTCTGCCTCCCAGGTTCAAGTGACTCTCATGCCTCAACCTCCTGAGGAGCTGGGACTACAGGCATGGGCCATCACATCCAGTTACTTTTTGTATTTTTAGTAGAGATTGGGTTTCCCCATTTTGGCCAGGCTAGTCTTGAACTGCTGGTCTCAAGTGATCTGCCTGCCTCCGCCTCCCAAAGTGCTGGGATTATAGGCATGAGCTACAGCTCCTGGCTTTTTTTTGTTTTTGAGACAGTATCTTACTCTGTCACCCAGGCTAGAGTGCAGTGGTGTGATCACTGCTCATTGCATCCTTGAACTCCTGGGCTCAAGGGATCCCCCAGCCTTGGCCTCCCGAGTAGCTGGGGCTACAGGTGTGTACCACCACACCCAGCTAATTTTTTAAATTTTTAGTAGAAACAGGGTGTCACTATGTTGCCCAGGCTGGTCTCTAACTTCTGAGCTCAGGCAGTTCTTCCTCCTTGGCCTCCCAAAGTGCTGGGATTACACGTGTGAGCCCCCATGCCTGGCCACTGTCAGCATCTTTTAAATTTACTGATCCCAACTCAGCTGAGTTACCTGGTAGCAAATAAAAGGCTCACTTGACAATTCCTGCTTTGATAAAAAGCTGCCCACTAAAAAAAAAAAATTAGGTTTCTTGGAAGCAGCAGTGTTTTCTCATTGAATCTTTTGTAGAGCCGTCAGTGACCCCAGGGCCTGGAGCCCACTTACCAGTGCCGGTGGGAGGTGGAAACGCGACCACCATCCACGCCTCTGCCCTTCCGGTCACAGTTGTCTGAGGAATTCTATCCCAAGGCATCGAAAGCTGCTTGGGACCACGTTAATGATTTTTGTTTTCAACCATCAAACCTATTTTGAACAACTCGAAAGCAGAATAGACTGCTTTTATATTACCCACATATTTCACATTTCTATTGCTTTTCTTTCATTCCTGATGGTCCAAGTTTCCTTCCAGTTCATTTTCCTTCTATTCAAAGAACTTTAGCAGTTCTTTCAGAGCAGGCCTGCTGACAGACCGTCCTCTCAGTTTTCCTTCATCTGAGGATGTCTTATTTCACCTTCACTGGATGTAGAATTACAGTTGGTAGCTATTTGTCTTTAGTACTTTAAAGTATGATTCTACTCTCTTCTGGCCTTCATGGTTTCCAGTGAGAAATTCCCAGCCATTTGAAGGGTTTTCTCTGACGAGGTAGTGTATTGTTTTTGATTGCTTTCAAGATTTTTTTGTCTTTAGTTCTTAGCATTGTGCTTATGGCGTGTGTGGGTGTTGATTTGTTTGGGCTTATCTTGTTTGGATAAGCTCATTGAGCTTCCTATGCATAGCCCTATGTCTCTCACCAAATGTGGGACTTTTTCAGCCATTGTCCCACCCCCCAGTTGCAATTTTTTTTTCTGTAAATTTTCATTTGGTTCTTTACATCTGAATTTGCGCAGGCTTTCTGTCTGTCTGTGCACCTCAAGAGTGTTTGCCCCTCCCTGTTGGGGACATTGTGACAGTAGCTGCTTCGGTGTCTGGTAGTTCTAGCGTCTGTGTCATCCCAGTGTTGGGATCTGTTGATTTTCTTGAATAATATGATATGAGACTCTGACTCATCTTTAGTCCTACAGAGAATGTTGATGCTTTTGGTTTGGAGCAGTTGACCTGGTTGAGTTCTGACAGCAAGTTCTGTGCAGCCTTCTGTGGGGTGTGGCTGTGGTGCCAGCTCCATTTTCCGAGCTTTGGTGGTGCTGTTTGGCCTCGTCCTTTTGGGGGCATTGCTGGCCGTCCAGCCTGAGACTCTGGTGGAGGTGTGTTCTGCAGTTCATATTGTTACATGTGCAGCCCCTGGGTGAACGCATCAACAATGTCACAGGGTTGCTTCCCTGAAATCTTCCCTCTCTGCTATCCTTCTGTACTTCCAGTTCCCAGGGGCTCCCCTTTTTGGTCCTCCAGCCAGAAAGCTGGGGCTTTAGCCCTCTCTGCTGTGCACTTCAGTGACCATCCCCATCTTCATGGGAAGACAGAGAGAAGAAAAGGCAGTGAGGAGGTGTCACCCCACCTGGAATCGCAGCCCCCACATCAGAGAGGAACGTCTCCCTTCCAGGGGCTTTCGTTGCTCCTCCCTCTTACCTGGAACCGGAGTCCCCCAACACTACGTTTTCGTAGGTCATCTTTAGTTCAGTTTCCCTGAAACACAGGTTGACTCCAAAAAAGTAAGTGGAAAGCCGTAACAACTTTCTGAGAGTGCCTTTTTAATGCGTTGGAATATGTGGCTATTTACTGATGAATTATTTTTAATCTCAGAGTTGTCGATTGTACCTTTAAGAAAAACATACTTTCCTACAATAAGGCCCCTAACTTTATTTGCTAAAATCAGAATTCTAATTCAGATTTTGTTTTGTGTTCTTACTCTGGAGGCACAAATGGAGTAACACTGGTATGTTTATGTTGGAGAGGAGTTTTGTGTTGCCTTTCAAACTTGAATCCAACAGAACTACAGACTTAAACAATAAATATGAATGGGAGATAAGGAAAATCAAAGACAAAAAAAAAAAGAAATGGACTTAATAAAAGATTTTTGTACATAAATACTTCTTCTGACCCCAAGACAAAACCAGGAAAAATGAAGCATATTAAGGTGTAGGTGACTCTATTAGAAATCAGCTTGAGTATTTATATGAAAGTGTATGGGAGGCCGGGCGCAGTGGCTCACGCCTGTAATCCCAGCACTTTGGGAGGCCGAGGCGGGTGGATCACGAGGTTAGGAGATCGAGACCATCCTGGCTAACACGGTGAAACCCAGTCTCTACTAAAAATACAAAAAATTAGCTGGGCGTGGTGGCAGGTGCCTGTAGTCCTAGCTACTTGGGAGGCTGAGGCGTGAAGCCGGGAGGCGGAGCTTGCAGTGAGCCGAGATGGCACCACTGCACTCCAGCCTGGGTGACAGAGCAAAACTCTGTCCCCAAAAAAGAAAAAAAAAACTGTATGGCAACAGTTACATATATATAATAGCAGATAGAAGACTGATGTTAGAGAGTATTTCTGTGCTTTCATCTGAAAACGAAGGGCAGGGCTGGGCGTGAAGGTATAGGCCTGTAATCTCAGTACTTTGGGAGGCCAAGGCAGGCAGATCACTTGAGTCCACTTCCAGAGCAGCCTGGGTGACATGACGAAACCCCGTGTCTACAAAAAAAAAAAAAAAAAAAAAATACAAAAATCAGCTGGGCATGTTGATGCATGCCTGTAGAGCCAGCTACTCAGGAGGCTGAGGTGGGTGGATCACTTGAACCCAGGAGGTTGAGGCTGCAGTGAGCCAAGATCACACCACTGCACTTCAGCCTGGGTGACAGAGTGAGACCGTGTCAAAAAGAAAATGAAGGGTATTTTGTTGTGAGGAATCAGTTTATGCATAGTCTGGGATGTGGCCAGTGACCTCTGGATACTTACCTGTTCGGTGCCTTCCTGAAACATGTTGCAAATTCTGTTTTATAAAATGTCTGATCTCTGTCTAAAACTTTAGAATCAGCTGGGCTCAGTGGCTCATGCCTGTAATCCCAGCACTTTGGGAGGCCAAGGTGGGTGGATCACTTGAGGTTAGGAGTTCGAGACCAGCCTGACCAATATGGCAGAACGCTGTCTCTACTAAAAATACAAAAATTAGCCAGGCGTGGTGGTGTGCGCCTGTAATCCCAGCCTCTCAGGAGGCTGAGTCACAAGAATCGCTTGAACTCCAGAGATGGAGGTTGCAGTGAGCTGAGATTGTACCACTGCACTCCAGCCTGGGTGACAGAGCAAAACTCTTGTCTTAAAAAAAAAATCGTAAACATAAACGCATACTGTTGCATGCATTTCAGTCAGTGAATTCAAAGTGCATGTTAGGCCGGGCATAGTGGCTTTCACCTGTAGTCTTGGATGCGTAGAAAGCTGAGGCAGGAGGATTGTTGGAGCCCTGGAGGTCGAGTGCAGCCTGGGTAACATAGCCAGGCCGCGTCTCTAAAATAAATAAACTTTTAAAAATGCTTGTTAGTAGCATAAAATTGTGTGGGAAAATGTTTGGTTCCTTTTAATTAAAGGATGTAGAGAGCTGCTGGTAGACAGCAAAATAATTTACAACTATTGTGCTGGTTGTCCTGTGGTTTGGTTTACCAGCCTAGTCATTGTAGAATTAGGTATGTAAGATACAGGATTGATGTGGTGACCTGTATTTTGACTTTGTAACATTTTAATCATCCTCTAAGATCTTGTTTGTTTAAATTGTGTGTGGTTTTTTTTAATGTAACTTGTAAGGTGTATTTATTTTCTATGGATATCTCATCGTTATACCTACATCTTTTGGGTTGGAGGTATATGTGATATTTTGATATGTGTATGTAATGCGTAATGATCAAATCAGAGTGAGGTGTCTATCTCAAGATTTAATCTTTTTATTTTTTAATTTATAGGAATATCATAGGTTTTTGATTCAGCTTTGCTTTACTTTGGAAATCGCACTTGGTCATTAAGGCAAAATGCCAAGTGGGAGACTGCTTAGCAAAGTGAGGAGTAAGAACTTGTGGCCAGGCCCAGTGGCTCATGCCTGTAATCCCAGCACTTTGCGAGGCTGAGGCAGGTGAATCACAAGGTCAGGAGATTGAGACCAGCCTGGCCAACATAGTGAAACTCCCATGTCTACTAAAAATACAAAAATCAGCTGGGCATGGTGGTGTGTGCCTGTGGTCCCAGCTGCTCAGGAGGCTGAGGCAGGAGAATCACTTGAACCCAGGAGGCAGAGGTTGCAGTGAGCTGAGATCACGCCGCTCCAGCCTGGGCGACAGACCAAGACCCCTCTAAAAAAAAAAAAAAAAACTTGTATGAGGGTCGTCCTCCCAGGCCTTTTGGAATCCTATAAAGAAGAGTCCATAATCCATACCCAGGGCACTTCAGAAAGGAAACTTACGTAGTAATATTCGTGGCTTGTCTTAGCTTGTTTAAATAGCAATACATTGGTAAATTTAGCTCCTAGGTTTTTGAGTCCCCTATAAACCAGAAATACATCTTAACTAAATAATACAATCTGCTCATTAGTAACAAAGGTGAGGCAGGACACGTCACCTCTGGAGCCATAGGCTCCTTGGAGATAAGTCAGTTGCATTTCAGGGACTCCACTGTAGGGCCCTCTGCTGTTCCTCAGTAGCGGGAGGGAGACCGGGGCAGTGCTGATGGTGGGCCCGGGCCTCGTGTGAATGCCCCAAGGGGAGGAAGACCGGGGCAGTGCTGACCATGTGCCCGGGCCCCGTGTGAATGCCCCAGCAGGGCCCTTTATTTCTTGGGGATTTTATATCTTTATACTTATTAGGACCATTTCCTGTTTTTATTCATATTTGGTTACAAACTATTGGCACTTTAAGCTACTATCCCCATTAAACAAATGAGGAAGCAGACACAAAACTGACCTTAGTTACTGAATGAATATTCGAACTCAGGTCTTGGGAGGCATCATTCCGTCTCCTTCCTGTGTGTCATTAACTGTGAGTTGCTACTGGCTGGAAGACTTTCTCTGTATCTAAAAAAGTAAACACATTGCCCACAAAACCAACATGCTGCTTTTTATTGGTCATAGTTTTATTGAAAGAGCCCTTTCAGACTTGGCTGCAGAGTTTCATAATATCATTCTTGTACATGCATAGAAAGGAAAATATCCAAATAAATGAGGTAAGATGCTCCTGCAGTTGACGCACAGAGTCCAACTCCCTTGCATCCTGTCCATCCGGCTGGGTCGAGGCGTCCATTCCTCATGTGCAGTGGGCTCTGTGTGCCATGCAGCGCTGTGGCACCACAGCATTGGAGCACGCGCCCAGTCGCTGTTTCGGAGTTTCTCCTAAGCTACTGTACCTGCTTTCTGGGTGGGTTGCTGGCTCTTTCCTCATTTTCTCCATAGGTGGCAGGCTGTCACAACCATGTTATTCCTGCCACATGGCCAGCAGCAGGTGTGAGATGGCCCTGGCATCTGATTGTAGAGGTATTGACGTGTAAAAGGAAAAAATCAGAAACTGTACACCTTGGCATCGAAACACCACGGTGTGGTGCAGTTGGACCAAAGGGAGGCCTGACTTCTGACATCACCATTCTTACTCCAGCTTCCCTCCCTTTTTCAGTTACATTAGGGTACTGGTTTCTAAATGTAGGAGTTGATTCAGTTACAAAATGACAGTCTATGTGATTATACATTTTATCGAAGGCTGTGTGATCTAACTTGTAAGACTTGAGGAAAATGCCTGTTGTGTACCTGGAATGAGAAAAGAAGAAAGGTTTGAACAGACAAACATTTCAAAGGGAAAAGTGTATCATCCTTTGTGTTATTATTTCAGAAGGAGGGCACAGGCCTGGCCCAGCCTCGGGTCCCTTTGCCCCAGCCCTGTTTGTCCCCACACAGGCCTGCCTGGGTGCGGTGCTGACCAGCCTTAGTGCTTCAGGAGAGCCTCCTCATGGCCTTAGCTGCCATGCACTGTGGCTGAATCGCCATTTTTATGCACGCTAAACGCTTTCCTCACGGGGGCTTTCTGGCCAGCGCGGATCCTGTCTTCATGGTCCCTCTGGCTCTGCTCTCTCAGGTGATGGGGTGATGTTTGCCCCTGAGTTTTTTTTTTTTTTTTTTTTTTTTTTTTTTTTGAGATGGAATTTCACTCTTGTTGCCCAGGCTGGAGTGCAATGGCGCAAATCTCTGCTCACTGTCACGTCTGCCTCCTGGGGTCAAGCGATTCTCCTGCCTCAGCCTCCCGAGTAGCTGTGATTACAGGCATGTGCCACCATGCCTGGCTAATTTTGTATTTTTACTAGAGACGGGGTTTCTCCATGTTGGTCAGGCTGGTCTCGAACTCCCGACCACAGGTGATCCACCTGCCTCAGCCTCCCAAAGTGCTGGGATTACAGGCGGGAGCCACTGCCCCCGGCCACCCCTGAGTTTATCTAGACATTTGCTTACGCTCCACAGAAGGCAGTGGGGCTGACCAGGGAGGGAGGGGAAGGCGGCCACAGTGGGGGCAGACTGGAAGTGGGTTGTAATGAGTGTCTTCGTGCAGATAGGTATTCGCTTTGAGATGGCAAAACCACATTACAGAAATGTGGGGAAAAGCTACTCTTCACTTCGCCACCGTACACAGCTGTTCCCATCACTTTCGATCGTTTAGTTTTAGTGTTTTCATTTCCATTTTAAACAAAACTGTCATCATGTTATGCATAGAATTTGTAATTTTCCAGTTAATATCCAAGCCTTTTTTCTTTTTTTCTTTCAAGTTCTGGGGTACGTTTGCAGGATGTGCAGGTTGTTACATGGGTAAATGTGTGCCATGGTGCGTTGCTGCACCCACCAACCCATCACTTAGGCATGAGCCTGGCATGCGTAAGCTATTTATCCCGATGCTCTTTAAGCCTTTTTTCTGGTTGTGGTTTTTAGAATCACAAACTCTAATGGCTCCGGAGTTGAGAGCCTGCTTAAATCTTTCCTGACCTTAACTCAGGCTGGCAACCCAGCCCGCGCACTAGCCCAGCCCCTCACTCTTTGTGCCTGGTCTTCCCTCTCTCCCAGGCTCCTCTTTTCAGCCTTCAGAGCCCGTGGAGCACGTGGGGTCCAGGGCAGGAGTAGAGGAAGCCTCGCTGCGTCCCTCCTGGGCCCGGAGGTGCCGTGGTGGGGGGCAGCCATTCTGCAGAGGGATGCGTCAACATTTGGGGCCTGGAATTGGAAATGCCTCTTTTATTTGAAGACAGCTGAATAACACTCATCTGCTTTTTCCTGTTTTCCTGTCCAGATATGAAATATGAGTGAGTCACTTCCTACTCTCATTCCGGATGGGTTTTTTTTCTTTTTACTTTTTTCATAGACCCTAATATTATTCAGTCCTGGGACATGAGGTACACATGGTGTTTGTGGCCAGGGAGAATGCTGACTACATGTTTCTGTATTCATTGACACTATATGTTGTTTAAAAAAGCAAAATATATGGATTAGAGTGATGTCATTGTGGGAAGTTTTAGAAGTACTGCTTCAGAAAAACATAAAAGCTATGTATTTGCTGACAGTCTGACTGAGGAAGTCAGGCAGGAACAGCATGTAGTTTCACTGAATGAACATCAGCAGGGCTCTGCAGCCTCTAAATGTGCTGTGCTCTTTGTTTTGCCAGAAAGGAAATAAACATTTGTATTTTTTATAGTAATTCCTTCCTGTGAGGTGCTATTTTAAGCTTAAAGAACTCTAAACCGAGTGGACTCCCGCATCTGTGAGATGCACGAGATTCCCTGGCGGAGCAGGTGGTGCCGCTGGGAGCGCCGCGCCCGCTGCCTCGTGCTCCACGACCCTCGCAGCACCTGCAGGGTGACCTGTGACGTGGCTGGGTGTTTGTGGCACATGCTGGGGAGCGAGCGAGGATGGTTGGTTCAGCGCAGGGTTGGCTGGCTCGTTCTGCAGAGACACAGGGAGTCAAGGTCGTTGGCTCTGGGAGCAGGGTGGTGCCTGGCACAGCTCCTCAGCCATGGTGTCATGGGGTGGCCACAGAGGACATGCAGATGAGGGGCGTGTGGAGGCCCACAGAGCTGCTCACGGACCGGCGGGAGCACACCGCCCAGCGTGGCAGCCACGAGCCTCCCATGGCTGCAGAACCCTCAGCGTGGTTCTTCAGGACAACTGGGGGTTGAACGTTTAAATTTATTCCTTCTTAATTAACTTAACTTGTCACGGGTGATTTGGGCAGTGCAGGCTTAGAACCATCCCCGGAGCGTGTGCACAGAACAGGTCCTTGCTCTAGGGGAGGTTCGTGTATGTTAGGAGAAGAAGTTGCCAAAAAGTGTGGGGAATCGTTTAAAAAATTATTATGTACTGTAGGACTTCTCAGAGCCCTTAATATCCTAATGTACATTGACAGTTTACAAGGAGTTTCTGAGATTTTTTTTTCCCAAAAAACTTCTTTTTTTTTTTTTTTTTTTTTTTGAGACGAAGTCTCACTCTGTTGCCCGGGCTGGAGTGCAGTGGCGCGATCTCGGCTCACTGCAACCTCCGCCTCCTGGGTTCACGCCATTCTCCTGCCTCAGCCTCTCGAGTAGCTGGGATTACAGGCGCCCGCCACCACACCCAGCTAATTTTTTGTATTTTTAGTAGAGACAGGGATTCACCATGTTGGCCAGGCTGCTCTCGAACTCCTGACCTTGTGATTCGCCTGCCTCGGCCCCCCACAGTGCTGGGATAGCAGGCGTGAGCCACTGCTCCCAACCACCCCAAGAAGCTTTTTGGCCATACAGTTTTTTGAGGTGGCCGTGACCTTGTGTGAGCACTGGCGCCCATGGAGAGGGCTTTGGAGAACGGTGGTGCTGGAGACCAGGCGGTCTTTGGGTGCCTGCAGGAAGTGTCACATTCACAGTTCTGAGAAGTTGTGTTGAGTATTTCACGTTGGACAAAGTTAGATTCTACAAATTAGCAGACATCCCTGTCGCACACGGCCAGGTGGCCTCCAGACCCAGCGAAGGCTGGTGGAGGAAGGCGGGAGAATGCTCCCGTAGCCACTTTCCCAGTTATGTGTAAAGCTGCGGCGTGGGGCTCCTGGCGCCTGGGAAGTGTGGAAGCTGGCAGAGCCGGGTGTGTTGGGCAACGAGAAACATCAGCGCTGGATCAGCAGGGCAGGCCTGCCTTGATGCGGCTGAGTCAGAAACTACAGCATGTTCGATACGCGGCTGTTTTATTTTGAGCAGATATTTGGGCTCATTTAAAAATAGTGCTTAAAACCTAATAGTATCATCTTATTTTTGATGAGAAAAACACTCAGCAGTGTACGTGGAAACGGAGTGACTAGGCCGATGCCTTCCGGGCTCCCTGGCGAGGCCGCTCGTCGCTCTGGCTGTCCATCCTGTGCGGCTTCATTCACTGCAGCCTCGATCTGCTCCAAGACAGTGCTGTCTTCCTGATTCCCCCAGGACTGCTATTCTGGTCTCCTCATCCTTGCCCTCGCAGAGAAGGATGAGAATGAATTCTCTTGAAAAGAAAGGCCAGGCACAGTGGCTCTCGCCTGTAAATCCAGCACTTTGGGAGGCTGAGGCGGGCGGATCACCTGAGGTCAGGAGTTTGAGACCAGCCTGGCCAACATGGCAAAACCCCGTCTCTTCTAAAATTACAAAAATCATCCAGGCATGGTGGTGCATGCGCCTGTAATCCCAGCTACTGGGGAGGCCGAGGCACAAGAATCGCTTGAACCCAGGAGGCAGAGGTTGCAGTGAGCCGCTGAGACAGAGTGAGACTCCGTCTCCCAAAAAAAAAAAAAAAAAAAAAAAAAGGAAAAAGAACAAGAAAATACATAGAAGAGGCTCCCCAGGTGACTGTGTTCTTGGGGAAATATTGTCTAAAACAGTCACAATTGAAAATGCTAAGCATTAGCTTTTCAGAAGTTGGGACAGATTTGTAACGGTTTTGAGGGTGAACTCGGGAGACTGCACAGATACTCAGTTGTAGCTACTGCTGGGCTTTCGCTGGGTCCGTAAACGTATGTCTGTACTCCAGTGCTGTTCCTGCTCTTCCATTGCCAGGTGTGGCTTTGCTTTCCCTCCTTTCGGTTGTGAATCTGCCCTGCATTGTTGCTGCTGCCCGCCTTCCTCTCCGGGCTGTGGTTCTAGGTGAGATGCCACCGAAGTGACAGGACAGCCTTGGGTGCTGAGAACCTCGTTTTGAAAACTGCTATATCAAATGCTAAATAATTGTGTGTATACTTCAAGCTCTTATTTCATTTTTGTTTTTTGTTTTACTTTTACAGTGAGTGTTGAAAAGATAGACCTGAAGGGATTATCACACACAAAAAATGACAGAAATGTTGAATGTTCCTTTGAGGTAAGATGCTAAGTTTTTTTCCCCTGTCTCCTGTAAGGGTAGGAAGAAAACACTTACCCTGGAGATTCTTTTCTTTCCTAGCTAAGGCTGTGCCTTGTGCAAAGCCCTGTGCCAGTGCTGTATGGGAAGCTGGCCCTGGGCTCCGGGTGGGCCACCTCCAGAGGGGGGTTGTTGGCTGCGGGGCCTCTACAGGCGGGAAGGGTGGGGGCTCGGGCAGGGCCTGGGGTTGTCAGTGCAGGTGTGAATGGTGCATACCTCAGGGGGCTCTAGCAGAACTGGATGAGGCAGCCTGCAGAGCAGTGCACACAGAACCCAGGGCCGTGGTGCCTGTGGAGACTGATGATGAAAGCTCCTTGGTCTGGGCGGGGCACACTCCTTAAACTGACACATTCAGGTGCTGGGAGCTGGTCACTGAAGTTGGGTACCACAGAGAATCAGGAGAGATGAGCAGTGTTGTGTTTCCGGGTGACCCACAGTGACCAGGGTCGAGACGGCCAGAAGCCCATTTCCCTCTCACAGCAGGGCGTGCAGGAGGCCACCCCGCTCCCTGGACGCTGTGCCCCATCAGAACGTGAGGATGCCCTTAGGGGTGCAGGCCCCCTCTGGCTGCTCTGTGACATCCCTAGGATGTGGCCTTCTGTTCCCGGCCCAAGGTGCCAGCCAGGGCACCAGTCCTCAGGCGTTCGTCCTGGGCAGCAGGATGCAGGAGGAAGAAAGGCAGGCTTGAATTCTTTCTCTTGAGGAACATTCCTGAAAGCAGCCTCTAGACACTTCACTTATATTTTGTTGGACAGCTTTACTTTCTTGGTCCCACCTGGATGCCTAAGAGGCTGGGAAATGTGTCCCGGCTGATGGTGCCGAGCTCCCAGTCAGGCCTCTGTTAGGAACCCTGGCAGGGGACATTCTCCTTGGACCACGTGTGCTTCGAGTGCTGACTGCTCTTGAAGGTCGGTTCCCAGCGTCATAGGAGAGTGCTCTCCGGACAGAACTCCTGTGAGCATCTGGCATGACTCATCTGTGCAGCTTACTAATTTTTTGAAGAGTGTAGCTACACCAAAATACTTCAAATCCTTTTTCCACTAAAGGGGCAAGTCTCCACTTGGTTTGGGAGACTGTGTTGTGACAAGCAGTTGTTACGCCGTGCGTTTTTCTTTTGAAAATGTAAGGAAAATCCTCAGCTGCTGAGGTTTGGAGGTTGCTGGCGCCTGTGATGGTAGTGCCAGAGTCTCGGCGCCCACGGAGTTTCTGGGTCTCGTGTCGTGCAGCCCAGGCGGAGCCCAGGGAAAGACCACAGGGGCCCTCTGAGTGCCCTGGAACCCAGCAGCAGTCCCAGTGACCCTAGGTATTTGCTGACATTTTGCAGTGGTCGCGTGTGACACCTTCCTTCATTCCTTGCATTGCGGTGTCAGGCCTCTTCAGATACTGGTGGGGACTGCGTGCTTAAGAAGGTGACGTGCACGGAGCTGTCTTCGCATATGGTCGTAGCACAGTGGGCTTTGATTTGCTCCCAATCCTTAGTCCAGTTATTTGTGGTGAGGAAATCGGGAGTCAGGTCCACACAGTGTAAGGTGTGAGAACTTCATACAACCTGACCGGCCATAGCTTTGCTTTGCTGCTTTTCTCTTTTCTTTTTTTTTTTTTTTTCTAAGACAGAACCTTGCTCTGTCGCCCAGGCTGGAGTGCAGTGACGCGATCTCGGCTCACTGCAAGCTCCACCTCCCGGATTCACACTATTCTCCTGCCTCAGTCTCCTGAGTAGCTGGGACTACAGGTGCCCGCCACCACACCCGGCTCATCTTTTGTATTTATAGTAGAGACGGGGTTTCACCATGTTAGCCAGGCTGGTCTCGATCTCCTGACCTCGTGATCCATCCGCCTCGGCCTCCCAAAGTGCTGGGATTACAGGCGTGAGCCACTGCGCCTGGCCTTTTCTTTTCTTTTGTTTTCTTTTCCTTTCTGTTTTCTTTTCTTTTTTCTTTCTTTCTTTTTTTTTGACACTGTCTTGCTCTGTCACCAGGCTGGAATGCAGTGGCTTGATCTTGGTTCACTACAGCCTCGACCTCCTGGGCTTAAGCAGTCCCCTCACCTTAGCCTCCTAGTAGCTGGGACCACAGGCACATGCCACCATACCCAGCTAATTTTTTGTACTTTTGTGGAGATAGGGTTTTACCATGTTGTTCAGGCTGGTCTCGAACTCCCCTACTCAAGCAATCTGCCCACCTCAGCCTCCCAAAGTGCTGGGATTACAGGCATGAGCCATCACACCTGGCCAAATTTTTCTATGTTAGAAATCAAGTTGATGCTGAAAGTTAGCGGGGCACAGTGGCTCACATTTGTTATCCCAGCACTTTGGGAGGCCAAGGTGGGTGGATCACTTGGGGTCAGGAGTTCAAGACCAGCCTAGCCAACATGGTGAAACCTTGTCTCAACTAAAAATACAAAAATTAGCCAGGCATGGGTGGCGGGCACCCATAGTCCCAGCTTCTTGGGAGGCTGAGGCCAGGGAATCGCTTGAACCCGGGAGTCAGAGGTTGCAGTGAGCCGAGATCGTACCACTGCACTCCAGCCTGGGCGACAGAGCAAGACTCAGTCTCAAAAAAAAAAAAAAAAAAGAAATCAAGTGAAAGTGATATGGAAAGAACTAGAGTAATTAGTTTTGACAAGAAGAAACAGATTGGAAGACTCGCCCTACCTGATTTCAAGACTCCGTGAACAGCGGGATCACAACGCTGTGAGGTAGCAAAGGGGAAGGCAGCACAGATGAGTGGGACAGAAGAGGCTCCAGACAGACTCACACACACGCCGGGTGTGAAGGAGCGCCACAAAGAAAGGATGCGCTTTTCCGCAGACACCCTGGAACAGACGTCCGTATGCAGGAGAAGCGAGCCTTGACTCCCACCGCAGCCCTTACGCCAAATTAACTCGGAAGTGATCAGAGACCTAAATGTAAACCCAAAACAAAAACTGCTGGGAGGAAACAAACTTTGTGATTTTAAATTAGGCGAAGATTTCCGAGATACAGTGCCGAAAACATCCATAAAAGACAAAGTCGATGAATTAGAATATATTAAAATTTAAAACTTTCTCTTTGAGAGACACTATGAAGAGAATGAAAAGGCACAGATTAGGAGAAAATATTTGCAAGTCATGTAGCTGATGAAGGATTTATATGTTCAAAATGTATAAAGAATTCTCAAAACTTTTTTTTAAGAGATAGGGTCTCCAGCTGGGCGTGGTAGCTCATGCCTGTAATCCCAGCACTTTGGGAGGCCAAGGCGGACGGATCACCTGAGGTCAGGAGTTTGAGACCAGCCTAGCCAAGATGGCAAAACCCTGTCTGTAGTAAACATAGAAAAATCAGCCAGGCGTGGTAGCCGGTACCTGTAATCCCAGCTACTCGGGAGGCTGAGGCAGGAGAATCGCCTGAAGCTAGGAGGTGGAGGTTGCAGTGAGCCAAGGTCATGCCACTGCACTCCAGCCTGGGCAACAAAAGCAAAACTGCCTGGAAAAAAAAAAAAAAAAAAAGAGAGATGGAGTTTCCTTCTGTCACCCAGACTGGTCTTGAACTCTTGCCTCAAGGGATCCTCCTGTCCTGGCCTCCTAGGTTGCTGGCATGAGCCGCCATGCCCAACAAGTTGCTTCTTCTTATTAAGTTTTGAGAGTTCTGCCAGGTGTAGTGGCACATGCCTGTAGTTCCAGCTACTTGGGAGGCTGAGGCAGCAATATCCCTTGAGGCCAGGAGTTCAAGACCAGCCTGGGCAACAGTGAGACCCTGTCTCCACAAAGAAAAAAAAAAAATGATTTGCCAAGGAAGATACATGGGTGGCAAATAAACACATGTGAAAAGATAGTCACCATCCTCATCATTAGAAAAATGCCATGTCAACCACAGTGAAAGGACGCTGCACACCTCTTGAAATACCTGAATGAAAAACGCCGGCCCCACCCACCTCAGGCTGCAGTGTGGGGGAGCTAGAATGACATTCACAGATGGTGGGAATGTGAAGTGGTGCAGCCACTTCGGAAAACAGTCTGGCGGTTTCTTAAAAAGTATGACCCGTTCGCCAGGCGCGGTGGCTCACACCTGTAATCCCAGCACTTTGAGAGGCCGAGGCAGGCGGATCACGAGGTCAGGAGATGGAGACCATCCTGGCTAACACAGTGAAACCCCGTCTCTACTAAAAATACAAAAAGTTAGCCGGGCTACTCGGAAGACTGAGGCAGGAGAATGGCGTGAACCCCGGGTGGCGGAGCCTGCAGTGAGCTGAGATCACGCCACTGCACACTCCAGCCTGGGTGACAGCGAGACTCTGTCTCAAAAAAAAAAAAAAAAAAAGTATGACCCATAAGTTCCAGCCTAGGTATTTACCCTGGGGGAATTAAGCACATGTTCATAAAAGATTCATGTGTGAATGTTTATAGCAGCTTTGTTTGTAACATTCCAAGAGTGTAAACAACCGAGATACCCGTTCACAAGCGTGTGGACAGGCCAACCCTGGTGTTACGTCCACGCAGTGGAATACCACCCAGCAATAATGCTGAGGGGTCTCAGAATGGACAACTGAGATACTCAGCCATATGCATGAATCTCATGTTGTGTGAAAGAAGCTAGACAACTCCTTCCAAAAAGTTTATATTCAATCCATTTATGAGTCTAGTTACATAAAATTCTAGAAAATGCAGACTCATCTGTAGCAACAGAAAGCAGTCAGTGGTTTCCTGGGGAGGGGCTGGAGGACACCTCAGGGGTGATGCTCCCTGCCGTGGTGGGGCATGGCTCACAGGTGCCCTCAGATCGGGACAGCAGATGGACCCCTTTAAATATGTGCAGTTCATTGTCAGTTATAATTCATTACAACTCCTTTTGTTAAAAAAAAAATGCTTGAAGATTCAAATTTTCCTTTTGTCCATAGAACCTTGACTAATGAAAATCAAATTGTTATTTAAATAAATTGTTCTTTGTAAGTGGAAATAAATAGCAATTATACTGTGACCAGAGCAATAAACCAGCATTTGTAGGAATGTCTGCTATACTTCGGTGAGGTGGAACAGTCTGTTGCTGACAGTATGGCAAGATTCAAAGAAACATTTTTTTCTAAAAACTTTTACTTATTCAGGGAGAAATAAATAACTTCTCCCTGTCCCATTGATTTTCTCAACCTTGTTTCTTGTTTTAATTTTTATGTGTCGTTGTTTTCCAGGATACAAAAAGGTTACTGTTTTATAGGAAGATATAAGTAACTGGATTAAGATGAGTTCAACTTTGTTTTCTATGGAGTTGGTTTTGAGTTTGCTGAAATTGTAATTGCTAGTTCCTAGTTGCTGAGGAAATCAAATCAATATGCAGGAAGCAAATGATGGAACCTTTTTGATATAAAGTCAGCATGTAGGCAGCTGAGGCAGGAGCATCACCTGGAGGCCAGGAGACTGCGACCAGCCTGGGCAACACAGTGAGACCCGTCTCTTAAAAAAAAAAAAAGAAAAATCATAGAGGCCAGGTGCAGTGGCTCACGCCTGTAATCCCAGCACTGTGGGAGGCTGAGGCAGACGGATCACTTGAGCCAGCCTGGGTGACATGGTGAAACCCCATCACTACAAAAAAATACAAAAAGTAGTTGGTCATTGTGGCACTCACCTATATTCCCAGCTACTGAGGGGGCTGAGGTGGGAGGATCACTTGGGCCTGGGAGGTCAAGGCTGCAGTGAGCCAAGATCATGCCACTGCACTCCAACTTGGGTGACAGTGAGAGACCTTGTCTCAAAAAAGAAAAAAAATGATAAAACAATACTAATAAACAACTCTTACTAAACCATCGTTTAAAGTCACCCAGACATTATTTTAGTGTTACCTTTTCTTTGAAAGTTTATTTTTTCACTTGGGTGGCTGAGGCACAAGGATCGCTTAAACCCGAGAGGCAGAGGTTGGTTGCAGTGAGCTGAGACCGCGCCACTGCGCTCCAGCCTGGGCGACAGAGCAAAACTCTGTCTCAAAAAAAAAAAAGTTCGTACCCCGAGCACCACTGACTGCTCCGAGTATGCTGTCAGTCGCTATTAGCAAAGAAGGAGTCCTGGCAATTGTGGTTTCCCTGAGTTTATCACGTGTACATGTGCACAGCATAGGGCCCAGTGATTCCTCAGGCATTGCCAGAGCAGCAGGCACTAGGTAGACCCTGCCCCCCAAGGTTGGGGGCCTGTGGTGATGAGTGTGGCTGCAGAAGGTGTGCCCTGGCGGAGCCAAGTGGAGATTCTGGGTGTCTTCATGTCTCACCCAGTATCCAGCACCATTTACACTGGAGCTGTTTGTGTTTGTTTGCTGACTGACAGGGACTTAGAAAGCTGCTCCTTCCCCCACATCTTCCCCCGTTGGCTGGAGCTCCTCTGGCGTGCATGCGAGCCCGCGTCCTGCAGGGTTTTTGCTCTGCTCTGTAGACCGCTGCCTCGTCTTCCTGCTTTTAGTTGAGCGTTTCATTCCTACTGGCCTGGTTTTCATTTCAGAGAACTCTTGAGCTCTGACAGTTCTTTTTTCATAGCATCCTGTTCTCGGATATGCCTTCTTCTCTTAGCTTAGTAAGAGTATTAATGAGAATTTTTTAGTTTTCTTAGAGTCCGTGCCTTCCCTCGGCTGCTGTGTTCTCCTTACTGGCTTTGTCTGTCTCTGTGCTGGGCCTTGGCTCTCCTCAGGGGTCTCCAAAGGCCTGGGGGGTCCTGGGCTGCCAGTCCCCTCAGGGGTGTGGCTGGGCCCTGCCCCCAGAGGTGCCTGGCTGAGCCTTTTCTTGTGCAGAGTGAGGCCACATGGCTCCCGTGGCTCCGGAGGGGGAGGCTGTGTGGAAAAACACTGATGTTCAGAGACAGTCCACAGTGAGCCGGAGGAACTAGACTCTGCCTGTGAAGACGTCCTGAGCATGCGTGGGCTGTGTGCACATTTGGCTTTAGGGTATGATTAAGATGTTTTAAAATTTGTACAGTTAAGGCTAAGTAGCTTTTCAGGGACGTGATAGAAAATGCTGTGCCAGAATCTAATTGGCAGCACTTTTTCTTGGTGAAATGTAAAGTAATGGGGTAGCTGGTTGTGGATGCTTGCGAGTTTGGTTGGACACGTGTCCCCATAGTACAGGTCAGGCAGGTATGACAAGAGGATGCTCTTCCCGCCCCCCACGCCCCTCCAACGGCCGGTTCCCCTCCTGGCGCTCTGGGGCAAGTGGGCAGGTGAGGTAGAAGGCTCGGCTGGGTCTGGATCACGGCTGCTGCAGCTTAGCCATCAGCCAGCATCACCTGCAGAGCAACATGGGCTGGTCTCCGCCTGGCTGTGCGATCTCTGTTTCCAGTGCTCACTTTCTGACAGCCTTAGGGAGGAATGTGAGCTGCACCTGCAAGTCAGAGAAAAATGTATCCGAATACAAAGTAGAAGAGTCCTGCGTAATTAAAGTGCATAACTGTTGGAAAAGCAGGTGGTCTGTTTCAACATAAGATGGTCTGTCCACACCACGTTTTATAGCTGGGGTGTTGGATTTCACATCTTTCCTGGGTTAGGGCGCAGTAGGAAAGATTCAGCCTAGAGGCAGGTGTGAGAGCTGTGCAGAGGAGATGTTTTCTATGGCACACTTTACCTTGAAAGAGAGATGCTGTCAGCAGCGCGGGGGCCAGCCATCTTCACGGCAGGGGTTTGTGCCTGTTGTTGGCGGTGTTCTTGGAGTTCTGTGTGGGGAGCAGCTTAGGAACCTCTCCCCAAGATTTTTGGTGTTGAAAGATTTTAATACTTAAGTCAGAGAAGTAACTCAAAGATTTTCTTTTTTTTTTTTTTTTTTGAGACGGAGTCTTGCTCTGTCCCCCAGGCTGGAGTGCAGTGGCGCGATCTCAGCTCACTGCAAGCTCCGCCTCCCGGGTTCACGCCATTCTCTTGCCTCAGCCTCCCAAGTAGCTGGGACTACAGGCACCCGCCAACACACCTGGCTAATTTTTTGTATTTTTAGTAGAGACGGGGTTTCATCGTGTTAGCCAGGATGGTCTCGACCTCCTGACCTCGTGATCCGCCCGCCTCGGCCTCCCAAAGTGCTGGGATTACAGGCTTGAGCCACCGCGCCCGGCAAACATTTTCTTTTCTTTTCTTTTCTTTTTTTGGATGGAGTTTCGCTCTTGTTGCCCAGGCTGGAGTGCAATGGTGCGATCTCGGCTGACTGCAACCTCCACCTCCCGGGTTCAAGCAGTTCTCCTGCCTCAGCTTCCTGAGTAGCTAGGATTATAGGCACCTGCCACCATGCCCGGCCAATTTTGTATTTTTAGTAGCGACGGGGTTTCTGCACGTTGGTCAGGCTGGTCTCGAACTCCCGACCTCAGGTGATCCACCCACCTCAGCCTCCCAAAGTGCTGGCATTACAGGTGTGAGCCACCGCACTTGGCCTCAAGCATTTTCATTTTAGGTGTGGAAGATTCTGGGTGGCAAGGTGCATGCCTTGCAGCCGTTAGTTCCAGGGACGTTGCTGCTTGCCTTGATGAATTCTGGTAGGCACTGGGGTTCTGGTGAAGAAGAGGTGGCCCTTCCCTCGACTGGCCTGTGTGTTATGAGGGCGTGATGAAACAGACCGAGGAGTGACTGCTGCGTGATGTGACGAGACTGGCCTCAGTTTCAGCAGACAGGAGGGTGGATGCCTCGGGGACTAGACTGCAGGCCCGTGGGTGTGGGTGTGGGCGTGGGAGCAGAGGTGGTTTGGGTGCCTGTGAGCTCTCTTTGCTCTAAATCAGTGTTAATACAACGTTTTCTTTTGCATAATGTATTTGGTCATTTTATTTGCCGACTTGAAATCCCCCCGGGTTCTTGTGGACTTGAGTGCAATTTGCATTTGGTGCTTGTCCCTTCCTGACCTGGCCTCCTCCCTGTCATTTCAGGCCATCCCCTCTGTCCATCTCATTCCTGTAGCTAACTTCTTATTTGCCTTTCAGAAGTCAACCCCAGCTCTTCTCCATGCAGAAACTCCCTCTAATGTGCAAACAGTACACTCTCCTTCCCCCTCAGTCTGCTTTGGTTAGCACCTCATGTGATGACCATTGTGATAGCCGGGGGAAAGCTGAGCAAAAAGACACCGCCCCTTCCCCCTGGAGCTTAGTGTGCGCCTGGGGAGATGGACGTCCGTGGAGCCATGCAGTGACACTGCCCACTGCTGCATGCTGGGAAGGAAAGCTGATGCTCACAAGGGCTGGGCACACCAGGCGTTGCAGAACCCCCTCCAGAAAGCTCTTTTCCCTCCTCTTCCCCAGACCCCTCCTCTGCTGCCCTAGTGATCACCGTCCTGTCCTGTTGCTGTCAGTGGACTCACACTGCCCCCACAGCTCTGCAGTGTCGAGAGCAGGGCCTGGGCTCACTGTGTGCCCACAGCACCTGGGCGGGCGCACCACGGGCCCTTACTTGTGGTGGAAGGGCTGCTCTCTGGGAATGTGTCGGTCCTGCATCTGAGGCACATAGGCTCACCTACAAAGAGGAGTTCCCCTGAGAAAGTTGAACAGGGCACACACAAGCAGTTGTCAGGGATTTTCTAGAACTTACAGGAGGCAGCTGTAGACCCCACTCTGGAGTAATTTGGTGATATCTGAATAATTGCATAAAACAAGTTAAACTTCAGAGGGCCTGGAGCTCTGTGACTGTTCTTTCTGTAACAAGTCAAGGGATGCTTAGGTGCTTCCCACAGCAGGAGCGCAGCCCACCGGGCTCAGCTGCCGACTGAACCTGTGCCCCAGTTGTACCAGGACACGTGTACTGGGAACCAAGTATGTGGTGTCTGTTTCTAAGGTTTGTTTGTTTGTTTGTTTTTAAGGTCTTATGGTCTGATTCTTCAATAACATCAGTAACCAAATCTTCCTCTGAAGTGACTGAATTTATTTCAAAGGTAAGGTAATCAAGGGCTCTTATAAAAATTGAAAGAATCACATTCCCCAGTGGCTGATGATACCACAGAGTAATTTCAGAGGCCACTCCCTTCAGCTAGCAAGTGAGCGTGTGCAGGGCGGGGCCTCCTGCCCAGCCACAGTGGAGTCCCAGGCCCGCTGCCGACAGGAGCGCTGCTGAGAGCGCAGGTCCGTGACCCCGCGGATCCCTCCTTCAGTTGTTGAGACTGAGATGAGGCTGAGAGATGCGCCACGCATGAGCGACTGATGAGGACGTTGGGTTTCTTTTGTTGCTTTTCAGCCCCCCAGGTTTTCTTGGCAAAGGCTGGAGGAGAGAGGCACGCTCAGGTGGCTGAGTGGGTAGAGACTTCACCTGGTTCTACCTTTATCTGTATTTATTTATTTATTTATTTATTTACTTACTTACTTACTTACTTACTTATTTATTTATTTATTTATTTATTTATTTATTTATTTTTAAGAGACTGCATCTTGCTCTCTTGCCCAGGCTGGGTTGTGGTGGTACCATCACAGCTCACTGCAGCCTTGACCTCCTGGGGCTCAAGTGGTCCTCCCACGTTTATCTTTACAAATATCTGGTTCAGGCCGGGCGCAGTGGCTCACGCTTGTAATCCCAGCACTTTGGGAGGCCGAGGCGGGCGGATCACGAGGTCAGGAGATCGAGACCAGGGTGAAACCCCGTCTCTAGTAAAAATACAAAAAATTAGCCGGGCGTGGTGGTGGGCGCCTGTAGTCCCAGCTACTCGGAGAGGCTGAGGCAGGAGAATGGCGTGAACCCGGGAGGCGGAGCTTGCAGTGAGCCGAGATTGCGCCACTGCACTCCAGCCTGGGCGACCGAGCGAGACTCCGTCTCAAAAAAAAAAAAAAAAAAAAAATCTGGCTCAGCAGATACCATTGAACAAAAAGTTCCGCTACTAAATAAATGTCTCTTTGCCTCCATGTGCATGTATACACACAGTTGTAACTGCGCACATGTTTAGGGCCCACTGGCCTGTGCTGTAGCGTGAACCGCCGTCTCAGCCAAAGTGATGCATCTCAGGCAGTCACCTTTGTGAATGGGATAACATATGTAAATGTCTCCAAAGAGAGTCTTACTTTTCATTATAAAGCCAAGGCCTCCTCCTGCAGGAGAACCGTGGAGTGAGGACGATGTCTGATTACACTTATCTTTTTGGCCTCTCAGGCATTGAAGAACACAACAGTGCCACGCCTTCGAGGGTAACACACACCCCCCCCCCCCCGGGAATCTGCTTTTCCCTCTGTAGTGTTTAAAATACTAAATCTCCTCGCCTCTGCGTGTAGTTTCCCCTTTTGTTAAACACAGCTTCCCTGGGCTCCACTCATGCCGGCTGGAACTTCGACCTCTCATTGGGCTTGTGTCTCAGTGTTTTTTTTTTTTTTTCTTTGAGATGGAGTCTCACTCTGTTGTCCAGACTGGAGTGCAGTGGTGTGATCTCGGCTCACTGCAACCTCCACCTCCCGGGTTCAAGCAATTCTCCTGCCTTAGTCTCCTGAGTAGCTGGAATCACAGGTGCACACCACCACGCCCAGCTAATTTTTTTTTTTTTTTAATTTTTAGTAGAGACAGAGTTTCACCATATTGGTCTGGCTGGTCTTGAACTCCTGACCTCGGCCTCCCAGAGTGCTGGGATTACAAGTGTGAGCCACTGCGTCTGGCCTAATTTTGGAAAATTCGTATCCATTTTCTCCTCAAGCATTTCTTCTGCCACATCGTCCCCTCTCCTGGGCTCTGGCAGCACGAGCCTTAGATTCCTGGTGCTGCCGCCCCACCGCTCTCCCATGCTTGTGCATTTTTCTGTGTGTGCCTCTGGGTGGTTCCTATGCCCGTTTCCGCGCCAGCCGATTCCCTCAGTTCTGCCCAGGCTGCTGCGGAGCTGTCCATGTACTCAAGTCCTCATTTCTGCTGCCAGGGGTTTCTTTTGTGTTTTTTCCCCTAGGTTTTCCATTTGATGTGTTTATGAAGTTTCCATCTCTCTGCTGAAAGTTCCCGTGTGTTCGTGCATGTTGTCGTTTTCACTAGGTCCTTTAGTACGTCCATCATAGCTGTTTAAAGTCCCTGTCACGTAGGTCCCACATCTGAGTTATTTGTGAATCTAGTTCTAATGATTGCTTTATCTCTTGACAATAGTTTTTTTTCTCCCTTTATTCCTTTTTTTTTTTTGGTATGTCTTGCAAATGTTGACTGAATGTCAGACATGTTTAGATGACCGTGGAGCTGGAGGAGAGCGATATTTATGCCTGGAAAGGGTCAACACCTCTTCTGCCAGGGCCCTTAGTGGGGTCCTGGAGGCCGTCTGGGCCACGGAGCTGGCGCTGGGCTCTCTTGCTGCCTCCATTACCGCAGGGCCTCTCCAGTGGAGGCAGCTGCTGCCTGAGTCTGGAGGGTCTTCTCCGCCGTTTTGCTTCACTCCCAGCTTTCAGCCATCCCTGCAGGCCTGTGGCACACAGCAGGGCACTCTCTACCCTCTTGGCCCCTTTTCGGGGCTAGACCACTGCTGCTTGTTTGCGACCTGGTACTGGGCTTGTGGGGGCAACGGCCTTCACTCTCGCGCCCAGCCTGATCCTGGGCAGGCCTGTGTGCCTGGGCTTTGGGGCAGCACTTCCTCAGTGCCTTGCCCTCCCTGGCGGGAGCTGACCTCCTCCAGCGCCAGAGCGCTTTTGCTTTTCCCCTTCTTCCAGGAGCAGCAGGTCTTCTTGTGACTGGTGGCAGAGGAAGGGAAGTATTGCCCTTGCCCCACTCCTAAAATCTGGAGCTTTGGTTTGGGCTCTGGGGCCAGGAGCAATTTTTGTCCCTCCTGCAACGTCTTAAGGGCTTTTCCTCAGATGCAGAGAGTGGTCCTGGGAATTGCCCTAGGCCTGGTACCCTGTCCCCAGGTGCCACTGATGGGGCTCTCTTTGGCTCCTCCTGCGGAAAAGAACTTGGAAAGAAGGGCCCACTTGCCCCGCCTGGGGCTCCGGTGTTTCTGTTGGCCATGTCAGCCTGTGGCAGTGTGTCCATCAGAGCCTGTCTCTCCGGACCTGCTGGTGTGGCAGCCACCGGGACCTTGTCCCCTGGCTTCTCGTGGGGGCAGGTCCCGTTTGAAATTAAGTTGACTTAGTGGCCCAGCAACTCTCAGATGGGCTCAAGGAACGTTGTGATTGTGCAGATTGTCAAGCTTTTCCTGATGTAACTGTGAGAGCGATGTTCTTTTGTGACTTTCTACACCCTATGTGGATGTGGGCCCCAGAATAGCTCTGACGGGAGGTGTAAATCATTGTCAGACCAGCAGGCGGCACCATGGAGCACCTACCCCAGGTTTTCCTGCAGTAGCGGAATTCTGCTGGTGATGGATGGGTCTGGACACACCTCCTCTGCCTTGTCCTCTCTTCCAGCTATCCCAGCTCTACCCTGAAGAGAACTTGGAGAAACTCATTCCTTGCTTAGCTGGTCCGGATGCATTTTATGTGGAGCGAAACCACGTGGATCTGGATTCAGGCCTGAGGTGAGACCCTTACCAGGCACCCGGCGCATCCACAGCTGGCAAGGACAGGCTGGTCCTGTGGTCAATGCTATGGTCCTCCAGGGAGCTCCGGAGGACACGCAGCCACCTGGACCTGGGTCTCTACTTTGCCTCCAGGGATTTCCATTAGTTCTGGACCATTTGGGAGCCCTCAGTAAGCTAAGGGTGGTTCTGAGTGTGTGAGGAAGGGAATCCCAGGGTGGGTCCCACCACGTCGTGGGCTTTGGCAGTCCTGTGAAATGCTCCTGGGCTGCTGTTTCTATCCTGTAGCCCAAGGTTGAGACGATTCCCAGATAAAATTGGCATCTCTTAAACAGTTTCTCTGGACCCTCGATCGTGTCTTGGCTCACGTGGCACACGAAGTAACACGGCCTACCAGTTCCGTAAATGTGCTGCTGCCGGGGCCCTGGGGACCAATGTCCAAGCCCCTTTCTGGCTGGTGGGTGGCGCTGATCTCATGTCAGAGGGCATGACTCCTGTCGTCGACCTTGGTGACCATGAATACAGCATGGAGGGGAAGGGCTTGAAGAAGCAGTGGCAGTTGGGCAAGAACTCAGTTGAATTAAAGCAGGAAGAATATGAGGCTCTGGCACTTCTGGGTTTTTTCCTCTAATACACATTTCTCTTGATTAAAAATTAAATTTATTTCTTTCAATTCGTCAGCAGGAATGCCATTTTAATGTTGATAAGACCACTTGTTTGCCTTTTAGATACCTGGCCTCATTACCTTCTCACGTGTTGAAAAATGACCATGTCAGGAGGTTTCTCAGCACTTCCTCTCCCCCCCAGCAGCTTCAAAGTCCAAGTGAGTTTGTAAAATATGATTAAATAAAAATTAAAAAAAAAGGAAAAAACATCTGGGCGCAGTGGCTCATGCTTGTAATCCCAGCACTTTGGGAGGCTGAGGCGGGCGGATCACCTGAGGTCGGGAGTTCAAGACCAGGCTGACCAACATGGAGAAACCCTGTCTCTACTAAAAATACAAAATCAGACTGGGCGCGGTGGCTCACGCCTGTAATCCCAACACTTTGGGAGGCTGAGGCGGGTGAATCACGAGGTCAGTAGTTCAAGACCAGCCTGGCCAATATGGTGAAACCCCATGTCTACTAAAAATACAAAAAAATTAGCCAGGCGTGGTGATGTGTGCCTGCAGTCCCCGCTACTTGGGAGGCTGAGGCAGAAGAATCACTTGAACCTGGGAGGCGGTGGTTGCAGTGAGCCGAGATTGCACCACTGCACTGTAGCATGGTTGACAGAGCAAGATTCCATCTCCAAAATAAAATAAAATAAAATAATACAAAATTAGCCGGACTTGGTGGCGGGTGCCTGTAATCCCAGCTACTCAGTAGGCTGAGGCAGGACACTCACTTGAACCCGGGAGGCAGAGGTTGCGGTGAGCCGAGATCGCATCATTGCACTCCAGCCTGGGCAACAAGAGCAAAACACCGTCTCAAAAAATAATAAAATAAAACAAATATTTTTATTGTCTATACATTTTTATGGTGTTTATTTTTAAATTTATAGGTCCTGGCAACCCCTCCCTTTCTAAAGTAGGTACCGTGATGGGCGTGTCTGGAAGGTGAGAAATCTTCTATGTAAACCAGCACAGTTCAAATAAGCATTTTACAATGTTTACTTTGAGTTCTGTGTAAAGTTGTTCCAAGAATTAAGTCATGCTCAAGTTGAGTCTTGGATGATATTGAGAAGAATTGGGTAGAGAAGATTCAATTTACGATTTCCAAAAAAAGAGTTCTCTAAGCCACTGGAATCAGAATTCCCAGGGACTCCTCCCCAGTGCAAGGTCCTGGGCCCCGTCCCGGACGTAGAAAATCAGAATTTCCAAGAATCTGGCTGTGAGAAGCCTGCTCCCAGAAGCATGGGGTCACGCTCCTGAGGAGCGTCCCCTGTCATTGCGGGCCCTGGGTAGCTGCAGTCGCATGCCGGCAACACAGAGGCCCCCCATCTTTGCTGACAGTGAGGTGGGCCGTCGCAGACCGCTGCACATGCACCCCCATAGGGAGTCTCGTGGAGATGTAGTCTGGGCGCGAGGTTTTGAGGAATAGACTGGCATCCTCCTGGTGTCGGGGTAGGGTAAGCGCCCAGTCAGCGGGTGTGACTTTGCAGTTAAGGAGCGAGGCCAGACTGGAGTGCTGGTCATACCTTCTAGCCTTCTACGTTTTACTTTTCTAAAAAACTTGTATTTGAACATTAAAGATTTGATAGTCTGTTTTGATTTATGATTTATCAGTGTCGTTCTGTGACTTAGAAGTAACAGAAATACTTATTGGAGTAGCATGTTTTTAAAAAATACAAGTAACAGAAACTTAGCAGCTAAAGCAGAAGTCTGGTGGGGACAGATACATGCACATACATAATACACATATGTACACAGAAGTAGACGCATACTCCCAAGCACAGGCAGAGGCATGTGTGTGTATATGCACAGCCGCCGGTATACACACATGTACACAGGCATGCACTACAGAAATCTTAGCTGCAGAAAGGTGGTTGGGGAGGGAGGGCAGTCATAGCACACCAGTGTTTGCAGTTCACGGTGGCCTGTGACGACAGGGCAGGCCAAGAGGCAGAGGCTGGCACAGAAAGGCCTAGAAGTGAGGTCTGTGGTGGAGTCTATGGTTGTGGAAGCCACAATCTCTCTGTGTCCCTCCTGCCCCTGTCCCACAGGCCTGTGTGTGGAGTGGCTGGTATCCCGTCCTCGCAGAGCGGAGCCCAGCACCATGGGCAGCACCCAGCTGGCTCAGCTGCCCCCTTGCCCCACTGCTCCCATGCGGGCAGCGCGGGCTCAGCCCTGGCCTACCGGACCCAGATGGACACATCGCCTGCCATCCTCATGCCTTCCAGTCTGCAGACCCCTCAGACCCAGGAGCAGAACGGGATTCTAGACTGGCTTAGGAAACTGCGTTTGCACAAGTATTACCCCGTCTTTAAGCAGCTCTCCATGGAGAAGGTATGTCAGTTGCCTGGCTGGCCGTACAGAATTGCTGTTTTCTCAAGACCTCCCTGGGGGAATTGAGTTTCCAAAACCAACACAAGGTGGAGGAAGTAGGGAGGCCGAGGCTCCGCGCCTGTTCTTAAAGGGGACGGTGGGCTTTGCAGAGGCTGCCTGCAGCTGCAGCCAGACAGAAACAGGACATGTTGTAAACAAACAGCTTGTCTAGGTGCTTCGAGACCTTCACAAACTAGATGCTCTGACGGGAGGGACAGTCCTTCCCCAGAGCCCTGCTGTGGACAGAAATCCTGAGCTCTGGCACGGTGCCCCTTTTAGACATCTCTCGGCGTAGCTGGCGCAGTCACTGCGGCGGGCCAGATCTAGAGGAATGGGTGCATTTTACGTCTTCCAAGCAGTTGTACCTAGAGAATTCTTATGAGGAACATTTTTTCACTGTTAAAAACATTCAGAAATTTCTTAAGTCTTGATGTCAATGATAAAACTAGATTAAACCCATACAAGGTATTTGAGCTCTGGACTCCCTCTGCTGGGCAAACCGGCTTGGTGGCTTTTATCTATGTAAAAATTTCGAAAAATCTACAATTGAACCTAGAAATCAAGCTTTTACTACATAGTTAAATCCAAATTTTAAGTATATTTGTAATACCCTTTGTTTAGGATTTGTGAATTTTTTTTTTTTTTTTTGAGTTGGAGAGTCTCGCACTGTCACCCGGGCTGGAGTGCAATGGTACGATCTCGGCTGCCTGCAACCTCCGACTCCCGGGTTCAAGCGATTCTCCTGCCTCAGCCTCTTGAGTAGCTGGGATTACAGGTGTCCACCAGCACACCTGGGTAATATTTTGTATTTTTAGTAGAATTGGGGTTTCCCTATATTGGCCAGGCTAGTCTCGAACTCCTGACTCGTGATCTGCCCACCTCGGTCTCCCAGAGTGCTGGGATTACAGGCATGAGCCACCGCACCTGGCCAAGGATTTGTGAATCTTAAAACGCAGAGATTTTACTAACCTTGTTCATAATTAATTTTAAATGTTTTGTTCTTATGTTTGCATTGTGATGGCCTAAATCACAAATCATGTTAGTAAATAACATGAAAATTAGAGGCTGGTGTGTTTGCGTAGCACCAGCCTACACAATGGAGTAGCCACACAACCATTCAGCATGGATGTCATCTGCTTTTCTGGATCACTTGCTACCTGACAAAGTTGCTGTCATCGCTGGCCAGGCGCGGTGGCTCACGCCTGTAATCCCAGCACTTTGGGAGGCCGAGGCAGATGGATCATCTGAGGTCAGGAGTTCACGACCAGCCTGGCCAAGATGGTGAAACTCCATCTCTACTAAAAATACAAAAATTAGCTGAGCGTGATGGTGGGTGCCTGTAATCCCAGCTACTCGGGAGGCTGAGGCAGAGAATTGCTTGAACCCGGGAGGTGGGGGTTGCAGTGAGCCGAGATCACACCATTGCACTCCAGCCTAGGCGACAGAGTGAGACTCCATCTCAAAAAAAAAAAAAAAACAAAAACAACAAAAAAAACCCAAACAAAATAAGAGCAAGATTTTTGTCTCAAAAAAAGTAAAGGAAAAAAAAAGACGACCATCCTGCAGAGGGTGGTGGGTTCTGAAGGGACTGCACTGTGATAGGGCCATCCGGGGAGGGTGGGGGTGGCACGCTATCATAACTCGCATCTCCACGGTGCTTCAAACTGTGACTTATGCAAGACGTTTTCTTTAGTCCCCTGCCCCAAAGCAAGTACCTGCTGGTATCTACTCACAGAGCAGAGGGCAAGTGGGCGCCTTTGGCAGAGCCGCCAGCCTGTGAGGTGGTGCACCCATCCACACGGCCTGCACAGAAGGTGCCCTGGAGGGGCTGGGGACACTCTTGCTCAGAACCACGTCTCGGGGTTGAACCGTTGACACCAAGTCATTTAGCAAGTAAGGGTTCTAGGATTCCCCAGCCTGTAATTGCTGAGTTCAGCTGGTTCTGTTTGCATATTCCAGAGGTAGAATAAATGTACTGAATTCAACTCCAAGTTCTTTGTTCTCAGAGTCCTACTTATGTCACCATAACTTTGTAATTTGTTTTTTTCTGTGAAAGTTTTTGAGCCTTACTGAAGAAGATCTGAATAAATTTGAGTCTCTCACCATGGGGGCAAAGAAGAAGCTCAAGACCCAGCTGGAGCTGGAAAAGTGAGTGTGAAGTGGGTTTTGAAACCTGTGTTTATTTCCGTTTCTCATCTGCCAAATGGAGTGCTGAGGCTTCCAGTGCTAAATACTAGTGATTGGATTAGTTTCTGTTGCTTTTCCGGTCCTTAGAAGAGCTTTTATTTATTTACTTATTTATTTTTTTGATATGGAGTCTCGCTCTGTCGTGCCCAGGCTGGAGTGCAGTGGTGCAGTCTCGGCTTACTGCAACCTCTGCCTCTCGGGTTCAAGCGATTCTCATGCCTCAGTCTCCCAAATAGCTGGGATTATAGATACCTGCCACCACGCCCGGCTAATATTTTGTATTTTTAGTAGAGATGGGGTTTTACCATATTGGCCAGGCTGATCTCGAACTCTGGACCTCAGGTGATCTGCCCGCCTGGGCCTCCCAAAGTGCTGGGATTACAGGCCTGAGCCACTGCGCCCGGCCTAGTCATGCTTTTAAAGTTCTACAAATATGTCTTAGGTTTGACAGGAAAGGACCTTTATAGTAAATTTGACCAATCAGAATGATTTCCTTGCCTTAATGCTCTGCGGGGAGTTTCCCCGTGGTGTGGAGTAGACCTGTCTGAAGCCGCATGTGAGGCAGCACTGGGAGGCAGTGCTCACTTGTTCCTGTGCTTATTTCACAGGGAGAAGTCAGAGAGACGGTGCCTGAACCCCTCGGCCCCGTCGCTGGTCACCAGCAGTGGTGTGGCTCGAGTGCCCCCCACCAGCCACGTCGGGCCCGTGCAGTCGGGGCGGGGCAGCCACGCAGCAGGTGAACAAGGGTGTGCCAGGCAGATGGGTTACTCGTACACAGAGAGGGCCGGTGTGCTGGACAGGTGGGTTATGCAGACAGAGAGAGGGCCGGTGTGCTGGACAGGTGGGTTACGCAGACACAGAGACGGCCGGTGTGCCGGGCAGGTGGGTTACGCAGACACAGAGAGGGCCAGTGTGCCGGGCAGGTGGGTTACGCAGACACAGAGAGGGCCGGTGTGCCGGGCAGGTGGGTTACACAGACACAGAGAGGGCCTTGTGTTCCTTTTGATCATCAGATTTCGAATCACACCTATTTGATTTTTACATTTTTAAATCTTTATACTCATTTTCCATTAACTATTATAGTCTCTGCCATAAGAAAATCGAAGGGACAGTTGGCTTAGGAGCTAGAGGGCAGTCACCTCCCTGAAGTTGCTTGGGCAAAAGGATCAGGTCCAGAAACTGCGACAGTGAGAGTGAGCTCGTGGGGGTGAGCAGGAGTGAGATGGGAGTAGCCTGCCCCCCTCCCCAGGACTGGTGCCCAGAGGCCACTTTTAAGTCAGTGCCTTTATTGTTGACCCATCAGTGACATGGTTCTCCAAGGACCTTCCTGCTTTGGGGAACCCGCAGTCTCAGCGATTTGGTTTTCATCCTCCCCTCTCAGAAAGGGTGGGATACCTGGCGCGGTTGCTCCGTTGTCTCACAAGAGGAGCCCGGTTTTCTCCACAATAGAAATAGGAGGAGCAGTAGCTCAGGAGGAAAAGAAAAAATAAACCTGGCAGGATGGATTTTAAGTGGTGATTTGAGTGAAAAGATCTCCGTGACTGGGCCGGCCTCGTGAGGGGGTGCAGTGTGGTGCTGTGATAGTTCCTGGTGGTGCACTGGGGGTTCCCCACACAGGGCGTTGTTCTGGGGTTGATGGTGGGGGCAGGCAGGGCCCTGGCTGAGGGGGTGTTGATTATCGCTGCCATTTGAATCTCTGCTGCATCCGTCACCGTGTGGCCTGGGCCGGCGTGTTCGTTTTCTGACTCTCAGAGCCCTGCGTGCCCCTGGAAGGAGCACCTGCCGACAGTGCGATGCAGGGGCACGGAGTGGGGCTGAGCCTGCGGGGGCGCTAGTTGAAGGCTGCTCCTCTGTCCCTTTTCTGCAGAGCTGCGGGTGGAAGTGGAGCAGCCCCATCACCAGCTGCCCCGGGAAGGCAGTTCCTCGGAGTACTCCAGCTCCTCCTCCAGCCCCATGGGGGTGCAGGCCCGGGAAGAGAGCTCTGACAGCGCTGAGGAGAATGACAGACGTAAGGGCACGTGCGCGGCGCTGGCTCCACCTGGCCCAGCTGTGGAATGTCACTGACCACTCTGTTTCCCTCTCTAGGTGTGGAGATTCACTTAGAGAGCTCTGACAAGGAGAAGCCGGTGATGCTACTGAATCACTTCACTTCCAGTTCCGCCAGACCCACGGCCCAGGTTCTCCCTGTGCAGAATGAGGCCAGCTCCAATCCATCAGGCCACCACCCCCTGCCCCCGCAGATGCTGAGCGCAGCCTCACACATCGCACCCATCCGCATGCTGAATTCCGTGCACAAGCCGGAAAGAGGGAGCGCGGACATGAAGCTCCTCTCGTCTTCTGTGCACTCTCTTTTGTCTCTAGAAGAAAGGAATAAAGGATCTGGACCAAGAAGCAGCATGAAAGTGGACAAGAGCTTTGGCAGCGCCATGATGGACGTGCTGCCCACGTCCGCACCCCACCAGCCTGTGCAGGTTCTCTCTGGGCTTTCGGAGAGCAGCTCCATGTCACCCACAGTCTCCTTTGGTCCCCGGACCAAAGTCGTGCATGCGTCCACGCTGGACAGGGTGCTGAAGACAGCACAGCAACCGGCCCTGGTGGTGGAGACCAGCACGGCCGCCACAGGGATGCCCAGCACAGTCCTCCACGCCGCCCGTCCGCCCATCAAACTGCTGCTGTCGTCATCTGTTCCTGCTGATTCTGCCATTTCTGGGCAAACTTCCTGTCCTAATAATGTGCAAATAAGTGTGCCCCCTGCAATAATAAACCCCCGGACTGCTCTGTACACAGCCAACACCAAAGTTGCCTTTTCTGCAATGAGCAGTATGCCAGTGGGCCCCCTGCAGGGTGGCTTCTGTGCAAACAGCAACACTGCCTCTCCCAGCAGCCACCCCTCCACGTCCTTTGCCAACATGGCCACGTTGCCCAGCTGCCCAGCCCCCAGCTCCAGCCCTGCGCTGTCCTCCGTCCCTGAAAGCAGTTTCTATAGCAGCAGTGGCGGTGGCGGCTCCACAGGAAACATTCCTGCCTCCAATCCGAACCACCACCACCACCACCACCATCAGCAGCCCCCGGCACCCCCGCAGCCCGCCCCGCCCCCGCCGGGCTGCATCGTGTGCACGTCCTGTGGCTGCAGCGGCAGCTGCGGCTCGAGTGGCCTGACTGTCAGCTACGCCAACTACTTCCAGCACCCGTTCTCCGGTCCGTCCGTGTTCACCTTCCCGTTTTTGCCCTTCAGTCCCATGTGCAGCAGCGGCTACGTCAGCGCCCAGCAGTACGGCGGTGGCTCCACCTTCCCCGTCGTGCACGCCCCCTACAGCAGCAGTGGGACCCCAGACCCTGTCCTGAGTGGGCAGTCCACGTTTGCCGTGCCACCCATGCAGAGCTTCATGGCAGGGACAGCAGGGGTGTACCAGACCCAAGGACTGGTGGGCAGTAGCAATGGCTCCAGTCACAAAAAGAGCGGGAACCTGTCTTGCTACAACTGCGGGGCCACTGGCCACCGCGCCCAGGACTGCAAACAGCCGTCCATGGACTTCAACCGGCCAGGTAAGCGCGCACCATGGCCGCGCCCACCAGGCTCCCGCGGGACCAGTGCACGCGAATGCTTGGTTTTTATGAAGAGTAAACTTACTTCTTTGTAAAGCAAATAATTTTTCGAATGCTTTTTGAAAGCGCGTGGAAATCTTCATGATAGGCTGTGAGGTCCCCAGAAGGGCTGCTGTTGAGTCGAAAACGGTCATGATGATTTCAGACAGCCTCTGGTTCTAGAAGGTGCTTAGCCGGTGTGGACAGGGCCTCCCTGGGCTGCCGTGTCCTGATTCGAGCCCGGAGAGGCAAGTGTGAGGGATTCAGTGCTGCCCCCTGGCTTACACTGGGGCCCTCAGGCTGTGGTGCATCATCAGTCCGGACCCTCTGGGGTGGGGCTCGCTGCCCCATCTGCCCTTTCCTGCCGGCGCGGCTGTGGGTGTGGGGGGCTGTCACCCCTCAGCCATGCTGCATCTTCCGTTCCCTCCTGTTTTATCTCCACTATTTTTTTGTCTTCTTTAGTCAAATCCCAGTGGATGTCTGGTGTAGTTATTATAATAGATTTCTTCTTGCTGTTTTGGAAACTGGGGACTGGGAAAGTGGGTCCCAACTCTGACAACTCACGGTGCCACCTTGCCAAAGTCACTTGATCTCTGCAGACTTCCAGTTGCTTCTAAGGGTTGCACTAGGTCTGTGGTTCTCAGACCTACCTGTACATCACGGCCACCTGGAGAGTTTTTAGAAACAAATCTGCTGACTCAGCAGGTCTGCAGGCAAGGTGGGTTGACAAGTGCTCTGCCACGCGGGCCTGGGTGAGTCTGTGCCTCCCTTCATAAAGCTGGCTGCACCTCCAGAGGCACGGGGCACTCGCCAGCGCTCACCTGCCCTCACCCAGTGAAAGGACGCGTGTTAGAGCAGCCCGCCTGACGTGTGCAGAGCCTGACTCCCAGAGGAAGCTCCCAAAGAAAAAGATTGCAAACTTTTCCTGAGTCATTTCACCCCGGTCGGATTTGATAAACTCGTAAAATTAGGTCCCATTTTGCAGGGGCAGGAAGGGAGTAGAAACGGTCAGGACGGGTGGCCTAGATTTCCAGCACCAGAATCTTGCCCAGTGGCTCTGGAAATGACTGGACAGATTGGTGGTTGGTGGTGATTCTACAGTCATTCAAATTTGACCTCTTTTTTCCCCCTCTCTCTAGGTACTTTTAGGTTGAAATACGCCCCTCCAGCAGAAAGTCTGGACTCCACAGATTGATATTTTTCTCTGGCAACAGAACATTATTAAGCCATGGAGACATAAGGAAAATTAAATACAAAACTGAGAAGTCTAGTTGCTGTTGAGCTTAATCTTTTTAATCCAAAGGTGCTTTACTTTTCCTAGACTGGATAGAAAATCTAGCGTAGAAGTGCATCAAACTCGATTTATTGCCAAAACCCTAGATGGGAGCTTGGTGTCAGAACTTGCCTAGTGGGCATCTCCGTGGCTGCTGAAATCAGCCACCTACACTTTTGGTTGCAGTGCAGAGACGCCATGTCTGCCGAAGAGCATTGCCAACACTGGCCCTCCTAGGCTCACACGTCAGTTCCAGGGCAGCTACACGTGGTCTGAATCGAGAACTGAGCTTGGAGTTCTCCAAGTGGAGTTCCACCCGCCGGACTCCTGACACCCCTGGGCTAGGGAAAATGTCGACTTTGTTTTGTTCTGTTCCTAAAGTGATTAGCACTAATCTCTGGGATTTTTAAGGATTGCACTACAGAAGAATGTACCCTGATGTAAATCTCTGCAGTTCTGGGAGCCAAACTCCTCTGAGAACAGTCAGTGCAAGAGACTCCAATAATCCATATTTAAAGAGTCAGCACCAGCAGGCTACTCGACTTAGGACACAACAGAGATTTTAGTATTTCCTTCCCTCCTCCAAGCACTTGTAGCAGTTTCAGGTTTTTGATTTTTTTCTGCAAATAAATCTAAACTACATTATTAAATAGAGATAGTTTACTCGCAACAACTTAATTTCTAAGGGTCCAAGTCCCAGAGAATCCATAGTCGTCAAAGCTTTGAGAGTATCTTTCTTCCCAGCCGGTCAGTGGCTTTGAGCCCTATCTTCCACTACAAATGACCTCTCGAGGGGGCACGGCGACAGCGCGGCTCTGTGAGTGGCTGTGAGGATGCTGCACGTCCTTAGCAGAGTTTGCAAGTTGCTTTATCTCCCACGGGCTCCCCAAGAACCTCCAACCCCGAGGCTTATCGCTAGCGGATTCACACCTGAGACAGACATTTCAACAACGATACAGTCCTGTCATTTATCAGCAAAAGATTGGGGATTTTCTCCTGTCAACTTCTTTTGTATTAGGCTGTGTATTGATAGTTAATTCCGTTAAAAATTACTTGGAAAACAGTGGGAAGTGGTAGGACTCTGGAAGAGGCCACACACCCGAGAGCTACGACATGTGTGCAAGTCTGGTTTTGGTTAGGTAGTAATAAAAGTCCTCACCGTCGATCTCTAAATTTCAACCCACGGAAATGAAAGCCTTTTGTCAGAAATTTACAGACTTAAATCTTCAAGGTTAAAGGGAATTTTCTGCTCAAATAATACTCTTATCTAAAATGCTAAAGTCTTCAATGTTAAAATACTGATTGGTAAAATCTTGCCAGGGATTTTGCAGTTGGATTTTTTTTAAAAAATTACAATATTCAGACTATTCTTAAAATGGGACAATCAGCCTCATGAATAATTGATGTAAATCAAAAGAATACCCTAGAATGAGGCATTGTGATGTGAGGGTTCAATTTTAAGAGCAGTTCCTAACTTCATAGAAACTAAAGCAGAAAGTTGTTACATTTTTTTTATGACAGGCTTTTAGTAGAATTTTTTAGTTTTGTTTTAGTTCAATTTTATTTCTATGCAATGCAGAATTAACAGACCTCTTCTCCTCATGGTACACAGTATTACAGTGTTGAAGTAATGGTGATGCTTATTACAACAGCTATTTAGGGGAATGTTATGTTGATCTCTTAAATTATAAACACTACAAAATGTCAAAATAATGAGAACTGACACAACTTTGCCTTAAAGAGTACTAGACTGGACCTTCTCATATTACGTTAAAGGAAGACTTAGAGTGTTCATTGATGTTTACGATTTTAATATTTCTGAAGGCCATTACGGTGGCCTGGATATGTGCTGAAAGCCAAACTTTTAAATTTTTTGGTTTTTTAAACAAAGAAATATTTTAAATAAATCCTATTTCAACACTGAAATTGTTGAAAACCGTCTCATAACAAAAGGAAAAAACATTTAAATTTTTGTTTTAGTGGTCAGTATAGGGGAATGAAAGCGTCTGTTGTTACCCATGTAACTATTTTGATAAGTATTAGAGGTTAACCTTAAATCCAGCAAAACATTAAAACAGAAACTTTTCAACTTGAATCCTGCCATTCAGCGTTGAGGTGAATGAGTTCCGACATTGTCACGGCTGTGTTCCCGGCAGCGAAGGTCTCTGCGGAGCTTCCAGTCGTCTTGAACGTGCATGGGCAGTGTGTGACATCTCCAGGGAGGCTGTCCGAAGTCGAGAATCGTGAGCTGTAAATAGAAACTACACAGTGCAGAGCAGATGGAACCACCCATCCGTGAGGCCTCTTTCCTGAGGGAGCCGCACACTTGGACTTGAGAGAATTTGCCAGCAGTGAGCTCGGACGCATCTCTCCGAAAGCAACCAAGGTCGGTGCGCCTGAAGAGCGTTTTGTGTTCATCAGACTTCCTCATCTGAAAACACAGAACATACTGACCCTTTCAAGTACTTAGTCATTTTCCTGAAATTGTGGTCTGTTTCAGAATGCTGTGGCAACCAGGTAGGTGTGGCACTGGCCACGTGCCACGTCGTTGCCCTTTGTAGTCTGTCAGATATTAAAGTTTCTAGCCCTGCTTTTTTAATCTCCAAGAATGGGGAAAGTGGAATGTAGAGATGGAAGCAGAACGTGATGTTGGGATACAACAGCTATTTAATCCTTCTTTTTATTTTTTAAGCAAAACACTCAATTTTCTACCTTATTTTCTAATGTTGATTTCATGGTAATATTGACAGTTGGAAGTGTTTAACATAAAACTCATTGCTAAAGAACACTGAGGAAATGGGAGCTAGCACTTGTAATAAAAATAAAGACAAAATATTTTCTTGAATGCATACATGTGATTGGGTATTTTGAAAACCAATATCATCTGTCATCTCCAAAAGATTACAGGAGTCAGCTTCTAAATATAGTAGTGTTAGAAGGTTTTGTATTTTTAATTCAGTACTTAGAATTCTAGGTCCTTTACTGCCCAAAGTCAGCACAGTTACTTTATACCACAGCCTCTGTCTTGGGGCACAGTAGTGGGGCAGGGCAGTGACTTTGCCTGAACATCACCCAGCTGGAACGCCTCCCATCTGAAGAGAGGCTGAGCCGGGCTTTAGACACTTGCCGAATGGGAACTGGGTTGCACCCTCCTTGCTGTCTGTCATTTTCTTGTCACTCTTCCTGCTTCCCAGTGTTCTGTTTTATGCCTTGCTCGTTGTACGTCATGATGACTGATGGTCTTCAAGGTTGTGAGGAAAGCCGTCTCCCTGCTTGGCTCGACTGCTGTCCCAGAGGAGAGTTCTGTGCGACCTGAGCGGCGGTGGCTGCCATTTCCAGGATGCAGGTGACTTCCAAAGAATGAGTCAGGTGGCACTGAAAGCCATGGGTTCTGAAGAGGCGAATTTGTTGAAAAGTCCCAAGGGTCTGAATGAAAGCATCTTTAATCAACACTCAACACTCGCAATATTCTAGAAAACCATATACTGTGCTGGTTGAGGCCAAAGGTTAACATTGCTCCACTTGGTTCACCAAGGAAGGGGGCAGTGGCCATCCGCCGCGGCCTCACGTGCGTTCTAACAAGCCCTCATCACATGTATGAGTCTTACGTGCACAAAAAGAGAAGGCTTTGGTACTGAAACTGGACACCTTGTGTACTCAAGATACCTTCACAGCTTCTATTGGACATATTTTCTTTTTAGGAATGAAGGAAAATTCTCCCATTTTTGAGCCATTCTTTTGTCAATTCTACAAAATTGCATGTAACTTTATAAATATTTTTAAAAGATATAGTTTTGTAAATATTTAATATTCCGCTAATTTGATTTTGAATTGTAAATGTCAAGTATTCTGTTTTTGGGGTTTTTATGTTTTATTATACTTTGTTAAAAAGGACAAATTGTACATTTTTAGAATGTTTTTATGAGTAAATTTAATGTACTGAAAATAAAAATTTTAAAAAAGACTCTGATTTCACTAGGTTTTTGTCTCAGAATATGAAGCACACACCTTTTCAAATCAGTCTGTCTCCAAACTAGGGGTTCCATCCTTTCTACCCTCTCAGATTTACAAAAGGGATACCTGATTTTAAATCTATTGATTCTCTATCAAGTCGCCAAGTTTTGTTTTTTTTTTTTTTCAGATGGAGTTTCGCTCTTGTTGCCCAGGCTGGAATGCGGTGACACGATCTCGGCTCACACCAACCTTCCTGGTTCAAGCGATTCTCCTGCCTCAGCCTCCCCAGTAGCTGGGATTACAGGCATGCGCCACCACGCCCAGCTAATTTTGTATTTTTTAGTAGAGACTTGGGTTTCTCCATGTTGGTCAGGCTGGTCTAGAACTCCGGACCTCAGGTGATCCGCCCGCCTGAGCCTCCCAAAGTGCTGGGATTACAGACACGAGCCACCACACCTGGCGAAGTTTTGTTTTGTTTTTTTTTTTTTTTTAAGTATTCCTGTTAATAACAAAGATGTAAATTCCTGATTGGGGTTAAAGATGTTCCAGCACGAGTTTCCATAAAAATGAAAGTTGGCATGAATGGATCTCAGATACCTTGGGAATGTGGCCCCACCCTGAAGTGGCTCTTTCCCAGGGAGGGAGCAGGCCTGCCGTGGAGGGGGGTGACACAGTGACACAAGCCACCAGCTCCCACATCACCCTGTGACTGACTTGGCAATGTACATAATCACTCCCAGGGCACCTAAGACCACACCCTTCTGGATTTGGGAGGTGGCAACATACTGAGCATGTGCTCTGGTGATGTCAGGGAAGTGAGAGGGGATACAGCACCCACGGGGAGCTCTGAAGATGGGACAAGGGACACAAACGCTTCTGTTGAGCAGCTGGCCTGGGAAGGCAGGTTTCTCAGGTCACTCCCTTGTATTTTTCAACAGACTTTTAGGTGCCTACTTAAACCGCAGCTGGGCTCAGAGTTCCCTAGATGATGAGGTTGGCCACTTTTTGTCTGGTCTGAGTGCTGAAGTGTTTGTGCTGAAGTGAAATGTGTTTGTACATGGTGCCAGCAGCTCCCCACTGGGTCCCTCAAGGGTACACTTTCTCCGCCACACACACATACCTAATACTTATGGTGGTGGGTGGTTTACAGCAGTAGGTTGTTGGGTGTTTATTCCCACAAGACACGTAGGTCAGTTCGCATCCATCCTCATAGCCCGTGGCACGTGAGTTCTCAACAGGATTTGGCTTTGTAAAGGCCAGACCTGGTGGCAGGGCCTTGGCCAAGGTGGAGGGTGCCCTTGACAAGGCAGAGGCCCTCAGAGGGCGGTGCTCCTCCATGTGAGTGCCCCCTCTGCACGAGAGGACCAGTCTGGATGCCCCTCCTCGGAAATAGAAGGACCCGCTTGGCTTTGGAAAGTACAAACAGTGTGGGATCCAAGTCTCAAATACGGATCCCATTAAACTGAGCTTTGATGACAGTTTTTAATTGTGCCTTTATTCAACTTAGTTCATTAAAAATGTACTTGTTTTAAAGATCCTATAAATAAAGTGACCACTCACATGGGATATAGGTCACCCCTCAGCATGTTATTTTTTGTTTTAAAAAGCAGTATTTCTTATAGGAATCTTACTGATCACACAGTAGTTACAATAATGTCAGATATGATGTATACAGTCTAAATGAGACAGGCCAGTTAAGAATTTACATAATGTAAAAATACACATATTAAAAGTTAGCCAAGTGGACAGACGCATGCGGGGCGGTGGGGAGAGCAGGTGACAGGAACTCCTTTAACAATCAGTAGAGGGCCCAGATGCAAAGAATCTGGTTTTCCCCGTTACAGTAAACAGCTTTCACTAACATATACAGGTATTTCATACACATCTAAACACATAAGGGTAAGTTGTGACCTGCTACACATAGGGTCTAAAGTGGTGTAGTTGTGATTTTCCTGTGATACTCTCAAGAAAACTGTAAATAGTGAACCCCCATGCAAGTAGTGGGAAGCACTAGTCTTTTATCACAGGTTGAACCTGAGGAGGTTTAACTCTTGACAGTATCTGTAAAGAGCGTACGGCTCTTTTTGCTATGTTTTCTCCACAACTGACATGCATTTGGTGTGGGAGAATTCTGATGGCTGTGTGACCTAACAAACAGTGATAACTACTCTTCAAAATGTGGGAACCTTTTCAGTAATACTGAGTTACACATTTAACATTAAAAAAAAAACATGGATCATCCACAGCTTTAAGCCAGAAAGCAGAAGGGAGTGTGTCTGAATGTTAATGTTTTCAGTTATACTATTTTGTGGTTTCTCCCTCTGTACTCCAGAATGACACTGGTACACTGCTGCTTTCTGTAACAACACAGGCACTAGTTTGAACTCAGACAAAACCTGAAACGGAAGAAATGCCACTCTTTCTCCATGGTCTTTTAAGAAACTACATCAAAATTATAAATTATTCAAGTTTCCTTTTGAGTGGTGTCTTTATGTGTGTAACTATCTAGAGAACAAAACAACCAGAAATGTCTACCCCTGCAAGAGTGTGGACTTGGGGTGTGTGTGGTTCTGTTAGGAGTCAGGGACCTTCAGCAGTTTACAGTCAGGTCCGTTTTCTTACACAGCCCGTTTACCCTGCATTTGTGCCAACTGTGATGATAAATGCGTTTTGCGGGGATTACGCTTCACAACTCAGGCCTAAAGATCCTCTTAGGGAGATCTCTCTAGCTGACTAGAAAACTTCTACCCAAAAAGGCGGCGGGTTCTGTGAACCTGAAGAGAAGACTCAGGGTCTCTCTGAAAGCCTTTAAATTACTGCTGGAATTACAGGTTCCTATTAATGAGAAAAGAGCATTAAAATAACTTGAAGGTCTATTTTATTGGCAACTTAGAATGCAAAGTATTTTATTTTTAAACTTTTAAAATTTGAAAACAAGCTAGCCTACATTAAATAATATAGTTTCCAAAGCTGAATGTGCTCACTTGGAGCTCAGTTTTTCTGCTTGAAACACAAACACAACTTCCTAACACTCCTAGGTGGGAACACTACTGTTTGATGATCTGTGATTAGATGAACTGATCGACCTCAGATGGTAACATCCCTTTTTTTTCCTTGGTAAGGGTTTAAAAAATTCTAGAATAGATGCATTTTTTTCTAGTTTTACACTGACAATTTCATCCCGAACGTCTCCTGGGAGGCATAGACCATGTACAGGAATCCATCTTCATCCTTCTCACTCTCATACACCTCTGAGATTGGTGTGGAGACGCTGACCATGCTGTGTCCGTTCACCAACAGGAAGAAGGCCTGATTAGCATTGAGCTGTAAGCGCCTTCTATTAAAAGAAAACAACGTGAAGAAATATTGGCAACAATACAAGAAGGATGAAGCATGTGTTAAGATATCACCCAATCCGATCAATAAAATATGAACATGTTCTAAATGCTCTTGAATCCAGTACTTCTCATAAAGCACAGGACATTTCCTTTGATTATACTGACATGAGCTATAATCACTGAAAGATTACACATTAGGCTGATTTTAAACTAGTATGCTATCTGAATAGCTGTTAAAGTGTCTAACGTGAGAAAGCAGTTCAAATACAGTTTCCAAACTATTCTAAGATCTAAGCCTCTGCCATTTACTGCCACTCACTGAGTCTACATTCTCTTTAACTAACTAGCTTTGCTGTACAAAACCTTGTAACACTGATTTTAAACAGGAAACATCTACATGATATGATGAAAGAAATGGGATCTGCAGTCTAGCAAGTAATATAAAACCTCAAAAAAAACCATTTTATAGTTTAAGTTCAGATGGTTTTAACCATAACTGAATCAGAACTAAATTCAGCTGAAAAAGATTTTTTTAAAGATTTTAACCAGAACTAAAGATTTATCTGTAAGTTTCATAAAGAATAAGTTACTCAAAAGAAACTTATTATGAAACAAAGGTGACTGAATACCTAATTATCTTGATGAGCTCACTCATGTTGACATGGTCAGGTACAAGGAACTTCGTTTTATCCAGGACAGGAAGCTGCTTCTCACCCTTGTATCGTTCTATTATCACCTGGAAAAGAAGCCAGAAGTGATTTTAAAATAGTCATCAGGGCCAGGCGCGGCGGCTCACACCTGTAATCCCAGCATTTTGGGAAGCCGAGGCAGGCAGATCACGAAGTCAGGAGATCGAGACCATCCTGGCTAACACAGTGAAACCCCGTCTCTACTAAAAAGTACAAAAAATTAGCTGGGCATGGTGGCGGGCGCCTGTAGTCCCAGCTACGCGGGAGACTGAGGCAGGAGAATGGCGTGAACCCGGCAGGTGGAGCTTGCAGTGAGCTGAGATGGCGCCACTGCACTCCAGCCTGAGTGACAGAGCGAGACTCCATCTCAAAAAAAAAAAAAAAAGTCATCAGGCTGGGCATGGTGGCACATGCCTGTAATCCCAGCACTTTGGGAGGGTGAGGCGAGCAGATCACCTGAGGTCAGGAGTTCGAGACCAGCCTGGTCAACATGGCAAAACCCCATCTCTACTAAAAATACGAAAATTATCCAGATGTGGGGGCAGATGCCTGTAATCCCTCCCAGCTACTTGGGAGGCTGAGATAAGCTTGAACCTGGGAGGCAGAGGTTGCAGTGAGCTGAGATTGCACCACTGCACTCTAGCCTAGGGCATAGAGCTAGACTGTCTCCAATAAATAAATAAAATAGTCATCAACAATTAAAAATATACAAAATGCCTCCTACATTCTAACTGGCACATGCCAAAATGGGTTTTGAAACAGCACATTCACTAGTTTCCTCATAGCTCTCCTGTGAAGAGTGATCGTTTGCTAGCTTAGACATCTACCCCTTACAAAATATGGTACAAGAGACACGATACGGCTGCCACCAGGTAGGAAGTTGGGGAAGATACTTTACTATGTATCCTTTCATTCTGTTTCAGTTTTGGAACCATGAAAAATATATACCTAGTCAGAAAAAGACCTCAAGCCTTATTACTGAGGCAGAGAGGCTGGGAGCTAGCTGCAAGCACAAAACATCTGAAACTCTCAATTCCAAAACTACCGTATCCTGAGACATGGCTGAAGTTTTTTTTTTTTTGGAGACGGAGTCTCGCTCTGTCGCCCAGGCTGGAATGTAGTGGCATGATCTTGACTCACTGCAACCTCCGCCTCCCGGGTTCAAGCAATTCTCCTGCCTCAGCCTCCTGAGTAGCTGGGATTACAGGTGCCCGCCACCACGCCCAGCTAATTTTTGTATTTTTAGTAGAGATGGGGTTTCACCATGTTGGTCAGGCTGGTCTTGAACCCCTGACCTTGTGATCCACCCGCCGCAGCCTTCCAAAGTGCTGGGATTACAGGCGTGAGCCACAGCGTGTGGCCAGCTGAAGTTCTAATGAAAGTAAATGCATGTGTTGTGGGAGCCGCGGTGACTCAGGCTGGTTGTTCTGGTGCATAAGGAGGTGAGGCTATGCGTTCCAGGCCAACCTGGGAAACATAAAAACTCTCATACATTAAAAAAAGTAAATGCATGTGTTTTAATAAATGTGTAAGTTCCTAATTACAGTAATATGCTCAATGTTTTTCCACACTACAGACTGTCTAGTTGACATGAAAAAATTATATTTGACAAGGCAAGTAGAATCCATTATTAGCTGGTTCTAGAGATAAAGTTTTGTGCATAATGACCTGGTACTTTCATTTTGATAAAATATTTCTTTAAATGAGGTTAAAAATACAAATATTTGAGCCTGGGCACGGTGGCTTACGCCTGTAATCCCAGCACTCTGGGAGGGCGAGGCGGGCAGATCACAAGGTGAGGAGATCGAGACCATCCTGGCTAACACGGTGAAACGCCATCTCTACTAGAAAAATACAAAAGAAACTAGCCGGGCCTAGTGGCGGGTGCCTGTAGTCCAGCTACTTGGGAGGCTGAGGCAGGAGAATGGCGTGTACCCAGGAGGCAGAGCTTGCAGTGAGCCGAGATCACGCCACTACACTCCAGCCTGGGTGACAGAGCGAGACTCCATCTCAAAAAAAAAAAAATTTATATACACACACACACACACACACACGCGCGCGCGCGCACACACACACATATGTATTTGAACTACACAGGGAACAAATGTAGTTTCATATTATGAATTTAAATAAAGCCATCAGGCCGGCGTGGTGACTCACGCCTGTAATCCCAGCACTTTGGGAGGTCGAGGTGGGCGGATCATGAGGTCAAGAGATCGAGACCATCCTGGCCAACATGGTGAAACCCTGTCTCTACTAAAAATACAAAAATTAGCTGGGCGTGGTGGCACGTGCCTGTAGTCCCAGCTATTTGGGAGGCTGAGGCAGGAGAATCACTTGAACTTGGGAGGCGGAGGTTGCAGTGAGCTGAGATCGCACCACTACACTCCAGCCTGGGCGACAGTGCGAGACTCCGTCTCAAAATAAATAATCCATCAGCTCCTCACCATACTTCCTTTCCATGGAGCAAAATATTTTGTTTTTTTAGTTCTAAGCTGCTATAATATCTGACCATAGATGAGCCTCTGAGTCTCATTAGCGTCTGTGTTTACTGAACGCTGCGGACATCTCTATATACAGTAATTCTTCTACCCTGTCACAACAAAGAGAAGTTGAGTGGCAGGAATGGGAAATCTTTACATGCTTCTTTGGGAAAGAAAAATGCTTATTTGTACATTGTTCCATTGTGTGAGACCTACATAGGGTTCTGTATAAGGCTGAGTCAAGCTGTCATCATCTTCCTTGGTAAGTTTGAGAGCTTTATCTAGCGGGCACGTTCAGAAGTGTGATATCCACAAGGAAATATCAGTGTGTAGGCTCCACCTGCCTGGGTTTAAGTGGTAACAGAAATTAGAGGCAGTACAAAAATCTTGGCTCCTGAGGCCAGCCAGTGGCTCATGCCTATAATCCCAACACTTTGAGAGATCAAGGTGGGAGATCATTTGAGCCCAGGAGTTTGAGATCAGCCTGGGTTGTTAAACATAGCAAGACCCTGTGTCTACAAAAAACTTAAAAAATTAGCCAGGTGTGGAGGCGTGTGACTCCAGTCCCAGCTACTCAGGAGGCTGAGGAGGGAGGACTGCTTGAGCACAAGGTGGCTGAGACTGCAGTGAGCTATGATCGCACCAATGCACTCCAGCCTGGGAAACAGAGCGAGACTCTGTCTCTTAAAAAAAAGGATACCTCTCTCTAGGTTGTAAAACTGACACCCAGGGCTTGGCTGTCTGGTGATTCCTGTAAAAACCCTGTCAAGTGCATGCACTTACGCAGTGCTCTCCTCTGCGTACATTCATGACTAAAACCGAGGCCTGAGACCACCTACCGGGATTTTGGTTGGATGCTGCTCTCGAATAAGTCGGACATCTTCTACTCTTTGTTCTGCAGTGAAATGAAGAGACAGAAGCATTATTAAGGGCCGGACAGCTTCTTCCCAGCACTGCTGCTGGTTCTACATCCAAGTTCAGCTGTTAGCTGTGGCACAGCAGAACCGTGAAGACATCTTTCCTAGGACTTAAACAAACAAAACATGAACACTTCAAATCGGATAAAGGTTTGTATCTAAGGCCAAGGGCAACATAACATACACGGCTCTATCAGGGGATAGGACAAAGACCAGGAACATGGAACAACTAGTTTCAAGGAATTGGGAGCCCAAAGTTTGTGGTCAGATATACAAGGCAGACCCCCTGCATGAGTCCCAATCCTTCCTCCAAAGACCACTACCACCTATAATATTAACTTCAATTGTTGTTAATTTTCCACACTTGAAGTTGGAAATGGAATCCATTATAAACCAGGAAATGCAATTTTTCCTTTATCACTTCCAGCTTTTTAATGATATGGGGCTTAAGAGAAAATAAACTGCTCAAGAGAATGGAATATGATGCCTGTAATCCCAGCACCTTGGGAGGCTGAGGTGGGCAGATCACTTGTGGTCAGGAGTTCAAGACCACTCTGGCCAACATGTTGAAACCCTGTCCAGTCTCTACTAAAAGTATAAAAATTAGCCGGGCGTCATGGCACATGCCTGTAATCCCAGCTACTCAGGAGGCTGAGGCAGGAGAGTCACTTGAACCTGGGACACGGAGGTTGCAGTGAGCGGACATTGCACCACTGCACTCCAACATGGGCAACAGAGCCAAACTCCGTCTCAAAAAAAAAACAGAAACAGAAAAAATATGGTGTGACCTACATAAATATGACGTTACTCTAATATCATTGCCAATCTCATTTGGATTAAAACAAATTTTAGTATCATTCGTTTTTTGAGATGGAGTCTCACTCTATTGCCCAGGCTGGATTGCAGTGATGCAAATCTCCGATCACTGCAAGCTCCGCCTCCTGGGTTCACACCATTCTCCTGCCTCAGCCTCTCGAGTAGCTGGGACTACAGGCGCCTGCCACCACACCCAGCTAATTTTTTTGTATTTTTAGTAGAGGCGGGTTTCACCCTGTTAACCAGGATGGTCTCAATCTCCTGACCTCGTGATCCGCCCACCTCGGCCTCCCGAAGTGCTGGGATTACAGGCTTGAGCCACCATGCTCAGCCCAATTTTAGTATCACTCTTTATAAAAACTTTTAAAATTCCTATGTTCAAGTACAGCCATAAGTTCGACTTCTGTTTCTCCATCCAAAACTTTAAAATCAGCTTCTAAGATACATTACTAAACATAAACATCTTTGTGACAAAGACTGCAAACTCATGGATTTCTACCAGTGCATATTCCTATTGAATAAATATGCAAATGATAAATTTAGTGGCTGGGCACAGTGGCTCATGCCTGTAACCCCAGCACTTTGGGAGGCCGAGGCAGGTGGATCACAAGGTCAGGAGTTCGAGACTAGCCTGGCCACAATGGTGATAGCCCATCTCTACTAAAAACAGAAAAATTAACCAGGTGCAGTGTCCGGCGCCTGTAATCCCAGCTACTTGGGAGGCTGAGGCAGGAGAATCGCTTGAACCCGGGAGGCAGAGGTTGCAGTGAGCCGAGATCACGCCACTGCACTCTAGTCTGGGCGACAGAGCAAGACTTTGTCTCAAAAAAAAAAGAAAAAGAAAAATAATAATGATAAATTTCGCTATTGTTAATAGTAAAATTAACCTAGTGGCTCTTATCCTTTGACTCCTTCTCTACTTCCCAGCGAGGTTCTCAGTGACCCCTCATCATCACCTCTCCTAAGTATGAGACCTCTTCCTATGCCTGTCCTACCCCAGACCCTCTTCACAATAAAAACCTCCATGTGTCAGTGTAGATTACTTCAGTGTATAGGGGAAATCACGATTTAATTCACTCCAGCAAATAAGTGGTACCTCTTTCATACATCCTGCAATGTTTCACATTTAAAAGCTTATCCTAATAAATCTACAAGTAGAAACGTTCAGGCAGAGGGGAAAGATTTTTTTTTTTTTTTTGAGACGGGCTGGATCATGGCCGAATGCTCACTCAACCCCCACCCCCCTGATACTGGATTACAGGCTGTGCACCCACGAAATAGGTTTGGCTGGGTGCGGTGGCTCCGCTTGTAATCCCAGCACTTTGGGAGGCCAAGGCGGGCGGATCACCTGAGGTCAGGAGTTGAACCCAGGAGGCGGAGGTTGCAGTGAGCTGAGATCATGCCACTGCACTCCAGCCTGGGTGACAGCGCGAGAGCCTGTCTCAAAAAAAAAAAAAGGAAGAAGAAAAAAACAGGCTCTATGAAGTTTCAAAGTCCGAAACTATAGTGTTTAAAGTTATCTTTATCCTGATTTATTCCCAAAACACGACCTAAAAAGACAAAAATATTATTTTCACGAAAGATGGGAAGTATATAAAAGACAAGTTATTTCCTTAAGCTGTAAAGAATAACACCCACGTCCCATAGGAGCATCTTAGCATGCTGTCCAGCAGCAATGAAAATCCAGCACGGAGCCTGGAGTAAGTGGCTGTACACGGTGCACACTGATGCTCCACTCTCATTCTTCAGGAGACAGCTGTTTCAGAGGCTAACAGTATATTTAACAAAAGCATTATCAACAGCACAGTCAGTGGCATAGAAGGAGGGCAAGTCTTTACTCCCTGTTTCCTAATGCTGTAATCATCTGTTTTTGTCTCTCTCAAGAGACTGTCCCCCTGGCAGTCAAGGACCCAGCTCCAGTCCAATCTGTGTTCCCCCAGGGCTCAGGCTTGTACACAGAAGATAGTTAATCAACAACTGAATGAAAGCTGTAAAACAGACATGAAACACTGCTCCAGATGCACACCAAAATCTAATCTACTTCCCCAGATTTCTTTCTTCTAAAACAAAAAAGAATCCTTAAAAGCCTTTACAAACATTCAAACAAGGGGTAGGAGCCTAAAGTGTCCTATTTTTATGAACACGTTCTTTGCAAACTTGTTTTGAGATTATCTTCAGTCATTTTAAGTAAAATTTCAGTTACACATATTTTCCAGGATTTACTTCTCAGAGAGAAACTGAAGTATTCCCCCTCCCCCAGGCCAGGGGTGGCTCATACCTGTAATCCCAGGACTTCGGGAAACCAAGGCGGGAGGATCACTTGAGGCCAAGAGTTCAAGACCAGCCTGGGCCACACAGCAACAACTCTGTCTGTTTGGTTTCTTTTTTTGGTAGAGATGAGGTCTCACTATGTTGCCCAGGCTGGTCTTGAACTCCCGAACTCAAGCGATCCTGCCTTGGCCTCCCAAAGTGCTGGGATTACAGGTGTGAGCCACCATGCCCCACACAATTTTAATTTTTGAAGTTCAATTTTTCCAATACATCTCCAAGGACACACTATGTCTCCTGACTCACAGTCTTGGTCCACTTAATATACTGGAAAGGATGGCTACCTACTGGAGACTGGAAGAATTCATGCCAGGTTAAAGGTACCAGTCCAGACTCTGCCACTAGGTGGACCATGATCTTCACCACCAGGCCCCACCCAGTTTCTTTGGCTACAAAAGGAAGGGGTTGTTTTCAGTAAGCCTTAAAATCCATTTCAGCTTTGAGAACCCTCTCAATCCTGGTAGAGTTTATCAGCAGAGTTATATTCAGTTTTAACCTTAAACTCACTCACTTGGAAAGACAAAGCACCACTCAAGCTAACTGGGGCTAATCTTAGGCTCCATAAAGAGGTTCTCTCTAAAGATTGATTTCCCTCACTTACTGTGCTACACATGTCTGGAAACTGTCAGTACTCATGATCAAAATTACCAAAATATTCAAGAACTAGAAAGATTTTTTTTTTAATTACCAAGATCAGAAGCAAGGAAAGGTAACAGCTGTTAAGATATTTGACACGTTTCTACAAAGTGACTATTAAAGAGATATTTAAAGGGGAAGGGGCAAAATAACGGTGAGCCAAGGGAAAAACCCTGAAAATACAGTATATATAAGATACATACAGCAATGGGAAAAAAAATGGGGCATTATTGCTGGTCTACCCTCAGGGCCACTTTTAAGTTCCAGGAAATTCCTTGTTTGGATGTGTTAGTGTCACATTTCCTACCCTTACTACCTACTCTTCGCAGAGATTTTTCCAGAATAACCCAAAAGTACCAAGCAAAAAAGAAAATAACTATAGTTTCTGTTATGAGAAAAAGGGCAAATCTCCTACACAAATGTTCCCAGTTAACTTTTCATTGGTGAAAACAGACGCCAGGTCTGAGGTGGGCTGCTGGTTCGCTTTAGCCTGGGAGGTCGAGGCTGCAGCGGGCTATGATTGCACCACTGAACTCCAGCCCAGGTGACAAAGTGAGACACTGTCTCAAAAAGAAAAGAAAATCTGTCTTAAATGCTGCTCTCAGGGCTCAATAAGCCTAGACACTAGTAAAGAGTTCATTAAGCTTACTAACAAGAAAACTGCTAACAAAAAAGGCATGTGTAAGTCTTGCTAACCAACGGACTGCCTCAAGAGGCTGAAAACATGCTTGGTAAGCCAAGGTCCATTTTCATTTACTGAAGTTTCTCAAGCACAAGAAATAAAATAATAGTCAATGAGACCTGCAAAACTATATCCAAACTCAAATGAACGCTAAACTCTTTCTAGACTCCGGGAAACTAGGCAAAAGCAGACAAACAGCACCACTGCGTGGGCTCCCGACGAGGATAGCGGCAGGCATTCGCCGTCCACCGCGATGAACACGGGGCTTCCCTACCAAACCGGTGCCTGGAACTTAGGCACCAACAGATACCTGGATCTGCTGCGTTCTCTTGCTCAAGCCAGGAACAATCACTTCGCATCATCTGCGCGGAGTAAACACTGTGATGGTGACACCTGCATGTTTAACCAAATGCCAGGACACCTAAGTTGGGTTTCCAGTCTGAACCGGCAGAAAAGGGATGTATTCGGTATTCCTGGTGTCAAGGTGAGAACATAATCGCAAACCCAAGAGAAGTCTCCCACCCCAGCTCCTGGGCTACAGACAGGAACTGTCAACAACGCTGTGCGCCGTCCCGGGCGTGGCGGGGCCGGGACCCAGCACGTTCCCCTCCTCTCCACCGAGGCACTGGGGTCTGTAAGAGGCACTCGCACCCGGGCGGGCTCCCTCGACGGGAAAACTAGCCCTGAAGGTGACGCGCTGGGTCCCGGCGAAGCCCCGCTTCAGAGCCGAACTGCCCAGCGCGGCCCCGGGGGCTCTTGGGCCCCAGAAGCGCGACCCGCGCCCGCAGCGCGCTTGCAGGGACGGCGGTGGCCGGGGTACTGCAGGGACCCCGCCGCGGAGGGCGCGGGGTGATTCAGCAGGCCCGGGGCCCCGAGAGCACCGGCCCCCGCTCGCCCTCCGCCAGCTGCCTCCTCCCAGGCCTCCGAGCGGTTCGCAGGCCGCCCCGGCCCAGACCAGCCCCCGGCCCTCCCGGCTCGGCCCCGGCCTGGGTCCCTCACGGGGCCCCGGGACCCGCGTCCCTCGGCCCCGCCGGCCGGCAGACACCGGCCCCGCTCGGCCTCCCGGCTCGGCCCCGGCCCCTCACGGCGTCCCAGGCCCTGCCGCCCTCCACAGCTCGGACCCCGGCCCCGCCGCACCCGCCGCCCTCGCGGCGACACTCACCGAAGGTGCGGCGCTGCTTGAAGGTCTTCTCCGACGGCATGGTGTGGGGATCTGGGCGGCGGCGGCGACAACGACGCGAGGGTCCCGGCGGCTCCTGGGGGAGGCGACGGCCGCGGAGGCGAATCCGACTCTGGCGATAGCGACTTCCCTTGAATCTCCTCAGCCCGCAGCCTAGTCAGGTGACTCGCAGAGCGTCATCCGGGGGCGGGGCCAGGGCCGGCCGGGGCCGCCGCCATGACGGGCGTGGCGGAACCCAGGAGCGGCACGCAGCGTGGGGGCGGGGCAGGTATGTGCGCGTGCGCCACGGGCGAAACGCGCGCTCTGCGCATGCTCCCGGTCGTGCCCCAGCCCCGCCCAGCATCGCTGGGCGCCTGAGGTGACGGTTGTGGGCTGTCCCGCACCCCGGGGCTGTGGGCGCTCCGGAGCCTGCTGCCCGGCCCTGAGGAGAGGGCAGTGCCGGGCGGGGGAGGCTGAGCCACAGGCGGGGTGTCCCGGGGCACTCTTGAGGGAGCGGTCAGAGGAAGGGACAGGGGGCAAACCCGACCATCCCTTCTCCTCCAGAGAGAGACTTGGCGGTGCTGCCCGAGACGCCGGCACCCTGGGCTGAGGCGCGCAGGGCAGGCCGCGCCCTCTCCGGGAGGCAGGGTCGCCGCTCACCGGTGGAGCCCTGGCCCCCTCTGCGTGCAGGGGCGGGCGTGGTCCTTGCGTGGCTTCCTGGGCTCAAGGGATCCTCCTGCCTCACCTCCCGAGAAGCTGGAAGTAGAGCCGGGATCTCGCTGTGTTGCCCAGGCTGGTCTTGAACTCCTGGCCTCAAGCGACCCTCCCGCCTCGGCCTCCTTAAGAGTTGGGATTACAGGCGTGAGCCACTGCTCCCGGCTATTTGGCTGTTTTTGTTCTTTAACATCTAATACTTTGAAAGAGCCCCGTAATTCCAGGATTTCTCCTTGTGACTTTGTAAAAGGCTTTCTTCTATCCCAATTGGTTAAAGTAATTGGATTAGGCTGATAGACTCTACACTGTGAGCTTGAATCATACAAAACATATGAAAATAGCCAGGAGCGTGGCTCAAGCCTGTAATCCCAGCTCTTAGGGAGGCAGAGGTTGGGAGGATCGCTTGAGCCCAGGAGTTTGAGACCTGCCTGGGCAACATAGCAAGACCCCGTCCTCCACAAAAAAGAAAAAAAAAGTATGAAAATATATTTCTCGCACCGGGTGCGGTGACTCATGCCTATAATACCAGCAGTTTGGGAGGCCAAGGCAGGAGGATCACGAGGTCAAGAGTTCGAGACCAGCCTGGTCAACATGGCAAAACCCCATCTCTACTAAAAATACAAAAATTAGCCGGGTGTGGTGGTGGGCACCTGTAATCCCAGCTACTCGGGAGGCTGAGGCAGGAGAATCGCTTGAAACCGGAAGTCAGAGGTTGCAGTGAGCCAAGATCGTGCCACTGCACTCCAGCCTGGGGGAAAGAGAGAAACTCCGTCTCAAAAAAAAAACAACAAAGAAAATATATTTCTCAAAGTGGTTTTATACAGTTGGGATTTCTTCTAGAGAAGCCAAGTACTGTCATAGATCCTTGTATAATTAATTACTCCCACCATCAGAAGAATGATGTTAGTTGTAGTTCTTTGTTGTACCACTGTTTATTTTATTTATTTATTTATTTATTTATTTATTTGTTTGTTTGTTTTTTGAGACAGAGCCTTGCACTGTTGCCCAGGCTGGAGTGCAGTGGCGCAATCTCAGCTCACCGCAACCTCCACCTCCCGGGTTCAGGTGATTCTCCTGCCTCAGCCTCCCCAGTAGCTGGGATTACAGGTGCCTGCCACCATGCCCAGCTAATTTTTGTATTTGTAGTAGAGGCAGGGTTTCACCATGTTGGCCAGGCTGGTCTTGAACTCCCGACCTCAGGTGATCCACACGCCTTGGCCTCCCAAAGTGCTGGGATTACAGGCGCGAGCCACTGCGCCCAGCCAATTCTACCACTCTTTGTGAAATAACGGTGCATTTGTGCAGGTGGCACTTTCTGTCCTTGATTTTTTTTTTTTTTGGTCATAGTTCTTTACCTCAGACATCTCTGATAGTCATACAATTAATAAAGAAGAGTACTTAAACATTCTCTCTGGTTTCCAGATTCCCAAATTTTTAACCTCTAACGCTGTGCCTTCACGTGATCTAGGACAGAGTTCAGAAGATGTCTATAGTCTGTTGGTTTGTATTCTCTGAAAATAGAAAAAAAAATCCGGTAAGCGCATATTATGTACCTACCTTCTGCCAAACACAAAAGTATCAGTTTTGAAGACTTAAAAGAGAGTGGAGTCTGTGTTGCTTTCTTTTCTGGATTTTTATGATATTAAGTATTGACTGGTGAGTGCGTTCTTGGCTGAGTTGCTGCTTTGTAAGAAATGGGCTTTTTCTTTCTCTTGCTGGACAACTGTTCCAAATGCAAGAAGAAGGGGAAAAATCAATATCTGGCATATGGAGATGGGGGAGGGGAAGCAGAGTCTCATATTTTCCTACCCTTGGGCATCCATAAAGCTTTACCAAATTACTCCAGGCCTTGGGTTCATTGCCAGAGGAAGTAGCATCGACAGTTGTGTAGTAATGGGCCAGGGTTACTCTGCGTGTTTTTGAAATATAGGACTGAAGTCCACATTTGCAAAGCTGACACTTCTATGCCTAACTTCTAATTCCAACTTGAATCTAAAGCCACATATCCTTCCATGGCTTTCAGAAAAGAATCCAAAGCGATTGAGGTATAAAGATGGCTCATAGGTTTCATCCCCGTGTAAGAATAACACATTTAGTTAAATAATATATAATTATATCTATTGTATATATATTATAATAATGTACATTCATATACAAATAAATATAAGAAACAACTTCATGTAACTTTTGGAAGCATAAGTGTGCTTGAGTATTTATGAAACATTTCATGTGACCCAAAAGACTGCAGTTTAGTAGAAATTTAATGTAGTGAACGATATTCAGAGTGGTAAATTAATATTACTCATGAATTACTTTAAGCTAGTTAATATAAGCATAGTGTAATATAAACGTTAATGTTCCCTGTAATAATCCATGTAAAGTAGAAAAGGAAGAACACATCTTTCATTTTAATTTACTGAGTGTTTTCTCTAGGAATTTCATGGTGCCTTTAAACTACCAAATAATCATTCATTCTTGAAAGTCCAGAAGTGGCACCCTATTCCTTTTCATACCATGAAATGACCATACCGTGGGGAGATGATGTAACTGCTAAGAATTGAATGTGATGGCCCAGCATGAGTGATGTAAGTGGCTGTAAATCATGCTGTCTAGCTGTGTGTAAGAACCTGTCAAATGAATCACAAAACATTAACCTGACCTACAAAAAGCATCGGGGTTATTTTTTGCCACACTCAATATGGACGGCAAGTCACGCGGAGACTTTGCTCCGGGTCTCAGGCCTCCTGGGCCTCTCCCTCCTCTCCTCTTTCTGATTGGAAGAAAGAGGCCACCGGCTTTGTTGTCTGCACCACTATAGGCCCAGTGTCCTATCCATCGTGGTGTCATCGCTTTGCTCTTGAGAGCAAGTAAACAAACAAGTATTGCTCAAGAGGAGTGCAGGGAGCTATTCTCAGAAAGGATTTGGTCAGGAGGATTTAGGGGTTGACACTGAATAGACTGCAGTCTTCAGAATGTCTTCCCTGGATTCTCCAGGGAATAAGTAGCCGGAGCAGGCTGTATGTTGAGTGTCCCCCTCCCCAGGGAAGTTTGGCCTATTCAGCTTCAAGAATCTGCAAAGTAGAACTCGTGGTAAA
>NW_026652281.1:2678829-2800484 GCF_009828535.3 Hylobates moloch
GGGTTTCACCGTGGTCTCGATCTCCTGACCTCGTGATCCGCCCGCCTCGGCCTCCCAAAGTGCTGGGATTACAAGCGTGAGCCACCGCGCCCGGCGTTTCCGGGACTGTTAACTTGTGCAACTGTGGAGGCTCCATCAGCCCGCTTATTTTAAACTGCCATCCTCTTGTTCAAAGTTTGAATGTTTTCCCTTCTTTCCAGTTAATGTGACTAGTTCTTTTGAGCAGTGGGTAAGATCCCATTTTTTCACATTCGGATTATGAGAACTCATTGGGATACAGTTAACGTGGCTTTCTTTCTTTCTTTTTCTTTTCTTTGAGATGGAGTCTCACTCCGTCGCCCAGGCCAGAATGCACCGTTGCCCAGCGCATGTGCCGTAATCTCGGCTCACTGCAAGTTCCGCCTCCCGGGTTCACGCCATTCTCCTGCCTCAGCCTCCCGAGTAGCTGGGACTACAGGCGCCCGCCACCACGCCCGGCTAACTTTTTGTACTTTTAGTAGAGACAGGGTTTTACCCGGTTAGCGAGGATGGTCTCGATCTTCTGACCTCGTGATCCGCCCGCCTTAGCCTCCCAAAGTGCTGGGATTATAGGCGTGAGCCACCGCGCCCGGCCCAGTTAACGTGGTTTTCCTCAGTCCAAGAAATACTACTTGTGACCTTTGAGGCAACCAATTGGAAAATGCCCAGCCCTATATTCGACTTATTTCCTTAGATGTTATCAGTTCTCACTACAAAGAGGTCATTATTGTAAAGCCTCATAATAGTGTTAAAACAAATGATCTCTTCTATCTAGTTCTTCCTCGTTTTAGAATGCACGCACCCTCCTTATTCTTTAAAGGATACATTTCTACATAAAGGATTGTAAACGTGTTCCAAGGATGTATTAAGCTGTCAGCATTCAATGTGTAGTAGTTTTCTGCTGGCACTGGCTTTCCCCTTGGGTTCCTTCCCACCAACAGATATTGCTGAAACTCTCACAGTCATTCTCTTCTTTCTATTATTATTATTATTTTTGTAGTGATGGGGTTTCACTTTGTTGCCCAAGCTAGTCTCCTGGGCTCAAGCAGTCTTCCCTGCTTAGCCGCCCAAAGTGTTGGGATTCCGGGTGTGAGCCACCACTCCCAGCCTTTTCTTTCTATTCTAAATGGTCAGTGCTAATTCCCTCCTTCCACAGCTTTGGGTACATGGCCTTCCATTATTCTTGCTGTCTGTCTTTTGTCCCTCTAATCCTGTGCTTTTCATCCTTGGTTATTCATATATCACCAACCATCTTCTATGGTTGCCATTTTCTTTCAAACAGCTCATTTTATATTTAAGGTATATTAAAATAGATTTGCCATTTCAGTAATGACCCTGCAATCATAAATTTGATGTTACATGTCTCAAATACTAAACCACAATAAAGGCCGGGTGCGGTGGCTCATGCCTGTAATCCTAGAACTTTGGGAGGCCAAGGTGGGTGGATTGCCTGAGGTCAGGAATTCGAGACCAGCCTGGCCAACATGGCAAAAACCCATCTCTATTAAAAATACAAAAATTAAGGCTGGGCGTGGTGGCTCACGCATGTAATCCCAGCACTTTGGGAGGCCGAGGCGCATGGATCACGAGGTCAGGAGATTGCGACCATGATGAAACCCTGTCTCTACTAAAAATACAAAAAATCAGCCAGGCGTGGTAGCGGGCGCCTGTAGTCCCAGCTACTCAGAGAGGCTGAGGCAGGAGAATGCCGTGAACCCAGGAGGCAGAGCTTGCAGTGAGCCGAGATTGCGCCACTGCACTCCAGCCTGGGCGATAGAGCGAGACTCTGTCTCAAAAAAAAAAAAAAAAAAAAAAAAATGCAAAAATTAGCCAAGTGTGGTGGCACCCGCCTGTAATCCCAGTTACTCAGGGAGGCTGAGGCAGGAGAATAGCTTGAAATGGGAGGTGGGGCTGCAGTGAGCTGAAATTGTGCCACTGCATTCCAGCCTGGGTGACAGAGTGAGACTCTGTCTCAAAATAAATAAATAAATAAATAAAAATGTTTCTGTGCCACATAAAATCGTCCTGCATACAATTCATTTGCATACCACGCTGCTCACTGAAGCCTGAGCTGGCTTCCCAAAACACCACTTTCATCACTGTGTCATTCCTGAATTTGCGAGGGCTTCATCTGGTCTTCCACGAGTTCACATTCTAACTCCATCCTATATTTTATCTCTTTTTCTTGTCATTTTTCTTTTCCATCCTATATTTTCAGCTTCTGCTCAGACCACACCCTGGACTGAACCAGCCTCCTGTTTCCCTCAGGCCTCCTGAGTCCCTGATCTCCGGCAAGTGATGCTCCTTCTCACCATTGTCTATGCCATTGTCTTGAAAACTCCCTTCCTGGCCTCGCCTACTACATGAGCCAGGGACAACCAGCTGTCCTTTTTTTTTCTTTTTCTTTTTTTTTTTTTTTTGAGAAAGAGTCTTGCTGTGTCGCCTAGGCTGGAGTGCAGTGGCTCAATCTCGGCTCACTGCAAACTCTGCCTCCCGGGTTCAAGCAATTCTCCTGCCTCAGCCTCCTGAGGAGCTGGGATTATAGGTGCCCGCTACCATGCCTGGCTAATTTTTGTGTTTTTTTTAGTAGAGACAAGGTTTCACTTTGTTGGCCAGGCTGATCTTGAACTCCCAACCTCAGGTGATCTGCCCGCCTTGGCCTCCCAAAGTTCTGGGATTACAGGTGTGAGCCACCACGCCTGGCCGCTATCCTTTTTTTCTAGAACATTCTCCCATCAAGTGTTCTCCTCCTGGCTAACTCCAAATTTTCCTTTTATTTAGAAATGTCATTTCCTCAAAGAACCTTTGATCATCCAAAGTCTGGTCTCTGTTATAAGATCTTGTTAGTTTTACTTATTGTTAGAGCATCACAATGTATAATTTATGTATTTAATCTATGTGGTTACTTGTTTAATGGCTGATCTCCCTGGTAGATAGCAGGATGTTATTAGTTGAAACTATTTTTTTTTTTTTTTGAGCCGCCGTGCCCGCCCTTTTTTTTTTTTTTTGAGATGGACTCTCCCTCTATCATCCAGGCTGGAGTGCAGTGGCACGATTTCAGCTCACTGCAACCCCCACCTCCTGAGTTCAAGCAATTCACCTGCCCCAGCCTCGTGAGTAGTTGGGATTACAGGCACACACCACCAGGTCCGGCTAATTTTTTTTTTTGTTTTTTGAGATGGAGTCTCGCTCTCACCCAGGCTGGAGTGCAGTGGCACGATCTCGGCTCACTGCAAGCTCTGCCTCCCAGGTTCATGCCATTCTCCTGCCTCAGCCTCATGAGTAGCTGGGACTACAGGCGCCCGCCACCAAGTCCGGCTAATTTTTTTGTATTTTTAGTAGAGACGGGGTTTCACCATGTTAGCCAGGATGGTCTCCATCTCCTGACCTCGTGATCCACCCGCCTCGGCCTCCCAAAGTGCTGGGATTACAGGCGTGAACCACCGCGCCCGGCTGACGTCTGGCTAATTTTTGTGTTTTTAGTAGAGATGGGTTTTCACCATGTTGGCCAGGCTAGTCTCGAACTCCTGACCTCAGGTGACCTGCCCACCTCGGCCTCCCGAAGCGCTGGGATTATACACGTAAGCCACGGTGCTCAGCCTACTTTTTAAAAAGAAAGACATACATATATTTCTGTAGATATATTTGGAGCTTATGTTGAGCAAGAGGATATTCCAAATTGCTAATGGTGATTATCTTGAAGGATGTGAGGGGATTGAATGGTGATCAACAAAAACTTTTGTTTTACCTGTAGTGTTTGTGTTAACAGTGAGGAAATATTTATATATTATTTGTATAATTAAGAATGAAGCCAGGTGCGGTGGCACGTGCCTGTAATCCTAGCACTCTGGGAGGCTGACCCGGGCAGATCACTTGAAGTCAGGAGTTCGAGACCAGCCTGTCCAACATGGTGAAACCTGGTCTCTACATCCCTGTCTCTTCTAAAAATACAAAAAGTAGTGAGATGTGGTGGTGCAGACCTGTAATCTCAACACTTTGGGAGGCAGGAGGCGGGTGGATCACTTGAGTCCAGGAGTTCCAGACCAGCCCGGCCAACATGGTGAAACCCCATCTCTCCAAAAAAACAAAACAAAACAAAACAAAACAAAAAAATCAGCCTTGATGATGCTTGCTTGTAGTCCTAGCTCAGGAGGCTGAGGTGGGAGGATCACCTGAGCCCCGGAGGTCAAGGCTACAGTAAGCTGATATTGTAGCAGAACGAGCCGCAGACAAAACTCCTCAGACACCGGATTAAAGAAGGAAGAGGTTTATTATTCGGCCGGGAGCGTCGGCAGACTGGCGTCTTAAGAGCCGAGCTCCCCGAAAAAGAAGTTATTGGCGTTTTTAAAGGGTTACAACTTTAAGGGGTCCACGTGAAAGGGTCGTGATACATCAAGCAAGCATGGGAAATGTGACTGGGGGCTACATGCATCAGCTCACAGAACAAAAAGTTTCACAATGCTTTTTTTCATAGTGTGTGGAATTTACAGATAACACAAGTGGTTTAGGTCAGGGATTGATATTATTATTATTACCTTTTTTTAACTCCTAGGGCCGGGTGGTGGTGCCAAGGTTGTCTGGCTATTTATCTTACTTTTGTTTTTTTCCAACTTTTTGCTTTTTCACTCTTCCTGTCTTGTGAACTAGGCAAGGTGGAGGGAGGAGGGCAGCAGGAGTAGTAGTGGTCTCCTTCCTTAATATTGCCCACTGTACTCCAGCCCGGGTGACAAAGCAAGACCCTGTACGGGAAAAAAAAAAAAAAAAAAAAAAAGGCCGGGCACGGTGGCTCACGCCTGTAATCCCAGCACTCCGGGACGCCGAGGCGGGTGGATCACGAGGTCAGGAGATCAAGAACATCTTGGCTAACACGGTGAAACCCTGTCTCGACTAAAAATACAAAAAATTAGGCCGGGCGCGGTGGCTCACGCTTGTAATCCCAGCACTTTGGGAGGCCGAGGCGGGCGGATCACGAGATCAGCAGATCGAGACCACGGTGAAACCCCGTCTCTACTAAAAATACAAAAAAATTAGCCGGGCGTAGTGGCGGGCGCCTGTAGTCCCAGCTACTCGGAGAGGCTGAGGCAGGAGAATGGCGTGAACCCGGGAGGCGGAGCTTCCAGTGAGCCGAGACTGCGCCACTGCACTCCAGCCTGGGCGACAGAGCAAGACTCCGTCTCAAAAAAAAAAAAAAAAAAATTGGTAGTAGTAAATAATACTGGTAAAGTCACCTGGCACATGTATATACACAATATATGCACTGAATAGATGTTCATGGTGGTCACTGATTCATCCAACAATGATAAATTATGCAACTACTATGTGCCAAGCACTATGCTGTGTCTGTGGCTATAACTATTAATAGAATAATAGTTCCAACTAGGCTAGGTGTGCTGGCTCATGGCTCATACCTGTAATCCCAGCACTTTGGGAGGCCAAGGCGGGTGGATCACCTGAGGTCAGGAGTTCGAGACCAGTGGGCCATGACCTACCTGTGAATAAGTGGGTCAACCTTGTGAAAGGAGTTTGCTTTTAGGTCACTGGAAGGAGGAGCATTCTGACAACTGGGGGATGGACTGAAAAACAAGGAAAAACAAGAGTAATCAGTCAGGTACTGTTTTTCAATAGTGTGGGCCTGAGATGCTCAAGGTTTGGACATAGGCGCATCTGTACAGATTTTTTAAAAATTATTTTTTGGTTTTGGTGGGGCTTTTTTTTTTTTTTTTTCTGAGACGGAGTCGCGCTGTGTCGCCCACGCTGAGGTGCAATGGCGCGATATCGGCTCACTGCAAGCTCCGCCTCCGAGGTTCACGCCATTCTCCTGCCTCAGCCTCCCCAGTAGCTGGGACTACAGGCTCCCGCCACCACGCCCGGCCTGACTGCTCTCCTCCCCAAATCTGGATTACAGGCATGACCACTGACCTGGCCTGGTGGGTTTTTTTTTTTTTTTTTTTGAGACAGGCTGGAGTGCAGTGGCGCAATCTCGGCTCACTGCAAGCTCCGCCTCCCGGGTTCCCGCCATTCTCCTGCCTCAGCCTCTCCGAGTAGCTGGGACTACAGGCGCCCGCCACCACACCCGGCTAATTTTTTTTGTATTTTTAGTAGAGACGGGGTTTCACCGTGGTCTCGATCTCCGGACCTCGTGATCCACCCGCCTCGGCCTCCCAAAGTGCTGGGATTACAAGCGTGAGCCACCGCGCCCGGCTGGCGATTTTTTTTGAGACAGGGTCTTGCTCTTTTGCCCAGGCTGGAGTGCAGTGGTGTAATCACAGCTCACTGGAGCCGCCAACTCCCCGGCTCAAGCGATCCTCCCAACTCAGCCTCCCGAGTAGGCACCACCATGCCCAGCTAATTTTTAAAATTATTTGTAGAGATGGGGGCGTCTCACTATATGGTTAGGCTGGTCTCCAACTCCTGGGCTTAATGGATCTACCCGCCTCGGCCTCCCAAAGTGCTAGAATTACAGGGGTGAGCCACTGCGCCTGGCCTGTGTGGTTTGTTTGTTTGTTTGTTTTAAGAGACAGGGTTTCACCATGTTGGTCAGGCGGGTCTCAAACTCCTGACCTCAGGTGATCCACCCTTCTCCGCCTCCCAAAGTGCTGGGATTACAGACGTGAGCCACCGCGACCAGCCATTTGTGGCTATTTTTGATTTTTTGTTCGTTTTGGAGACAGGGTCACGCTGTGTTGCCCAGGCTGAGTGCAGTGGCGCCATCACGGGTCACTGCAGCCTCGGCCTCCTGGGATCAAGCGATCCTCCCGTCTCAGCCTCTCTTTTTAAAATTTTGTTTTGTAGACGGGGTCTCGCTGTGTTGCCCAGGCCGGTCTAGAGCTCCCGGCCTCGATTGATACACCCGCCTGGGCCTCCAAGAGATGGGGTCCGAGGCGAGCCCACGGCGACGTGCGCCGCTGCTCTGGTGAGAGGACGCCTTCGCGGTCACCACCAGCGGACCTGGAAGACGACCCCCCTCCGCGGCCTCTGTGGAGCCCAGCTGGAGCAGGCGTGCGCGGCTCCCAGTAGCTGCAGGAACTAGCGCCGTTTGGGCGGCGCCGCATGGCAGGGCCTCCCCTTCCAGACCGGGCGCGCATCCCCGGATCTCTTGGGCCGCGCCGGCCGCCGCCCCTCCAAGCCCTCCCCGGGGCTTCCGCAGGGAGCTCGGGACCCCCGAAGGTCCCTGCAGAGCCCCGCAGCGCGGGCCTTTTGGTTACCATAAGGCGGAGACGATGGAACGCCCGTTGTTTCGATGGACAAAAGGGTTTCTAGGCGCCCTTTGGGGGTCTGGCTGCTGTCTCTGTATTTGGAGGCTGTAAGGCGCATCTTTCTACTCACGGGCCGGCGCAGCACAGTTTCGGGCGCCGGAATTGGGGTGCACGGACGCGAGGGGCGACCCATGTCTCCACAAAAGCCGCGGCGCGAAGGGGTTACCCAGCAGCCTCGTTAGCGCAGTAGGCAGCGCGTCAGTCTCATAATCTGAAGGTCGTGAGTTCGAGCCTCACACGGGGCAGCTTGACGTTTTGCATTCGGCGCCACCACTTTCTTTTCCCATGCCCGCCACGGGCGGCGCCCTCAGGCCGGAGAGTATGGCAGCGGCGCCGGGTCCCGGAGGTCGCCGCCCGGCGGGGAGGGGGTGGTGCGGCCGGGGCGGAGCTCCAGGTAGGGGCGGGGCTGCGCTCTCCAGGGGGCGTGGCGGGCTCTGCGGCGGAGGCGTGGCTCGGCGTCGCCGCGGCGGGGCCGCGCTGGAGCGTGCGTACAGGCGGCGGCAGTGGCCGTCACTGGGCGGCATGGCGGTGTGCGCTCGCCTCTGCGGCGTGGGCCCGTCGCGCGGATGCCGACGCCGCCAGCAGCGCCGGGGTCCGGCCGAGACGGCGGCGGCCGACAGCGAGCCGGACACAGACCCCGAGGAGGAGCGCATCGAGGCTAGCGGCGCGGTGCTGGCCGGGGTGGGGGGCGGCTTGTGCGCGGGCCCCTCGCCGCCGCCCCCGCGCTGCTCGCTGCTGGAGCTGCCGCCCGAGCTTCTGGTGGAGATCTTCGCGTCGCTGCCGGGCACCGACCTACCCAGCTTGGCCCAGGTCTGCACGAAATTCCGGCGCATCCTCCACACCGACACCATCTGGAGGAGGCGTTGCCGCGAGGGTGAGCGCGCGAGGGCGGCGGGGCCGGGAGGGGTGGGGGTCCCGGCCGGGTGGAGTCCTCGGCAGATGGGCGCGGGGCCCGGCGATGTGGTGTTTCGGGTGTGGGTGGGGAGCGGCCGCGGTGCCACCACGTTGAGGGGGCCAGGGAGGTATTTGAGGGGGTTAGGGAGGGTCTGAGGGGTCCACGGAGAGGCAGACGGGGCTACGGAGGGGTTGAGGGCGTCGGGGAGGCATCGGAGAGGCCCTGACGCGGGGCACAGGACACCACGGGGCCGAGGCCGTGCCGGGAGCTGGGGCTGGGGTCCCCCGAGGTCTGCGCGGGGCGTAAGCTGACGTCTGGGGGCCGCCTCCTCTGCCCCTGCCTTGGAGGCGAGCAGAGGTTGCCTCGCTGGCCCTGACCAGAAACGAGGTGAACTTGAAGAAATCGGGAGCAGGCCGGGCGCGGTTTCACGCCTGTAGTCTCAGCACTTTGGGAGGCCGAGGCGGGCGGGTCACCTGAGGTCGCGAGTTCGAGACCAGCCTGGCGAAGATGGTAAAACCCCGTCTCTATTTAAAAATATACAAAAATTAGCCGGGCGTGGTAGCGGGCGCCTGTAATCCCAGCTACTGAGGAGGGTGAGGCAGAAGAATGGCTTGAACCCGGGAGGCGGAGGTTGCATTGAGCCAAGATCCGGGCCATTGCACTCCAGCCTAGGCAACAGAGTGCGACACGGTCTGAAGCAACAGCAACAAAAAAAATTAGGGGAGCAGAGGAAGCCCAGTGTCGGGGGCTCTTGATGGTGGGGGCGTAGAGAGACGGATGGATCACAGCCGTGCGGGCTGGACTTTTGCCTTCAGCAATATTGGAGGTAACAGATCACAGGAGGAGATGTTTATTTTATCTGGAGTTCAAGGCTCTCTCTGTTTAAAGGTTGACAGCTCTTTGATGTTCAAGCAGCTCATATTTAGGTAAAAAGGACAGGTTAGAAAACATCCAAACGATGCAGAACAGCAAAAGGAACAAAGTAAATACCATCAGAGACCCCAGCAGTCAAAGATAAACCACTCTTTTTTTTTTTTTTTTTTGAGACAGAGTCTCGCTCTGTCACCCAGGCTGGAGTGCAGTGGCGCGATCTCGGCTCACTGCAAGCCCCGCCTCCCGGGTTCACGCCATTCTCCTGCCTCAGCCTCTCCGAGTAGCTGGGACTACAGGCGCCCGCCACCACGCCCGGCTAATTTTTTTGTATTTTTAGTAGAGACGGGGTCTCACCGTGGTCTCGATCTCCTGACCTCGTGATCCGCCCGCCTCGGCCTCCCAAAGTGCTGGGATTACAAGCGTGAGCCACCGCGCCCGGCCGATAAACCACTCTTAACATTTTAAAAAACCTCTCAGAGTCATATGTACCTTCTTCCCTAAAGGATATAATGCCGTATATAATCTCTTAGAGACAGTGTAGTATAAACAGTGCTACATAGTATTTCACTGCCTGCATATAGCACAGACTCGTCCTTCACTGATAAGCTTTGAAGTCTGCATTTTTTCCATGCATAAACAGTGCTTTGAAGACTGCTTTGTGCATTTTTTAGAAATTTAGGAGATTGACATGTATCCTTGGGAACTTCTGAGATTGTCTTGGTGGAGTGCACTTCCTTCTTTTTTTTTTTTTTTTTTTTTTTGAGACGAAGTCTCACTCTGTCACCCAGGCTGTGGAGTGCAGTGGTGCGGTCTTGGCTTAACTGCAACTTCCCGCCTCCCAGGTTCAAGTGATTCTGCCGCCTTAGCCTCCGAGTAGCTGGGACTATAGGTGCGTGCCACCATGCCCAGCTAATTTTTGTATTTTTAGTAGAGACGGGTTTCACTATGTTGGCCAGGATGGTCTCGAACTCCTGACCTTGTGATTTGCCCGCCTCAGCCTCCCCAAAGTGTTGGGATTACAGGCGTGAGCTACCGTGCTGGCTGGTAGGGTGCACTTCCTCAAGTGGGATTGTGGATTTGCAGGACTGCATGTTGATGAAACCTTTGCAACCTATTGTCGGGCTCTTTGAGTTTTCACCCCAAGGAGGTCTGCATGAGAAGATCCCTTTCTTCAAGTCCTCCCGGAAAGTAGAGTTCGTCATAAATTATTTTTGTTGCTTAATGGTCAAGGCCCCAGATTTGGAGTCAGCTGACTTGGGCCCCAGCCCAGGCTCTGTTTATCTGCTGTGGGATCCTGGACAAGCTGCTTCACCTTCCCAAGTCCTGTTGGAAGCATGGGTGGGAAGTGCTGCTCCCGGAGGCGCTTGGAGGGTGAATGAGGTGATGCATGTGAAGCCCTCTCCCCTAAATGGTAGCTGGTGGGTGTTGATAATTCTTGGCTATTTTTATTGTGCCTTTTTGCGAATTCCCTATATCTTTTTTCTCTTAAGATGTCTATTTTTGTCTTTTTCTCTTAGAGTGTCTATTTTTGTCTTACAAATTGTGAGAACTGAGTATTAGTAATACAAAATTTTTGTCATGTACATGGAAAGTAAAGTTCTTTTTACATTTTAAAATTGAGACAAAGGCAGTGCCACTTTCTCTTTCCCTGTGAAGTCTACCCATTTGCTCTGGTTGGCACTGTGTGTAGCTGTAAGACTCAGATTCCCCACGGATGTGTCCTTGTGCTTTGAAGTTTCTCCATCAGGCAGCCAGACCTGTGTGGTGACCTCTGGGGGGTTTGTTTGGGAAACCGTAAGGTATATATGGCTCAGCAGAGGGATAACAGAAGGTTTTTTGTGTAATCAAAAATTCAGAGGTATACCGTAGAATAGAACAACTGGAATTACAACTCAGAATAAACTCTTAGAATTGCTAACAGAAATATGAAAGGTCCTGATGGAGATGCAGAAAGCGACTGGGGACAGATATAGGACCCTTCAATCCTTTCTTTCCCGCTGCTGCGGTTCTCAGCGCAGGTGTCCTGGGGCACCAGAAACTGTGACTTGGAATGAAAGCATCTTGTTCACCCAGGTGACCTGCTAACGTGAGAATTCTCATTTTGAGACATTAAAAACACACTTTGGCAGGCCAGGGCTGGCGGATCACTTGAGCCCAGGGGTTCAAGACCAGCCTCGGCAACATGGTGAAACCCCCATCTCTACAAAAAAATACAAAAGTTAGCCAGTCGTGGTGCTGCGTCCCTGTGGAAGGCTGAGGTGGGAGGATCACCTGACCCTGGGGCGGTTGAGGCTGCAGTGAGCCGTGAACATGCTACTGCACTCCAATCCGGGTGACAGAGTGAGACTCTTTTCGCAAAAAAAACCCATGAAAAACAAAAATGATGAACCAGGCATGTTTCCAGCCATCCCCAATAAAGGACTTTAATCATGTGTCATACTTGCTTTTGGTTCCTTTGTCTTTTTTTCTTTTTTGAGAGGTAGTCTCGCTCTGTCACCACGCTGGAGTTCAGTGGTGCATTCTTGGCTCACTACAACCTCTGCCTCCTGAGTTCAAGCAATTCTCCTGCCTCAGCCTCCCAAGTAGCTGGGACTACAGGCGCCCGCCACCATGCCCGGCTAATTTTTGTATTTTTAGGAGAGACGGGTTTTCACCGTGTTGGCCAGGATGGTCTTGATCTCCTGACCTCATGATCCGCCCGCCTCGGCCTCCCAAAGTGCTGGGATTACAGGCTTGAGCCACCGCGGCAGGCCTTTTTTTTTTTTTTCTTTTGGAGCGGAGTCTCGCTGTGTCGCCCAGGCTGGACTGCAGTGGCCCACGTTGTATTTTTAAGTTCTATTCATGTTAACACATTTTAGTTCTGTCTTTTTAAATGGTATGCTGGCCAGGCGCAGTGGCTCATGCCTGTAATTCCAGCACTTTGGGAGGCCAAGGCAGGCGGATCACCTGAGATCAGGAGTTGGAGACCAGCCTGGCCAACATCGTGAAACCCCGTCTCTACTAAAAATTCAAAAATTAGCTGGGTATGGTGGTGGGCGTCTGTAATCCCAGCTATTCTGGAGGCTGAGGCAAGAGAATTGCCGGATCTGTCCCACAGACCCTGGCTGATGGATGAAATGAGTACTCAGACACAGGTGTGCAGTGTAAGAGCAGCTAGGTGACTTCCTGGCTCTAGTGGCCAGAGAGCAGCCTGGAGAAGCTGGAGCTGCTTTTTTTTACTCAGTGCAGGCACAATGCGGAAAACCTGGGGCAAACACAACCTGCAGGTAATTAACATTTATTGTTCCCCTTTCAGGGAACATCATGTGCTGATGATCAAAGGTCAGTTCCTGGTCAACAGAAGTAAACAAGCCTGTTTAAGATAAATTCCTCCACATTCCTTGTACCTACCCCATGCCCTCTGCCTGAGGGTTATAGAAAAGCTGCCTTCAGCTATTCTCCCCCAGGGCTCTGCAGAACCTTCCCACCTTTCAGAAGGTTTGCGTCCTTTCCCTTTAGTTTTTCCCACGACTCTGACTGATCTACAGAGAATTGCTTGAACCCGGGAGGTGGAGGTTGCAGTGAGCCAAGATCATGCCATTGCACTCCAGCCTGGGCTACAAGAGTGAGATTCCATCTCAAAAAAAAAAAAAGAGGGGGGGGTATGTGATGGTTCATAACTCTGAGTGGTCACAGAGTTATTTTGCTTATTTTTATTTTTTCACTAGGTGCGGTGTGGCAATGAACTCTCATATCTTTGGATGCGTATATTTTTTAACATTTCTATGAAGATTATATCCAGGAGTGGTGTTGCTGGGGTAGGCAGGGGTGAGATAAACAGTTTTGCTAGATGCTTCCCAGAGTGATTTCCCTTTGTACACTTGTCACCAGGCCATGGATGGGCAAGTCACAGAGTGAGAAACTTAACTGCCCAGATGCAGTATTGCACAGTAGCTGCCGTGTGTCTTCCCAGCACTTGAAGTTTCTCATTTAATCCAGTGAATTCTCTAATTCTGCTAAATTCTCTCTAATTTTAATGATTCGTCTTTAAAAATTGATGCCAATTTGGGTGAATTTTATTCACCATTTATTTTGCATTTTTATTTTGTGCCATTTCATTTTGCATTTGCCTGGTAACTAGTGAGGGTGCACATTTAAAAATATATTTATTGACCATTTGGATTTATTTTATCTGTTTATCTTTCATTTTTGCTCCTTTTTTCCTTTCTTTGATTTGTGGATTTTATTTATGTAATCTGGATAGATTTCTGGTTTTTTTTTTTTTTTTTTGAGATGGAGATTCGCTCTTGTTTCCCAGGCTGGAGTGTGCAATGGCGCAATCTCGGCTCACCGCAACCTCTGCCTCCCGGGTTCAAGCAATTCTCCTGCTTCAGCCTCCTGAATAACTGGCATTACAGGTGTGCGCCACCATGCTTGGCTAATTTTTTGTATTTTTAGTAGAGACGGGTTTTCTCCCTATTGGTCAGGTTAGTCTTGAACTCCCAACCTCAGGTGATCCGCCTGCCTCAGGCTCCCAAAATGCTGGGATTACAGGCGTGAGCCACTGTGCCTGGCCTAGATTTCTGTTTTTTTATATATACATGTTTTTTCTTTTTTCTTTTTTTTTTTCAGACTGGGTCTCTTTGTGTCACCCCGGCTAGAGTGTAGTGGTGCAGTCACGGCTCACTACAGCCTCAACCTCTCAGGCTGAAGTGATCCTCCCACCTCAGCCTCCCAAGAAGCTGGGAGTACAGGCGTGCACCACCACACCCAGCTAATTTTTTTGTATTATTTTGTAGAGATGGAGGTCTCACTGTGTTGACCCTGCTGGTCTTGTACTCCTGGCTTCAAGTGATCCGCCGGCCTCGGCCTTCCAAAGTACGGGGATTACAGGCGTGCGCTGCTGCATCTGGCTTGTTTAATATATTGCAAAACATTTTCTCATTTTCTATAGTTATTTGCTTTTCAACTTCATTTGTAGTGACTTTGGCAAAATTTCCAATTTTTTTTGGGACAGGGTCTCCCTCGTGATGTCACCCAGGTTGGAGTGTAGTGGCACTATCATGGCTCACTATGGCCTTGTCTTCTCGGGCGTAAATGATCCTCCCACCTCAGCCTCCTGAGTAGCTGAGACTATAGGCACGTGCCAACACACCTGGCTAATTTTTGTATCTTTTTTGTATAGACAGGTTTTTACCATGTTGCCCAGGCTGGTCTGGAACTACTGGGCTCAAGTGATCCGCCCGCCTCGGCCTCCCAAAGTGCTGGGATTACTGGCGTGAGCCTCCATGCCCAGCCTAAAATTTCCAACTTTAATCAAAATTATAGATTTCAAACTTTATGCTTAAATGATCAGTTTACACCCCAAAGTTACGAACATGGTAAGCAGCTAGATTTTCAGTTTCACGAGTTCATTGTGGCAGCTTTAATTCCACCTCATCTAGGTCAGGCATTAGACCGTGGGCAAGCCTGTTTGGTATTACAGGTGTCTTACTTTGTTAGTCTAATTGTGTTTGGAAATACAGATAGGAATAGTCGTATATGAGACAGATCTGGTCTTAGTTCTCTGAGCCCCGAAACTTCATCTTTCCTAAAATTTGGTTATGGTGGATACTGATAAGGCCAAGGGCAGGCCAGTTCAAGTGAGAAACAGGGCTGGCCCCAGCCTTGTCAGCAGGAGCAGAGCTTGGGCTGCCTGGGAGGTGCATGGTCCTTGCCCACCTGGCATCCTGGCAGGGGTATAAGGGTGGCTCCACTTTTTAGTGTCTTGGGGGGTGGTGAGTGAGGCTGATTTATGTGTTTACCACCCAGTGTTTACTTGTCTTTCTGTATTTATTTTCTTCTTTTCACAGATGTTGAATACGTTCTATAATTTAATAATGGGGCCAGGTGTGGTGTCTCATACCTGTAATCCCAGCACTGTGGGAGGCCAAGGCAGGCAGATCATTTGAAGTCAGGAGATCGAGACCAGCCTGGCCAACATGGTGAAACCCCGTCTCTAATAAAAATACAAAAATTAGCTGGGCGTGGTGGCTCACGCCTGTAATCCCAGCTACTTGGGAGACTGAGGCAGGAGAATAGCTTGAACCTTGGAGGCAGAGGTTACAGTGAGCCGAGATCGTGCCACTGCACTCCAGCCTGGGAGACAGAGCAAGGCTCTGTCTCAAAATAAAAGAAAAAAAAAAAGAAAAGAAAAAAAAGAAAATTGAGTTTCCCAGAACAGAAAACAAGCAACAAAAATGGGAGTGGGAAAAAGGGAACCTCTGCCTGTCTTTTAATGCTTCAGATAATTTTGGGCCATGACTGACTTTAGGATGTGGGTGAGGCTTGCGTGTTTAAGGCTCTTTCTGAAGGGATGGGATGCTGTGGCAGTGGAGGGCAGAGGGAATACACTGGCAACTGGAAATGAAGTGGTTATTTATTATATGTTTGGTCAGTGAGAAGCTGAAGATTTCTAGTGTGCTGTTGGCAATAGTAAGTTGGTTATTTTTATACTACTGTGGCCTCTCTGGCCCCTGCATGTTGGGAAGTGGAGTGACTCAGGCTAAGGGTGGTGGCGGGGGCAGCTTGGAGCTGGTGGGTTAAATCTTTTCTAATAGTGTTTCTTTGGGCAGGTGAAGGGAGTTCCCACTGAAAGCCATGTCTGTGCTTCTGATGTTGGGGCAGGCAGATCGCAAATAAGTGCTCCTTCTCTGGATAGGAAACAAAACCAAACCCACTCCAGCCTGCAGGGCCTGGCAGGGTGGGTGTGGGACCCTTCTTTGATGTGTCGCCCTCTTGGCCTCTGGCAGTTCCTTGCCTGGGGACTGTAAAGAAGCCTTCACTTTCTGGGGTGCTGGGGCAGGAGCTGGCTGTCTCTTGCTGTGGCCCTGCCTGGGCTTGTTTTGGTTAGTCGTTGACCGTTTAGTTGATGTGTTGTGAAATGCCAGCCCGTTTTGGCACTGTTCGTTTATTTATTTACTTATTTTTTGAGACGGAGTCTCGCTCTGTTGCCCACGCTGGAGGGCAGTGGCATGATCTCTGCTCACTGCAATCTCCACCTCCCGAGTTCAACCGATTCTCTGCCTCAGCCTCCCAGGTAGCTGGGATCACAAACACGCACCACCATGCCCAGCTAATTTTTGTTTTTTTGTTTTTTTTTTTTGAGATGGAGTCTCGCTTTGTCGCCCAGGCTGGTCTGCAGTGGCGCGATCTCGGCTCACTGCAAGCTCCGCCTCCTGGGTTCACACCATTCTCCTGCCTCAGCCTATCCGAGTAGCTGGGAGTACAGGCGCCCACCACCATGCCCGGCTAATTTTAGTAGAGATGGGGTTTAACCGTGTTCTTGATCTCCTAACCTTGTGATCCGCCTGCCTCGGCCTACCAAAGTGCTGGGATTACAAGCGTGAGCCACCGCACCCGGCCTAACTTTTGTATTTTTTGTAGAGCCGGGGTTTCACTATTTCGGCCAGGCTGGTCTTGAACTCCTGATCTCAGGTGATCTGCGCCCTGGCCTCTCAAAGTGTGGGGATTACAGGCATGAGCCACTGCGTCCGGCCGGCTGTGTTCATTTATGAGCTACTTCATGAAGTCTGCCCAAAGCTGATATGCTTTGGAAATTCAGAGCATCATTCTGAATCAAAATATTCAAATAATAACAAAAGATTACATTTAAAAACAGGAGTGACTCAGGCGCGTAGTCCTCCGTGAACTCAGGAGAGTGAGGCACACTAGCCAGCATGGTCCCTACAGTGCCTAGTTTTGAACTTAGAATTCATAGCTTGCCATTTCCTCGGTGAATGGTCAATCCTTTAATGTTATGTGGAATACTATTTGTACACCATTTTTGTCCGTTGTAAGCCTAAGGTGGGTCTAAATTTCATCATCGCTAGAAATACCCTTTTCCTATACAGACAGTCGGACGTAGGACTGTCCGGCCGGCATGAGAGTCACACGCATTCCGCAGGAACTGCTGCGCCTGCCCATGCAGCCATTGTGTTCCCACTTTCAGTGCAGTACCCAATAAATCACAAGACAGTCAACGCTTTATTATACAATAAAGTGATTTTCAATGATTTTGCGCAGCTGTAGGCTTAGTTAAGTGTTCTGAGCTCATTTAAGGTGGGCTAGGCTAAGCTGTGATGTTCTGTAGGTTAGGGGTAGTCAAGTAGTCAATGCATTTTCAACTTACCACGTTTTCCTCTCTCTCTTTTTTTTTACTTTTTGTTGAGATAGGGCCTCACTCTGTTGCTCAGGCTGGAGTGTAGTGGCACGATCATGGCTCACGGCAACTTTGACCTCCTAGGCTCGAGGAATCCTCTTGTCAGCCTCTCAAGTAGTTAGGACTGTAGGCCTGTGCCACCATACCTGGCTACATTTTTTGTATTTTTTGTAGAGATAGGGTCTCACAGCGTTGTCCAGGCTGGTCTGGAAGTGCTGGCCTCAAGGGAACCTCCTGCCTTGGCCTCCCAAAGTGCATTACAGGTGTGAACCACCATGCCCAGCCTTCATATTTATAGCGGGTTTATTGGAACGTAATCCTGTCACCAGTTGAAAAGCATCTGTACTGTCTGATCTGTATGATAAAAATGAGAAATATAAAGCCAGTACTTAATGTTGTTTTTGAATGCAGAAGAAAGTGCTGTTTCTGTTCTCTTTTGATTTGCTGATGCACAGTATGAGAGCTATGGCTTTGGTTAAACATGGCTGAAACTGGAGGGGTCATCTCGGGAAGAAGTGAAAGGGGCAAGTTAATGGTTTAAAACTTGTCTTGGCCGGGCGCTGTGATCCCAGCACTTTGGGAGGTCGAGGCGGGCGGATCACGAGGTCAGGAGATGGAGACCATCCTGGCTAACACGGTGAAACCCCGTCTCTACTAAAAATACAAAAAATTAGCCGGGCTTGTTGGCGGGCGCCTGTAGTCCCAGCTACTCGGGATGCTGAGGCAGGAGAATGGCGTGAACCCAGGAGGTGGAGGTTGCGGTGAGCCGAGATCACGCCACTGCACTCCAGCCTGGGGGACAGAGAAAGACTCCGTTTGAAAAAAAAAAAAAAAAAAAAAAACACTTGGCTTTAGGGCGTGGTGTAGCACGCTTGTAGTAGTCCCAGTTCCTCTGGAGGCTGAGGGAGGCTGGAGGATTGCTTGTGCCCAGGAGTTCAAGGCTGCAGTGAGCTTGTTCATACCGCTGCACTCCAGCCTGGATGACAAAGTGAGACCCTGTCTCAAAAAAAAAAAAAAAAAAGTTGGGTTCCGGTATATATATATACTTTTTTTTTTTTTTTTTGAGATGGGGTCTTGCTCTATTGCCCAGGCTGGAGTGCAGTGGCACGATCTCGGCTCACTGCACGCTCCGCCTCCTGGGTTGACGCCATTCTCCCACCTCAGCCTCTTGAGTAGCTGGGACTGCAGGCACCCGCCACCACGCCTGGCCAATTTTTTTGTAGTTTTAGTAGAGACGGGGTTTCGCTGTGTTAGTCAGGATGGTCTCAATCTCCTGACCTTGTGATCCACCTGCCTCGGCCTCCCAAAGTGCTGGCATTACAGGCGTGAGCCGCCGCGCCTGGCCGGCTTCAGGAATTGGCTGGGTGCTGTGGCTCACATCTGTAATCTCAGCGCTTTGGGAGGCTGAGGCAGGAGGATCACTTGAGGCCAGGAGTTGGAGACCAGCCTGGGCAACATGGCAAGACCATGTAAAAAAAGAGGCCGGGCGCGGTGGCTCATGCCTGTAACCCCAGCGCTTTGGGAGGCTGAGGCGGGTGGATCACCTGAGGTCAGGAGTTCGAGACCAGCCTGGCCAATATGGTGAAACCCCGTCTCTACTAAAAGTACACAGATTAGTGGAGGGTGGTGGCGTGTCTGTAGTCCCAGCTACTTGGGAGCCTGAGGCAGAAGAATTAATTGCTTGAATCCAGGAGGCAGAGGTTGCAGTGAGCCAAGATCACACCACTGCACTCCAGCCCTGGTGACAGAGCAAGACTCTGTCTCAAAAAAAAAAAAAAAAAAGAAATTAACCAGGTGTGGTTGCACACACGCCTGTGGCCCCAGCTACTCAGGAGGCTGAAGTGGGAGAAACTGGAGCCCAGGAGTTTGAGGCTGCAGTGAGTTGTGATCTTACCACTGCACTCCAGCCTGAGTGATGGAGTGAGACCCTACCTCTAAAAAAACAAAAAGAAATGCTTCATGATTCTTGTTAGCAGATAGTTGTTGAGCCCACTGGTTCTGATGGAATGGGTGGCGGGTGGGCAGCTGGATAAACGCACTGTCTAGACAGCAGCAACACCGTGACTGAGCCAGGAGATGGGAACACTGGCCCCTATCCTGACATGCAATGGGGTCTCAGCACTGTGGGGAAAGCCTTTTTCCGTTTCCTCTGCCTTTCCACTGGGAAGGAGGGCAGTTCTCTATATTTTTGCAAGTTGAATCTCATCCACCACTGTCTAGAGAAACGTAATCATTTCACTTAGCAAAGCACAAGGAGGATAAAGGAAAATGGTGCTTATTAGGGGAACACTTTATTTTTCCCTGCTCTGTTGCCTAGATTGGAGTGCAATGGCACGATCTCGGCTCACTGCAACCTCCACATCCTGGGTTCATACGATCCTCCTTCCTCAGCCTCCCCAGTAGCTAGGACTACATGCATGCGCCACCATACCTGGCTAATTTTTGTGTTTTTAGTATAAATGGGGTTTTGCCATGTTGTCCAGACTGGTCTCGAACTCCTGAGCTCAAGCGGTCTGCCCAGCTCAGCCTCCCAAAGTGCTGGGATTACAGACATGAGGCACTGCACCCAGCCCAAACGTTTTTTAAGACTATTATTTTTTTAAGTTAAAAAAAAAATTTAAAAACGAAAGTGAATTTGGCACCCGGAAGGTGTTCAGTCCAGGTTTCCCCTTCCCCACTTCTCACGGGACACGCCCTGAGACTTGCCCAGGAGAACAGATTGGTTGCTACAGGTCCTGGCGCTGCACGCTCACTGATCCTGTTTGTAATGCAGTGACGTAATGCATCTGAGGGTCTGGGGTTTGTCTTTCTGTCTGGAAAGGGCATGTACACGCAGGGCATCTTGGGATCTTGGAGCGGAACAAGTGTCCTCCCAAAAAACAACTGTGTCCCTGCTGTCTCTCCCCTTTCTGGATCAGCGTCCTTTGACAGGAATGCCGTCCCTGGCCACCGGGATGATGGAGAGAATTAGCCACAACTCATCAGGCCTGCCTGGCATGAGTGGAGGAAGAGGACGCATCTGAAATCTTGGGAAGGTCCTGGGTGATAGGATTGTAGAGTCAGACTCACAGAAGGGTCGTGAACAGTGTCACCGAGTGATTGTTTGTGCCCTTTGGGAAGAAGTGGTATCGGGGATGACCACTGCACCTTAGCGAGAGGGGACTCCCTTGGCCAGTGTGTGCCTGTTGTGGGTGCCAGAGGAGGGGCGGAAGTCCTGGCTGGAGGAGCCAGGCTTCTCAAGGCTCCTGTCCACACGGAGACTGTCACTGCAGGGATGAGACTGAGCAGGAGGCACCCTGGCTCAGTGGTCACCTCATTGTTTAGCACCCGCATACTCTGGTGTTTGATAGGAGACACCTGGGGGCTGCGCCCAGGCTTTTTTTCCATTCCATCCTGAGGGGACCTTGGCTGCGGGAGTGTTTGCAGATCTGCTGCATTGTTTAAAAACAGCAAGTTTTCCATGCAGTCAGGCTGGTGGCTGCAGAGCTGGGAGTGTTGGGCAGTGCCGGGCCGCGGTTGGGGCGCTGTTCTTGGAACCCAGGGGCATGGCCCCCCTGCCACTGCCAGCTCATTCCCTGTGCCTTAACTTCCTTTTTAGCCTCAGAAGCAGAAAAATTTAAGCCATATTTCCTACGGATTGTAATTATCCCCAATTTAGCGCAAATACAAACACAGTCTTTCCTATCAGTGTCGTCTTTTGGTTTTATTTGGAAAACTGAGTGTAAAGCGGGTAGGTCACCAGCCAGCAGGTCCCTCAGCACTCGCCACCCCCTCTTCTCCCGGCTTCTCTCTGCTCCAGGGAGGCTGAGGCCCAGCAGTGTCCCAGGGGCCACAGTGGCTGCCTCTGCCTGTCTCACAGAGCCCTCTCCCTCGGGTTCCCTGCCTGCATGTCCAGGGTCACCCCACTGGCTCCTCAGTCATCCCCACCTACAGGCTTCTATTTCCCTGGGTCTGGCGGCTGGCAGCTGGTGGCTGGTGGCTGGTGCATCCCTTCCAGCTGAACTCTGCAGTGCTGACTGCGGTCCCTGGTGTCAAGTGCCCCGGGGCTGGGCAAAGCTCTCTCCACACTCAGGCACCTGCCAAGTTGCCCCAGATGGCATCTTAGTGTGGTGCTTTTGGGAGGATGATGCCAAGTGCCTTCTTACTGCAGTCCCCCCTAGTGCCAGTGCCATGCACAGAATAGTGACTGTGTATGTCCCTGTCCTTCCCATCCCAGTGTGCTGAGTGCAGGCTCGGCCACGCTGGCCAGGGTGCCACCGCCCGTCCTCTTCATCTTCCCTTCCTGGGGATAGGGAGTGCTCACAAAGCAGATGAGTCTTCCCCGGGCCCCTGAGAGGGAGGGGAGAGTGGGACAGGGGGACAGTAAGGGCTCTTCCAAACCATTCCCGCCAGAGAGATGGACTAGATGCAGGCCTGTGCTGCAGGGACGGGGTTTCCAGTAAGCGCCACCCACTCAGCAATGAGCTCTGTTGGACAAGAAGACCGTATGCAGAGGTTGGTGGCCCCTGGCAGTTGAGTCATGAAAGGACACAGCTGCAGTGTAGCTGGACTCAGGTCAGGTCACTGGGCTGTTTTGTTCCTCTTGGCAAAACAGCTTTTAAATAGCATTTTTTTTTGAAATTTTCTTATTTATTTATTTATTTTTGAGACGGAGTCTCATTCTTTCGCCTGGCTGACAGAAAGTGAGACCCTGTCTCAAAAACGAGAAATTTATGAAAAATAGTCACGCTGTGGAAAACAGTATTGTAGTTTGTAAAAAATTTAAACTTAGAAATACCACGTCATCTAGCAAGTCTCCTTCTGGGTATATACCCCCCAAAAAAGAAAGGAAGGGACTCAGACATTTTGACACCTATGTCTGGAGCAGTTTTTATTCACAGTAGCCAAAAGGCGGAGCCATCCCAAGTGCCCATCCATGAATAAATGGATGAACACAGTGTGGTCCCCGCAGGCTGGAATACGACCTATTCTTAAAAAGGAAGGAAATCCTGGTGAGGCGCGGAGCTGAAGGACATTATGCTAAGTGAAATAAACAGTCACCAAAGGACAAGCACAGCATGGTTCCACTCGGATGAGGTGCCTTAGAGTAGTCAAAAGCAGAGACAGAAGGCAGAATGGTGGGTGCCGAGGACGGGGCTGGGGAAGTGTGGAGTTGCCGCTCTGTGGGGACAAGAGTTTGTCTGGGAAGATGAAAAGGTTCTTCGCGTGGATGGTGGAGGAGGCTGCACGGCGATATGGAGGTGCTTAGTGCCCCTGAGCCGTACAGTCAACAGTGGGTAAAATGGTAGCTTTTATGTTTATTTTTACCATGATAACAAAACTAAATTGCCACTTCAAATATTCCGATCAGAAAATGTCCTCTGACATGAGCAAATGAAAAAAATAAAAAATAAAATAAAGGCCAGGTGCAGTGGCTCACGCCCATAATCCCAGCACTTTGGGAGGCCAAGGCAGGCAGATCACTTGAGGTCAGGAGTTCGAGACATGGCGAAACCCCGTCACTACTAAAAATACAAAAATTGGCCAGATGTAGCAGACACCTGTAATCCCAGCTACTCTGTAGGCTGAGGCAGGAGAATCACTTGAACTCGGAAGGTGGAGGTTGCAGTGAGCCGAGATGGCGCCACTGCACTCCGGCCTGGGCAACAAGAGCGAAACTCTGTCTCAAAAAGACATAAACAAAAAACAAAGAAACCATCTAAATTAAATCCTTAGCAATCAGAACAGCCGCTTCACTAGATTTTGCCACCTGCCAGTCATGTTGGACTGAGGTTATCTGTTCCTCTTTCTGAAGCTATTAAGATCAATAATTACCCAGAACACTTCCTCTTTTTTTTTTTTTTTAAAAAAAAAAAAAGGTAATAGATTAGTAAGGAAACTTTGAGAAGGACACTGTGCATGAACAGCCTGCAACACTGAACCTGTTGCCTGGAAGCGGGTAGGCAGCACAGGTCAAGGTGTCCGTCTGGTGTGGGGTTGGGTCTGTGCAGCACGATGGGAGTGAACACTTGCCAGTCTTTCTGGAAGGAAGGGTGCATGGTTGCTGGAAAGGACACTGGCCTGAAAGCTGTCTTAAGGGCGGTTTCCCTTGATGACTTATGAGAAGGTTTATAGAACAATAAAAGGATGTGTAATTGTTCTTAACCCCTGTTTTTTAAAAGACTTTTTTCATCATGTGGAAAATACCGAACATTCCTTATAGGAGCAGTTGGGTCAGAATGACATTTATTCTCCACTGGTTCGTGTGTCATGACCTTTTGGTGACAGTAGGAAAAACCCACTAAGGATTGTTGTATTCATTAGCACTGTGCCATCATTTTTGTGGCATTTTTGTGGATGCTTTATCAAGTTGTCGAGTTCATCTCCTACCTGGTATTAGCAATACATTTGCTGGTGAGGTATGCAGAGAATGATGGTGGTCATGGGCTCTGTCGATGTGGCTATCCTCGCTAAAAACCCTGGACTCATTCCGAAGTCCAAGCAATTAATGAAAGGCTATGTGCATTGTTTCTGTCAGGTTAGAGGATGCATTGGGCTCAGTGAAAATTCATGAAACTAAGTCACCAGGCTTGAGCAATCTGAGCAAAGATAAACTGCCTCAGGAACAGTATTGACGGCTTGCAGAGGACTGGCTTATGACTTCAGGCGGCGTAAACAACAAGCACAAATGGATGGGTTTTCCAGTGTCCACCCATCTAGCCATTGGCGCAGGGAATCAGAGCATCTTGCTTGCAGCATTAAGGCAGCTATGAAAATGCGTCAGAGGAGAAGCACCCCCAGTGCAGACTGCTTTGTCAGTGAGGTGTCATGTGCACTGGTGGCATCTGGAACCTGGAAAAGGGCTGTCCTTTAAACCATGCAGCAAACTGAAGCTCCAGTCTCATTATGCAGTAATGATTTTGAAGTGCATCATTTGTGTAAGAAGAGGACAAAGTACTTACGGAGAGTCAGAGGAAATAGTGGCAGCTGACTGGTGGGTCTCAGGAAGAGCCACCTGATCATCAGGGCACTGGCGGGACCCCCTGGGAATCTTGATGTGCTTCAATAGTCGGGGGGGTGGTGCGGAGCTCGGCTCAGAGCAGGTAGGCCAGTCGTTATTTCCTGTCTTCACTGAGTGTGACCCACTGAGCTGGTCTGAGGGTGAGTGGTCTGCATGGATATTGACAACCCACAGTCCCTCAGATTGACAACCCATGTTACATGCAAGTATCATTTCATCCCTGCTTTGGATTCACAAACACCGTATTTGCTTCTGGTTTTTTTTTTTTTTTTTTTGAGACAGGGTCTCACTGTTGCCCAGGCTGGAGTGCAGTGGCTTGATTGTCACTCACAGCAGCCTTGAACTCCTGGGCTCAAGAAATCCTCCCACATCAAAGTGCCGGTGTTACAGGTGTGCCACTGTGCCTGGCTAATTTTTTAAAAAAATATTGTAGAGATGGTGTCTCACTGTGTTGCCCAGATTGGTCTTGAGCTCCTGGGTCCAAGCAAGCCTTCTGCCTTGGTTTCCCAAAGTGCTGGGATTACAAGTGTGAGCCCTTGTGCCTCTCTTGTTGTTTCTTTTTTATTTTTCATGTTGCTATTTTGGAGGTCGCCAGAGATGGTTCCATCTACCCCTAGATGTCTGTGCCCCTTTCTTTGCAGAAGAGTGGATGTCACACTCCCAGCAGCCGGCCCTTCTGCCCTCTGCCTCCCCTCTCTCCATGTAGCAGCCCATCGTGGATGATCCTGTTGGCTGGAGCTATTTCATCCAGTTTCTTTACCAGCAACTGTGGTACATAAATATTTTCCCATTTTTCCTCAGTGGCAATCTCTGTGTCCACTCCTTTCCTGGAAGCCAGTCCTGCTCCCTGGCTGTTTCCAGGTGACCCCTCCATGCCTCCCTCTGCTGCCCAGCCCTGCCCTCTCGGCTCTGCCGCACCTGGAGTGCTCAGCGCCCTTCCCGCTCTGTCTGGGTGTTTCCAGGCCTCTGTTCTGCCGTGATCCTGCCCGCCGTCTTCACCTCTGCCTGGGCCCTTGCCACCACAGCCTTGGTTGTTGCCTCCTAGGAGGTGTTTTATGATAAGGAGCCTTTTTTTTCCCTAGATAAACTAAATATTATAGGATTTATTAAAAATTTGCAAGGAAGGGCAGAGAGTTCCCATATGCTCTGGTTTCCCCAGTTGTGACCGTCTTCTGTTAGTATGGCATATTTGTCACAGTTAACAAACCAATAATGATCTGTTATCATTAACCACGCCTGCACTTGGTTCAGATTTCTGCAGTTTTCACTCACATCCTTTTCTTCTCCCAGAATCCCGTCTCGGAGCCCCTGTGGCATTTAGTCCCCGTGCCTCCTCTGCCTCTTCTGAGCTGTGACAGTTTGTTAGACTCTGCTTGGTTTTGGTGACGTTGACCGATTTGTTTTTTGTTTTGTTTTGTGTTTTTGAGAAGCAGTCTCGCACTGTTGCCCAGGCTGGAGTGCAGTGGCGCAATCTTGGCTCACGGCAACCTCCGCCTCCCGGATTCAAGCGATTCTCCTGCCTCAGCCTCCTGAGTAGCTGGGATTATAGGCGCCCGCCACCACACCCGGCTAATTTTTGTATTTTCAATAGAGACAGGGTTTCACCATGTTGGCCAGGCTGGCCTTGAACTCCTGACCTCAAATGATCTGCCCGGCCTCCCAAAGTGCTGGGATTACAGGCGTGAACCACCTTGTCTGGCCTACACCCAGTGTTTTTCATACAGTTTTTTCATACGCTGTCAACTAAGAGAAAATGTATTTTGCTCAGAACTTTTCCCGAAACTGTTTGGAAATGCGTTACCATGGCAGCGCTGAATATGTGGGCCGCATGGGCAGAGATGGTCACAGCCCGTGCAGGGCTCCTCCAGCCATCCCGGGTATCTTGCTGAGATGCTGATGCTGATTCAGTGGGTCCGGATGGGGCCTGAGATTCCCTGCTGAGCCTCCCAAGGAGGCCGTGCTGCAGGTCCTTGGACCACGCCCAGAGCAGCCAGGCTCTGCTGAGGTCTCACCTGAGCATCACATGTCAAAACGTACCTTGATGGATTTCTGTATTCCTTCCTGTTACAATTAGGGCAATATTAATTGTTTACAATTGTGTGTAGAATCGTTTCTTTGCTTTCATGAGGATCTAGGAGGTGTTAGTAATATTTGTTTTAAGGAGTGGGATTGGCCTAGGGGGTTGAGAGCCACTGCCTTGCCATGGAGCTCGCAGCCCCTGCTCAGGAGCCTTTCCAGGCTCCCCTCTGCCTGCAGCAGAAGTCTTGACCCCTTGGCCTGAGGCTCATTCCACCTGCCTCTGTTTCCCTCCCTCTAGTCCCAGTTTGGATCTCGCCTTAAAGCAAATTGGTTTTCTCTTTCTGTCATCACTGCAAAGACCTTTATATCATCACAGAAAATGATGTAATTATTGGGTGGCCTGCCTGAGAGAGATATATATATATATTTGGAGACGGGGTCTGGCTCTGTCACTCAGGCTGGATTGCAGTGGTATTATCTTGGCCCACTGCAGCCTCGACCTCCTGGACTCAGATGATCTTCCCACCTCAGCCTCCTGAGTAGTGGGGACCACAGGCGTGTGCCACCATGCCTGGCTAATTATTGTATTCTTTGTAGAGATGGGCTCTTGCCATGTTGCCCAGGCTGGTCTCTTAACTCCTGAGCTCAGGTAATCCGCCTGCCCTGGCCTCCCAAAGTGCTGGGATTACAGGCATGAGCCACCAGATAAAATGTTTTATAATCTGCAAAGTGAAACTAAATGATGGTGTTAGTGGCGGGATTTCCTCCTGGGGTTCACTGTAGCTGATAAGTCATATCTAGTGGTTGTACTGCATTCTGGAGGGCTGTGGCCTGGGGTGACGCGTCCCTCAGTCTGACGGGTGGGCAGTTAGATGCCCCCACCCAGGCCTCTGGTTCAACCTGAATAGTTAGTTGATCTCGGTATTTGGCCTGAGCATTCTGACTTCCACGCTGACAGGTGCTCCCTGGACCTCTGGAATGGAGAGGAGTCGGCGTGAACTGGCCCAGGTCTGGCTGCGTCCTGGTGAACCCCCTGTACCTCCCCACTGCACACCTGGCCATCCAGGGCCTCCCGGCTGCCGCAGCGCTCACTAGAGCGCCCTGTGATTCTTCAGGGCAGAGTCTGGCAGCTGCACAGAGCACGCAGGCCCCTTTTGAGCTTCGTGCTGTGTCCTGGTGACACGTTTCCCTGGGATTAGCCCTCCTGTGTGGTGAGGCGTCTTGCGGGATGAGCTCCGCGGCCTGGTGGAGTCCCTGTTGCCGCATTTTGTCTGCAGCCCCTTCCTGGTCGGCTGACTTGACAGAAATAACTGGACTCCGGTGATCACTTGGAAGGACAGATTGTGTTGTATCAACATAACTGAAATAAGATTGTAATGGAACAGGAGGTGGGGCGGCTGCCAGGCTGCGGCCGCAGCTCTCACCCTGCCAGCCCTGCCCTCTCCGTCCTTGCTGTGCGTCAGCGTCTTTCCTCTTCCCCCTCCCATTTGTAAGCATTTGCTGGTGAATATTCTTTTATCTCCAACTAGAATCGTAGGATGTTGAGACCTCGGAAGGGGGAGTTGGCAGATGATCCGGTCCAGTTCCTTTAACTTACAGATGAAAAATGAAGACGTTGCTCCAGTTATTTGTAACATAGACCAAGTCTTTTATTATCATTTGCCTTTTTCCTCCACAGCTCAAGGCAGTGTTGGTTTTGCTGAGAGTCTCTCTCAGGAGACTCTCACAGAGTCCCTGTGTGTTTCTCTGATCATTCTTTGATTTCCCCATAGCACTTAACCATGTAGCAAGACATTTTCATTAAAAACCTATTTATTCCTGCCATTCTAGCCAGTCACCCTGGACAATTGGAGAGCTCCTCTAAAACAAAATTCTCTGGAGGCAACTGGAGAATTTTCTTCATTATTATTCTATCATTGACAAATTTTCACTTAAGAAATTCTTACCAGTCCTTGGTCTTCCTTGGCAGGCAAGCGTCAGATGCCCCAAGTCAGCCAGGAGGCCCCTAGACCATGAGGCAAAGGAGATGAGCCGGTGTTGATTTTTTTTTTTTTGAGGCAGAGTCTTGCTCTTGTCGCCCAGGCTGTAGTGCAGTGGTGAGATCTTGGCTCACTGCAACCTCCGCCTCCTGGGTTCAAGTGATTCTCCTGCCTCAGCCTCCTGAATAGCTGGGATTCCAGGCATGCGCCACCATGCCCGGCTAATTTTGTGTTTTTAGTAGAGATGGGGGTCTCTCCATGTTGGTCAGGCTGGTCTCGAACTCCCGACCTCAGGTGATCCGTCCACCTCGGCCTCCCAAAGTGGTAGAATTACAGGCGTGAGCCACCACGCCTAGCTTTTGTTTTATTTTTAACCCGCACCTGGTGTTGGTTTTCTCTCTGTCATTATTAGCAGGAGTCAGCCTGGATGGTTGTCAGAGCAGCCCCTGGGCTGCTTCATGCTGCATGTCAGCTCCTTATCCCCGGCCCTGACTGAAGGGAGCACAAAGGTCCTGGTCCCCAGGCTCATTTGTAGTGAAGACGGGGGTCCCTGACTCCCCTGGTCATAAGGACAAAGTAATTGATAAATGTTTAAACTCTGGCCATGCACAGTGGCTCATGCCTGTAATCCCAGCACTTTGGGAGGCCGGATCACTTGTGGTCAGGAGTTGGAGACCAGCCTGGCCAACATGGTGAATTAAAACCCCATCTCTACTAAAAATACAAAAATTGGCCCAGCATGGTGTTGTGCGCCTGTAGTCCCAGCTACTCAGGAGGGCGAGGCAGGAGAATCGCTTGAACCTGGGAGGTGGAGGTTGCAGTGAGCTGAGATCGCGCCACTGCACTCTAGCCTCAGTAACAGAGTGAGACTCCATGCATCCATCCATCCATCCATCCATCCATCCATCCATCCATCCATCCATCAATGTATGTATGTATGTTTTACCTGTAGCCACTATGCTATAGCCTGGGCAACAGAGCGAGACTCCATCTCTAAATGAATGAATGAATGAATGGTATGTTTTAACTATAGCCGCTACACTACAGCCTGGGCAACATAGTGAGACTCCATTTCTAAATAAATGTATGTATGTATGTATGTATGTATGTTTTACCTGTAACCACTGCATTACAGCCTGGGCAACTTAGACCCTATCTCTAAAAAAAAAAAAGATAACTCAGTAATGACTGCATGTTGAAATGACAATAATTGGTTATATTGAGTTAAATAAAATATTACCATGAATTTTACCTGTTTAATTGTACCCTTTTTGATGTGGCTACTAGAAAATGTAAATGCTATTTGTGGCTCACGTTGTGTTTCCATCAGGGCAGCCCTGGCCTAGATCTGGAATCAGCAGCTCCCTGGGCTCTGTGGGAGATCTTCAAATGACTCACCCTTCTCATTGCTGTTTTTTTCTCCAAAGAACTAAAATGCGTCTCCTCGCTGGGTGTGTTCATTAGGGGACCCACTCTGGGCACTCTTCACTGGAGCCTGCTGGATTTAGGATGTGGTTTCCCAGGTCCTCCCGCTAAGGGGGACCCGTAGGCCGCAACTGAGAGGAGACGCAGGCCTTCTAGGAGCCTTGGGGTTCAGAAGTGGAGGCAGGGGACATGCTGTCAGGGCAGGAGCCTGGACGGCCCCACTGGAAAGAGATTTGCTGAGTAGCAGCTACCTTGCCTCGACTGCTGTCTCCTCCCTGTCTGCTTCTCGAGCTTTACTTTGAGTACTGTCAGTGCTTCCAGTCAGAGAAGCATTTGGGGTAATAGCATCCATGTTATTGAAAAGAAGGGATGAGGCCTCTGGGCGAGTAGTGCTTATCAGAAGGCGTGTGATGAGGGACAGCACTTTGGAGCTACCTGGCTAGCCTGATACAGGAATCGTATCGACGTTCCTGTATTGTGACTGCTGAGTGAGCTCTGATGGCCATCAACTTCGCTGGGCCTCAGTTTCCCTCTCTGCCACAGGGAGGGTCCTTACCTTCAAGGTCACTATCAGGCTCTCATGCCTGCACAGGGCATAAGACAGTCATTGTGAGCTGCAGTGGTCTGTGTGGAGACCCAGCCACCCCGTCCCATCTCCTGTGTTGTGTCCCTGCCACATTCTAACTGCAAAGGAAGCTTTTTGATCTAGGCTTCAATTCTTGGTCCCAGCTGACCATAAGCTCGAGGTCCTTTGTGGAGTCACGTCACCTGTCTGCGCTTGTTTTCTCTGTTAAAATGGAGACGACAGCGGTGCCTCTCTCATGGGACTGCTGTAGGATGCAGTGAGGTGATGCCCAGCATGGCTTGGTATGGTACACAGCACGTGGAAAGCTCAACGCAAGTGTTGCCAATAGCAGCTCTTGGCCCACGTGCAGTTCTGTAGTTGTGCGGATTAGCCCCTGGAGGTCTTTCCTTTTTCTTTTTTTTTTTTTTTTGAGACGGAGTCTCACTCTGTCGCCCAGGCTGGAGTGCAGTGGCGCAATCTCGGCTCACTGCAAGGTCCTCCCGGGTTCACGCCATTCTCCTGCCTCAGCCTCTCCGAGTAGCTGGGACTTCAGGCGCCCGCCACCACGTCCGGCTCATTTTTTGTATTTTTAGTAGAGACGGGGTTTCACCGTGGTCTCCATCTCCTGACCTCGCGATCCGACCACCTCGGCCTCCCAAAGTGCTGGGATTAGAAGTGTGAGCCAGCGCGCCCGGCCAAGGTCTTTCTTTTCAAAGGCTAGCGGAGGTGCTGGAGGACCTGGGGTTTTGCTTGGGACGTGCTGGGTGTTGGTGATTGTGAAAAGTGGAGCTGTGGTGGGGTGGGAGTAGGGGACAGAGAGGAGGGTCCTGTCAGCAGGTGAGGGTGTGAGGACAGGGGTTGGGGGAGGTGTCCAGGAGCCCTGCACTGGGCCCTGGCCAAGCCTAGCCAGGGGAAAAGGGACAGTGTTCACCCCTTCCCCCATGTCTTGCACGGTCCCCTCTTGGCCTTGGGCTGAGTTGAACACACAGGCAGCACGGGGAAGTACATGGGGTGGACTGGCCTCTGGCACTGTCTGACCCCTAACACCAGTGGTGAACTTGTTTCCATGGAAACATGGCACTGTGTCCAGACAACTGAATTCTGCCTCACTTTGTTCATAAACTAGGGATTGTCTGATACTGGTTTGTGTGTTTAGGCTTCTAGAGCTTATTAGAATAGACAACGCAGATTATTATTTTGTAAAGGATGACATTGACCAAAATAGAATGATGTCTTCATGGGTGAACAAGGGTGTTGACTGAATGTGGAGAAGTCAGTGAAATCTCCACAGTGACAGATGCACTCTGGAGATGGGGCTGAGGCTAGGTGTGCACCTCCCCTGCCAGCCATCAGCAACCTGCCCATGGTCTGTTGCATTATGACTTGTTGATCTTAAATTTCTGCAAATGTTTCTTGTTACAGAGTATGGTGTTTGCGAAAACTTGCGGAAGCTGGAGATCACAGGCGTGTCTTGTCGGGACGTCTATGCGAAGCGTGAGTGAATCTATTTGTTATCATCTATGATTAACTTTGTACCAGAAGCAGACAGTGCATATCAATGACAAATAATAAAAGTGATTTAGTACACACTTTTGTTTTTTCAGACACCATCTTACAGTCACATTTTGAATAGGGCACTGGTAGTAACAGCACTAAAATTAGGGAGGGGACGCTCGGTTCTCCCGTTCTGGGCATCGTGGATACTAGTGTCTTTTACTAGGCATCAAGGCCCTTTAGAGCTGAGAAATGTAGGCTGCACCAGAGCGACTTGGGTGTTCCTGGAGCTGCCTGTTTCTCTGGCTTCTGGGCCTCCAGCCTTCTGGACGGGACTGCCCGTGGTAATTGGGAAATGAAGCTGTGGTGCCTTCTGTCCAAGCCCCAGGTACGGAGAGCAGCCCCCCGCTAGAGTTCTCCTTCCCTTCAGCGTTCTGTGAGCAGGCTGAGCCCCCCAGCCCCGTTTCATGTTTCTCCGGTTCCCCCGCTTTCCACAGTCACCTGTGACACTCATGGAGCAGGCAGAGGCTCCTCGGCCCCAGGCTGTCTTCCCGCGGGTGTTTCTTCAGTGCCAGGGGCTTTCCCGTTTCTTGCTGACTGGACGAAGCTCTTGGTTTTTTGGATGTTCAGAGGGTTTCTATGAGTGTATCATACCACAAGTTTTCATCTTCTGACTGTTCTTTGAGCTTCTTTTCTTTTTTCTTTTTCATTTCTGCAAGGCAGTTGCTCTTTGAGTTTCTTAGGCCATTTGGGCCATATTATCTCAAAGTGACATGAAGACATACTTCTAAGAGTTGTCAGCACCAAAAGTCATGTCCTGGTAGGGACAGAGGTGTTTGGCCTGTCCAGGTGTTAGAGTTTCCTGTAACACCCAGAAGAGTGTACACATGGATGCTCCTTCCAGCTGTGGGGGTCGGAGGTGTTGCCTGGGCACTGAGTCCTGCTCTCCTGTGGGAGAGGCCATCTGGGCACAGGTGGGCAGGAGGCAGTGTGGCTGAGGGCAGGGCAGGGGGTGGGCACAGAAGAGGGGATAGGAGGACAGGGCATGGGGAGATTTCTTTTCACTGCTGATTCTTGACCCCTTGAAAGTGTTTGCAGAATGTGGAGAATTCACATGATCTGTTTCCTACAGTGTTTATTCCCCGCAGTGTTAGTCTGCACTGGCCAAAGCAAATGTCAGTGTTCATTTTCACAGCGCAGCAACTGTGTTTCTGTGAATTTGCTTTAAGGCTTATCCAGGAGAAAATTACTTAGCTTTGGGAACAGGTGGTGGAAGAAAATCAGCCTTAGCTCCAGAAACGGGTGGTGTAGTCGGCCAGCCTTGGTTGACCTGTGACGAGGCTGGCCTGAGTTAGTAGGCTGGGAAACGCCAGGCGGGTGCTGGGCAAAGTGAGTGTGTTAGTCAGGATAAGGGTTCTCTAGACGGTCATCTCAGATGCTCACCAGCCAGGACACCTGCCCTGCCACCTCCTGAGCCCCAGTGAGCTGTGGCCCGGGGACTGCCAGGCGTGTGCTGGCCCCAGGAGGAGTGTGATCGAATATGGAAAGGATTTCCAAGCTTGCTGCCACCATGAGTTTCTGGTGGCACCACTGATGGAAGGAAAACGTGTCACAGTGTTCTCTCCATCAGGTTTCTCAGAGCCACCTCCCTGTGTCCTGGGTGGCTGCGTAAACACGAGGGGATCGTATCACACTGGTGAGGGGCGGGCACTGAGTCGTATTCACGCTGTTCGCACAGTCCTGTAAAGTGAGCCATCCTTAGCCCTTTGCCTGCTGTGTCTGTTCAGGTATAAACCCTCGCGTGAAGTCGGGACGTTTTGTGAAAATTCTCCCTGGTTATGAGCACGTGGCGTACAGAGACGTTTACACCTGCCGTATGTACCTCCTGCGAGCTTTGGCTTTTGTGGCAGCCAGCACGGCCAAGAACTGCATGGGGAGGGCCCTCTAATTCACACATGGGACAGCTTTGGTCCTGGAGCAAGCGAACCTCGTGGCTTTTTGTCATCCTTTCACGTTCACTTGCCGCAGCGTGGCTCTGGTTCAGCTGTGACAGAGATCACACCTGTGTGTTGGACCCAGGCCGCATTTGGGTCACCTTTCTGCAGTGGTTTCTGGGTAGTATCAGTTGAGATCACTTTAATGCACATTTTCACATGTATCGTTTATTGAGGAGCTACTGCAAAAATTCATGCAAAGGCAGGAACGAACAGTAGAAGCTTTAAAACTTTTATTCTCAAGTGAAATATGAATAGTTGACTTCTGACGTTTATTAGTTAATCACATTTTAATAGCCTATGTGAATTAAAAATCACGTATGCATAGACCCTCAATAGACAAAGGCAGGTAGCAACAGTTGACTCTTTTTTTTTTTTGAGATGGAGTCTCACTCTGTCACCCAAGCTGGAGTGCAGTGTCACAGTCTCATCTTGCTGCAACCTCTGCCTCCTGGGTTCAAGTAATACTACCACCTCAGCCTCCCAGGCAGTTAGGATTACAGGCGTACACCACCATGCCCAGCAAATTTTTTTGTATTTTTAGTAGAGGCGGGGTTTCATCGTGTTGGCCAGGCTGGTCTCAAGTGACTCTTTAGAACTTAATTCTTCTTTTTGGCCAGGCGTGGTGGCTCATGCCTGTAATCCCAGCGCTTTGGGAGGTGCAGGCAGGTGGATCACCTCAGGTCAGGAGTTCGAGACCAGCTTGGCCAACATGGTGAAACTCATCTCTACAAAAAGTACAAAAATTAGCCGGGTGTGGTGGCAGGCACCTGTAATCCAGGTACCTGGAGGCTGAGGTGGGGGAATCACTTGAACCCGGGAGGTGGAGGTTGCAGTGAGCCAAGATCACGCCATTGCACTCCAGCCTGGGCGACAAGAGCGAGACTGTCTCAAAAAATAAATAAATAAATAAAAATTAAAAAAAAAACCGAATTCTTTTGATGGAGCTCTGGAAATTTTTCTAAGCCACAGTCATAGGAATTCAATGCTGTCTCCACTTTTTTTTTTTGAGACAGGGTCTATCTTTTTTGCCGAGGTTGGAATGCAGTGGCACAATCACAGCTCATTGTATCCTTGGACTCCTGGGCTGAAGTGGTCCTGCTGCCTCAGCCTCCCTAGTAGCTGGGACTAGAGGCGTGTGCCACCATGCCTGGTTAATTTTTCAGTTTTTGTACAGACAGGGATCTCACTGTGTTGCCCAGGCTGGTCTTGTACTCCTGGGCTCATTCAGTCCTCCCACCTTGGCCTCTCAAAGTGTTGGGTTTGCAGGTGTAGCCATTGCACCTGGCCTGTATCCACTTTTTATTAGCTCAGAGTGGTTGAGTGGTGATGGAGACAATGAATCTCAGCTGTCCAGAAAGAGATTCAAAACACCTACCTGCCCTAAAAGCCGTGTTGCAGTTTCTAGAGGCTCCGGGGGGCCCCTACTACTGCTTTCAGTCCACCAGATGGCCCATGAGTCAGCATGATCTGTTGGGAGCGGACCTAGATCTTAAGTTTCATAAATGCCCGATTTCTAAAAACACCTACTGAAAGCAGAAAGAGTAATTTCACCTAGCGTCCTGCCAGATCTCAGCAGATCACTGCAGCTGGGGAACTGGGTCCCGCTTTACTGAGGGGACCTTCCTGCAGTTGGTGCAGAGGTGCCTGGATTTGGTTAGCACGCTTCAGGGTAGTGTCTGAACGCTTTACACGCCTGCTAACAACACTGCCTTGTTGAGGTGAACTGTCTAGCTGAGTGGAGGTCAGAGCCAAGGGACCTCTCAGGAGTCTGTGGACAGGGAACACGGGGCTGGAAGGGGCCAAGGTGGGAAAGGAGGGGTGGGCAACGTTTGAAGACATTTGTGCTGTTCTAGACTGACCAGCCCTTCCTCTGAGCAATCAGTGAGGAGAGCTGTGGGAGGGGACAGTGGACTTAGCGTTGGCAAGAACAGTCTCCCCTCGGTGCCGACAGGAATGTGCTGGCTTTTCTTTTCTTTTCTTTTCTTTTTTTTTTTTTTGAGATGGAGTCTCACGCTGTCACCCAGGCTGGAGTGCAGTGGTGTGATCTAAGCTCACTGCAATCTCTGCCTCCTGGTTTCAAGCAATTTTCATGCCTCAGCGTACCAAGTAGCTGGGACTACAGGCGCCTGCGACCACGCCCGGCTAATTTTTGTATTTTTAGTAAAGACAGGGTTTCACCATGTTGGCCAGGCTGGTTTTGAACTCCTGACCTCAGGTGATTGGGCAAGGGATTTTCAGTATAAGGGGACAAGCACTGAGAGGCTCCTCATGTCGCATGTCTGTCTCACGATTTCTCTGGAATGTGCATTGTGGACCTAGGATGGAATTCTGACCATCCTCTGGGGAGGCCGCGCAGCTGGGGCCTAGCAAGTCTTCAGAGTTGCACTGGGGGCGGGGGACATTCCTTTTGTCCCCGAGGCAGGTGGAGGGAAGCTTCATGTAGCTTACGAGGAAGGGACCTCCTCCCCATGCTGCTGGGCTGGCCTCTCGAGCATCCAGGCTAGGCAGCCTCATGACGTGGTGCCAGTTGCTTCGAGCTGGCGGCTTTATCATAGGCGGGTTTTGATTGACATACTGTTGTTTATGCTGAAGTTTGAGTGTAGTTATAAAAACACAAAGTCATTGTAGAAAACTTGAGAAATTTAGAAAATATAATGAAAAACAGCAGTTAAACATTGGTTGCATTTCTCTTTGGACAAATTTAAATGGATGACCTACTAGAATATCAGGAAGAAAAAGTTCTTGTGTGTGAAAAAAGAAAGCTAATTTCAGCAGTCTCAACCTGATGCCTGTGATTTGTCCGTGTTTTCAGTATTCAGGTGCTCTTAGTGTGTCTTAATGGAGAGCATCTCAAAATTTGTTCTCTCACACCAGCCAAACCTTTCGGAAAAGTCTGCCCTGATTGGCTTCTGAGTATTTTGGGGCCGTGTGTGGCTTGTGTTTCCATCATTCACGTGGGCCGTTAACTGGTCGTGTTGCAGTCCTCTTGACCTTGCGCTGTGGGCCCCACATCTTATTTTATGATAGAGATGGGGGTCTCGCTTTATTGCCCAGGCTGAGCTTGAACTCCTGGCTTCAAGCAATCCTTCTGCCTTGGCCTCCCAAAGTGTTGGGATTACAGCTGTGAGCCACTGCGCCAGGCTGAGCTGACATCTCTGAGTGTAGGACTGTCCTGGGTGGGAACAAGCCCATACAGTAGAAGGCTGGGAGCCTTCTTTATTTTTATTTTTTTGAGATGGAGTGTCACCCAGTGTCAGCCAGGCTGGAGTGCAGTGGCGCAATCTCGGCTCATTGCAACCTCTGCCTCCCGGTTCAAGTGACTCTCTTGCCTCAGCCTCCTGAGTAGCTGGGATTACAGGCATATGCCACCACGCCCAGCTACTTTTTGTATTTTTAGTAGAGACGGGGTTTTGCCGGTTTGGCCAGGCCGGTCTCAAACTCCTGACCTCAGTTGATCCATCCACCTCGGCCACCCAAAGTGCTGGGATTACAGGCGTGAGCCAGCGTGCCTGGTGTGTGGAGTAGTTTTGTGACCTCAGAGTCACTACTTTTGGGGTATCTTTTCTTTTTCCCTTGGGTGCATGAGGTTGCCTGGCACTCTGGATAATGAGCATTTGTAAGGCGTTGGGAGTGTTAAGGGGAAGCCTGTTGTCCTGACAGCAGATCTGATACATCTGCTTCTCTGCACGTTGGTGAAGCCAGTCAAAGTGCATTTTTGGGTTTTTTTTGAGACAGGATCTCGCTCTGTTGCTCGGGCTGGAGTACTGGCACCGTCATGGTTCACCGCAGCCTTCATCTCCCTGGGCTCACGTGACTGACCTCAGCTCCTAGTTAGCTGGGACTACAGGTGTGTGCCACCACACGTGGCTAATTTTTCTATTTTTTTTTTGTAGAGACAAGGTCTCCCTATGTTACCCAGGCCAATCTGGAACTCCTGGGCTCAAGCGATTATCCCACCTCAGCTTCCCAAAGTGTTGGGATTACAGGCGTGAGCTACCGCGCATGGACTGTGTTCCGTACTTTTTAAAATATGTAAAACACCGATTCATTTTACCCTTTACTCAGATATTAACAATGATATCTTCTAAAAATATAGAGTGCCTTGCTTAGAAATGTAGTAGAATTCCTTACAAATGTCCGTTCCTCTGAAGCTGGAGCTGAACGTGGAGCAGGCGCACATAAGGCAGAATCCCGTTACGGAGCTGTGGGAGCACAGCAGGGGCCGCAGAGATGCCCGCCTCCTAGTCCCCAAGCCTGTGGAGTTGTCATCTAATCGGTGTGGGGGTCTCCCAGGGCTGCTGGAGCAGATGAACACAAAGGGGGTCTAAAATAACAGAAACCCACTTTCTCACAGGCTGGAGGCCAGAGGTTCAAGACAAGGTGTCCCGGGGCCCTGCTCCCTCCGAAGGCTCTTGCGGAGCCTCCTTCCCGCCTCTTCCTGCTCTGGCTGCATCGCCGCAGCCCCTGCCTCTGTCCCCACATGGCCCCCTCTGTCTCTGAGTCTCTGTCTTCTCGGAAGGACAGCAGTCAGTGGATCGGGCCCTTTCTGTGCCAGCATTCGTTTATCCTAACGTGCTCACGGCTACATTACATCTTGATTGCTTCCACAGAGGGCCACATTCTGAGGTTCCAGGGGACGTGAATTTTGGGGGGACACTCAGCCCAGCCTCCATGGTAATGGGGACTTTGTGGGTAAAGGTGCGGGTCCTGAGGCGAGGGAGGCATCCTGGACCACCTAGGCAGGCCTTGTGTCATCACAGGGTCTTTGTACAAGGTGGGGTCCTCGGGAGGAGTAGGAGTGAGAAGCAGGAGAGGCTGCGTGCGGCTCTGAAGGTGAAGGAGGGCCCAGGAGCCGAGCAGGGCAGCAGCCTGGGAAGCTGGATAAGGTGGGGAGTGGACCCCCGCAGCCTCCAGGAGGCAGCAGCCCTGGCCACGCCTCGGCTGACGGAAATATAGCTCATGTTAATCCATTTTCTTCCATAGAGTCCCTTGAGCAACATAGGCCAATACCTTTAGTTAGGGGCATCCACCTACAAAATCTCCATCTCCGCCAGTCTCCTGGCGTGGAGCCCACCTGTGGCACGTGGGCCGAGGTTCGGGGACTCTGAGTCAGGACGGGTGTGCGCCAGAACCCAGTCCCTCCCAGATGTGCTGGCGCCTGGGCCGGTGCTGGAAGGAGAAAGCGTAACCCCACCTTTCACGGTCCTTTCCTGTTTGGCTTCATTTTGAGTTCATTTCGGGAGCATTTATGCCAGGGCTCCCAGGGCAGACAGATGCCTACTTTCAGTGCCTGGAATTAGAGGAATGAGTTCACCTCAAAAGATTATTCTGATGTTCTCCAGGCTCTGCTGTGAGGCCAGATCTGTGCTCCCAGAGTGGGGTCCTGGACAGCGGCATCCACGTCTTCTGGGACCTTGATGGACGCAGCTTCCCTGGCCTCTTCTGACGCCTGTCGTGTCTGGACCTCCGGGCTGGACCTGAGCAGGCCTCGGGGATTCGGGTGACGCTCAAGTTTGTGGGCTTCTGGCCTGGATTATTTTCTTTCATTTTAGCCTTTACTCAGATATTAACAATTTTTTTTTGGTTATGTTATTTTCTTTTTAATAAAGGTTAAAATCTTAAAAGTCTCAGCATCTGGTAATCTACTACCAGATGTTAAAATGACATTTAATAAGAGGTAGCGATGTCCTTATTCCCATTCTCATCTTTTAAATCATCTGTTTAATGTTTGGTACTGAAAAACTGCGTAACGTTCAAAGCAGAAATAGGGTTGTTGGTTTTCCTGTGTCGTCGTTTAGCCTCCTAGATGGTCAGAGAAGCGTTTATTTCTTTATAACTGACAGATAATAATTGTATATATTATGTCTTTATGGGGCACAGTGTGATGTGTTGGCATCTGTGTATGTTGTGGAATGATTAAATTGCACTGAGCTCAGCCTGGCCACACGTCACCGTCACCTGGGAGCTTCTCAGAAACCCTGACAGGCGCCCCCCACCCCACCCCACATCCCCTTGCTGATGGACTTGGCTGCCGTGGAGCCCGGCGTTGACGTTTTCCTGTGTCCCTAGTGATTCTGATGCGCAGTCAGGGTGGAGAGCCTCTGTACAAACAAAGGAAGATCATCTCTCCACGTGAAGCTGATGTGTATATATGTTTTTTGTTGTTGTTGAGACAGAGTCTCGCTCTGTCGCCCAGGCTGGAGTGCAGTGGCGTGATCTTGGCTCACTCCAACCTCCGCCTCCTGGGTTCAAGCGATTCTTCTGGCTCCGCCTCCCAGGTAGCTGGGATTATAGGTGTATGCCACGATGCCTGGCTAATTTTTTTTTTTTTAGTAGAGATGGGATTTCACCATGTTGGCCAGGCTGGTCTTAAACTCCTGACCTCAGGTGGTCCGCCCACCTCAGCCTCCTAAAGTTCTGGGATTACAGGCGTGAGTGAGCCACCGCACCCAGCCCTATCTCTTGCTATTTCATATGGGAAGATAATGTGGCAGCTGCCCAGAAGTGAGCCCTCGAAGTGGCCTGCCCTTGCGGGAAGGCCTGACCATCTGCTGCCCTTGACTGAGACACTCAGGAGCCTTGTGGGGCACTGAAGTGCAGGGAACATTGTTCCTAGCTCCTTTTCCCACCCCCCCGAGCCCACTTTAGGGAGGACTGGGTCCTTTGAATTTAGAAAGATAGGCATCTAGATGACATATTTATAATAAAAATGGTGAGGCATTAGGGTATAGAGATCACGCTCACGTTCATACGTGTCCAACTCTACTCTTGACCGTTTGAATGGGATCTTAATTCTTACTGAAATCCATGGATTTATCTCTTGAATGAATACATTTGCTTGTGCGATAGCCATGCTTCGTAAGGACTTTTTAAAGTGCATGTTCTCAGACACAGGCTTTGCGATTCCACGAGGAAGTCTGTGTCTCCTCTGGGTCTGCGCGCAGGCAGCCTATCTGTTTCTCTGACTCATCTCTCGGGATGGTTTTGGTGGCTGTCGCAGACTAAAGGAGCCGACATCTGGTCAGCAGAGGCTGTTGCTTCCAAAGTACAGCGAAGGTGTCGCCAATTTGACCAACATGCAGAGCTTCAAGATGCAGGGAGGATGTTGCTTTAGAACTGGCATCTTGGGAGGCTGCTGGGTTTTTATTTCAGAAATGCTGCTTTTCAGCACAACAGGGAACTCCCACTTTGGGATTGTCAGGCGTCTGAGGCAGGCTCATTGGGCAGTGTTCCTGCACTTAAAGCGGGAGCTGAGGGAGGGGAGGAGAGAGCGCCATGCTGAATAGTGTTTTTTTTTACCCCAGTATTTCATGATGAAATTTTGAAAACAGAAAAGTTGGAAGAATTGTCCAGTGAACCCCCATTTTGTTATCACCCAGCCACCCAGCAGTCCATTCGTGCAGCCATCCGTGGACTTATTTTCTGATGCATTTCACACTTGCAGGCATCAGTACATTTCACCCCTAAATGCTTCGGTGTGCATTTCATTGTCAAGGTCAATGTGTGTTTATGGTTCCTGATCACACACCCATCTAGGTGTGACCGTAAAGTAACAAGACCGGCTTGACTGTGTCCTGTAAATGGACTCAGGATTGTTCTGAAAGAGGTGTCCGTGTGTGGGGTGGCTGGCAGCAGCCTGCACACAGCCCGGGCTCATTTAGGAACTTCCTAAACGATGGCCTGGGCTGAATCCCGGGAGCTGTTGGTGGAGTCTAGCGTCCTCTCCAAAGGCTCGAGAAGTTTCTTATTCCCTGTGCCCTAGATCCAGGTGGCAACGTACTTGCTGCCGTCCTGGCTTTCTTGCCCTCCCTGCTCCATCTTCCTTCCTGTGGTCTGGGGTGGTCTTGCCACTCCAGTGCTCTGAAACCCCCATGCTCCCCACTGCCTGCAGAGCCCCGAGACCCTGCCCATTCACTCAGTCACATGTGCTCACTCAAGCAGATACAGGTGCAGGACAGCAGACGTAAACGTGTTCGCCAACATGTTGACTGTGCGTGTGGTCTCTGAGTGATGGGATTATTGGTGAGCTTTAGGTTTCCTTTTTCCAAATTGTCTGTGTATGTGCTGCTTTTGAAATAGAGGGGATTATTTTTATTTATTTATTTTTTTTTGAGGTAGGGTCTTGCGCTGTTGCACAGGCTGGAGTGCAGTAGTACAATCATAGCTCACTACAGCCTCTGCCTCCCGGGCTCAAGTGGTCCTCCTACCTCAACCTCCTGGGTAGCTGGGACCACAGCGCATGCCACCACACCGGGCTAATGGAAATTTATTTTAAAAAAATAGCTGATCCAGTTGATTTTTTTTTTTTTTTTTTTTTGAGATGGAGTCTTGCTCTGTTGGCCAGGCTGGAGTGCAGTGGCGTGGTCCCGGCTCACTGCAGCCTCCACCTCCCTGTTCAAGCGATTCTCCTGCCTCAGCCTCCCGAGTAGCTGGGATTACAGGCACCTGCCACTACGCCTGGCTAATTTTTTGTATTTTAAGTAGAGACGGGGTTTTACCATGTGGGCCAGGCCGGTCTCGAACTCCTCGTGATCCACCTGCCTTGGCCTCTCATAGTACTGGGATTACAGGCGTGAGCCACCATGCCCGGCTTCCAGCTGAAATTTTAATCTGCAAGCCCATGACATTTTGTCCTCTGCCCCACCCGTTCCACAATCCCTGACTTCCGCGGTTGTGTCAGCTGCCACTGGAGCTTCCGGGGGACTATATTTTATTTTCTTCATGTCTCATTCTGTTCTTGTTTTGATTGCTGTAGTCAGAATAGTTCATTTTCATAGCACTTGTCTTTTAGAATTTGGAGTATCACTGGCTGCTCTGACCTCTTCATATGGACTTTGGAATCATTTTGTTAAATTATTTTTTAAAACCTGTGGATTTGAGTTGGGATGGCATTATTGATGATTAGCTGGGTGTGGATTTGAGTTGGGATGATATTATTGATGATTAGCTGGGTGTGGATCTGAGTTGGGATGACATTATTGATGATTAGCTGGGGGAGTTTTTGTCTTCACAGTGTTTTCTCCCCACGTATGAATGTTTCCCATCTCTGTCTTTACTGAAGTCTTGTAAAGCTGTGAGTGGACTTATGTGCCTCCTGCTGCCGAGGCTGGGTCTGCTGCTCCTCCCATGAGTGAGCGATGCTTCTGCTGGATTCCTGTGTACTCCCTCATTAGCGACCTTGCTGAGCGCTCCGTTGTTCTGCGGGACCCATGGTTTGTGGGAGCTTTCCAGGTACACAGGCGCCAGGCGTGCTCCTCCACCCTGCGCTGGTCTTGCGTGCTGCTCTGGTGGGTGTTCCGGGTGAGTGCAGGCCCCCCCTCATAGGCAGCCCTCATATGATGGCTCCCAGCACTTTCTGTCCCACCGTTAGGGGCCCTGGGACCTGTGACCCAGATGGGTGAGGCTGTAACAGCCCGGGCCGGCCGCCTCTGTCCTTTGGTGACCGTGATGGGGAGGTGTCCACAAAGCACCCTGTATGTTGGCTCATCCTTCTGCCAGGTCTGTACTCTCTACCCGGTCACCCCTTCTTCCTGGGACCATCCCCCAGATCAGCTGCTACCCCCAAGCTCTACCATTAGGGGACCCAGGCCTGTTCAGGGGAAGTCACTGGATGCCACCTTCTCCCCAGTTGTCACGCTCACTGCTTTCTCTTGATGGGTAAGGCTTCCCGAATGATGGGAACTAACAGTGATGGTGAAGGTGAAGCAGACTTCATCAGGCATTTAGCATCCAAGGGGTGGCTCATGAATGCAGATACAGTGCAGGGGCTGGAGAGGGGCTGGACTGGGCTGACCTGGGAGGCTGAGGCTGATGGAGAGCAGGCAGGTAGGGTGGAGAGGCAGGAAGGTTGGTGGCAGCCACATGGCTGAGGGCCTAGAGCCTGGCCAGGGAGCCGTGGAGAGAGGCATTGGGTGGGCTGGGGGTTCAGGTCTGCCTGGAGGGGAGGCAGCTGGCACAGTGGCCCGTACCCCATGGGGTGAAGGCCTGGGCAGGGCCCAGGGGCAGCTTCGAGGGTGACCCGGAGCTGCTCAGGAAGGGAGATGGCCCAGCCTGACCTGGCCATTGGCTGGCAAGGAACGGGATGGAGAAGTTGCATCCTGGGCCTTCGGCGAGTGTAACATTGTCGTTGTCTGGATAGCTTTAAAGATCTGATTGCTTACAACATGCCTTGTAGTGCTACCAGCGTCTCGGCATTTGGCAGGTCTAGTCCAGCTCTCTGTTTGCACGTCTTCTGTCTTATTCCTAGAAGAGAGAGTTCCCAGCCTTGCTTGATTTCCCCCACTGATGGGAGGCTCATCACTTTACGGGAGTCTCATTTTACTTAGGCCTCCTGAGGATAGTTTCATTCTGATAGATTTTTTTTTTTTTTTTTTTTCCCGAGACGGAGTCTCACTCTGTCGCCCAGGCTGGAGTGCAGTGGCTCGATCTCGGCTCACTGCAAGCTTGCCTTCCAGGTTCACGCCATTCTCCTGCCTCAGCCTCCCAAGTAGCTGGGACTACAGGCGCCCGCCACCACACCCCGCTAATTTTTTGTAGTTTTAGTAGAGACGGGGTTTCACCGTGTTAGCCAGGATGGTCTGGATCTCCTGACCTTATAATCCGCCCAAAGTGCTGGGATTACAGGCGTGAGCCACGGCGCCGGCCTCGTTCTGATAGATCTTTAGGGGCTTGGTGTGCATGTGTTTGGAGGGCTCTCTTGCAAGCCTTTTGTGAGTCCTCATGCTTCCTTCCTCCATCTCGGGGTTCCTGGGCTCCCTGCGGCACGCTGGGTCTAACACAGAGACTTGCTCTTTCTCTCTTCCTGTAGTGCTTCACCGATATAGACACATTTTGGGATTGTGGCAGCCAGATATCGGGCCATACGGAGGACTGCTGAACGTGGTGGTAAGTCCCGGAGGCTCATGACGGGGTCTGTGCCCGGGCAGGAGTGGTGCCTTACGTGGAGGAATTTGAGGGCCCCTTCTGCCTGGGTACAAGCTGGCCCAGATGTGCGTTTGAGGTAATTACCAAAAAACTCTTGCTCTGTCACTTTTCAGGAGCCAATTTTATTTTCCAAATGAGCAAAGATTTGCTTAGAGCAACACTTTGGCCTTGTGGCCCGTCCATGGACTCTCTGGTCTGAGGGGGTGGCTTGTGAGGGCCTTTGCTTCCTGGACGCCGAGGCCTATCACGCACACGCTGGCGGAGTCTGGAGCCCGCCCTCAGCCAGGTCCTTCTGTTCCTTGTCTTTGCCCCCCATGCTCCAGCCATGGTGCATTCTGACGTCTGTTTCCTTGGGTTCTGCTGTGGACCCCCTCTGACCACCCTGCCTCCTGCCCCCTGTGCCCTCCTGCTGGAGCTTCTTGAACGGAAAGCCCTGCCCTGACTTTGTTGAGCTCTAGGCTGGTGGCAGAGTCGCCTCCGTTTCCCTTCTCCCCACAGCCTGCTTGCCGTTGGGGTCTGAGGATCCATGAGGACATTTCTTTCCTGTTTGTCAGCTCTGCCGTGGCAGTGCCTGTCTAGTCTTGGGTACTGGATCATGGCTGGAGATGGAAGTCTGGCTTTCTTTTTTATTAAATTCCCGTTTTTCGGTGAAGTTTTCCTTCTCTTTGTTAATCTTTTTCGGTACAGTAGCAAAAGTTTCTCTCAAGTCTAGCCCCCGCCTTTTCTCCTGATCTCCAGGCGTGTCGGATGCCCCCACCCCTCACCGTGCGCCTGGGAACTTGTCTGGGTGCCATGGCCTGGTCTCCTCAAGAGGCCCTGGCCCCGGCCTGCAGGCAGAGCTGAGTCAGGGCACCTGCTCTGCGCAGGTCCGTGGTGTGCGCGTATCTCAGGCTTGGGGAAGCGTCTCGTTCTCATTCCGGGTCGCTCTCCTTCCCAGGACACAGCCCTCTGTAGGGCCCAGCCGGAGGCCCTCCATGCACTCCTTCCCCAGGCCCTGATTCCTCCTTTTTTCTTCCTGGCTTTGTGAGTCACGCTTCGCTTGGCCCCTTTGCGTCTCAGCAGCCACTCTGCTTCCCTCCTCCACCTCCCACCCCTCAGGATTCCGCAGGTGCCTCGTGCAGCTGCCTGTGTGCAGCGTAGGGCTGTGTTCTCTGGTTGCCATCTTTGGCGTTTGGCCGCGGTAGTCCTGGCTCCTGTGTAGCCCTGATCTCCGTGTGCACCTCTCCAGCCTGCGGGTGCCAGACATGGGTCTTCCTCCACAGCCAGTGGTCAGTGGCCTCAGAAAGCGGGGAGAAGGCCCTGCTCCTTGCCCCTCAGCCTGTCCCTTCTCTTCAGGGCCTTGGGTCCTCGTCTCTGGGCTACCTTCGTTGCTCTCTGATGTGTTCAGTCTTTTTTTCTTTTTCTTGTTTTCTTCCTCCTGGAATTAGGAGAGAGTGTTCAGTCTTCGCGGCTGGTCTTGGCAGGAGGGCAGGTTTGATATGAGCTCTGGGGCCAGGACCAGGAGCAGATGTCTGCTTGTAGTTTTAGTTTTGTTTGTTTCTCGGTTACCTGCCAATTTATGTTGAAAAGTAGCTGCTCATTCAACACAGTGAAGTTGTCGGACTTTTCTTGAAATTTGCAGGTGTTCCTTCGGAGTGAGGAGGTGGTGCTCTGCGGGGCCTGCGTGGTGCCGGTGTCTGCATGGCTTCCAGTCTGCCCTCCCACGCTCTTCCCCTCCCTCCCTCCCACCCTGCCTCCCACCCCTGCACCCTCCTGCTGGAGCCTCTTGAACGGAAAGCCCCTCCCTGACTTTGTTGAGCTGTGGGCAGGCGGCTGGACCCTGAGGTGTCGCTGTTGCCATCGTTCTTGCTGTGTTGAGAATCCGGTGCTGGTGTTCGGATTGTGCTCCGCTCCCTTTTGTGGGACTAGGGGCTGAGCCCAGTGAGGGCGGGTTTGTCTGTCTCCCCATGGCTTCTGGGCAGGTTCTTCCAGGCCTGGCATGCATGGCTCCTGGGCAGATGGCTCCTCTGTGGCTCTGGGCTTTGTTCCTCAGGTGGGGTTTGGGGCAGGGGTGGGGTTTGGGGAAGGGATGGGCTCTGCCCCCAGGTGGGGTTTGGGGCAGGGATGGGCTCTGCCCCCAGGTGGGGTTTGGGACAGGGATGGGCTCTGCCCCCAGGTGGGGTTTGGGGAAGGGATGGGCTCTGCCCGCAGGTGGGGTTTTCATCTGCTGGGAGTGGCTGTGGAGAAACCGGCTTTGCCTTTGTTGTGTTGGGCGTCGCGTGGTCCAGCCTCGCTTTTAGGATGTTTCCTCCTAGAGACCAGCCCGGCAGCTCACAGGGTGGGCAGATTGCTTTCCTTTCTTTTAGTGGAGGAAGGGTGGTAATTGTTTTACTTACTGGCAGTGAGTAATAGAGTAAAAAAAAAAAACCCAAAAAACAAAAAGCAGTGGATAATTGGGGAAAGCAGAGTCCGTGAGAGAACAGCACCAGCTCACTCTTGACCCAGGCTCATTAGCTCTAGAAATGATGGAATTCTCTCCTTGGTTGCTGGAGCTGGACGTCTCGTGGGTCCCAACTCTCCCAGAAGGGGGCGACGCTAGGCTGTCCTTCCTTATAAGCATGTGGCCGCTGTACCCAGAGCATGCTGGGGCCCACCCACCTCTGCGTTTGCACAGTCAGTGCCCAGACACGCGAGGACGCACGGGCAGTGCACTCCTCGGCTCTTCTCGCTCCTGAGCTCCCCTCTCAGGGTCTTGGCGTCTCTCTCCTTCCCTGCACTTCGGTTTTGAAGCAAATCCCAGGCCCGTGGCATTTCAGCTGTCTGTCCCTCCGGGCAGCGCCCTAAGAAAGGGGGTGTTTCCTGCATCTCCGTATCACTGCCGCACCTGACAAAAGTGGCAAATGCTCATTCTGTTACCTGTTGCCCAGGCCATGGGATGCTTCTCTGATCATCTCAAATCCGCCTTTGAATGGCAGTTTGTTCAGCTCAGGATGCGAACGAGGCCCTCGCACTGCCGTTGTTCACGCTTTCCTGTTGGGAGATGCACCCCCATTCCCTCTGTCCGGTCGGCACCTCACCCTGTCTCACTTTCTGGATTATTCTGCCTCCTCCTGGTGTCCACCTGCATCTTAGAGCTGGAAGATAGTGCTGGGATTCGAGGCACCTCGAGGGTGGGCGTGCAGGTCCCATGTGCTGGCCTGGCAGGAGCTTTTCTGTGTGATTGCAGTGCGGGGAGTCGTGCAGGGCCGCCCTCACTCTGGCCCTGTAGCCACTCGTGGACCTTTGCCCATCTCCTCCTGTAGGTGGACGGCTTGTTCATCATCGGGTGGATGTACCTGCCTCCCCATGACCCCCACGTCGATGACCCCATGAGATTCAAGCCTCTGTTCAGGATCCACCTGATGGAGAGGAAGACTGCCACAGTGGAGTGCATGTACGGCCACAAGGGGCCCCACCATGGCCACATCCAGGTGTGTGCAGTGGCGGGGCTGGGTCCTCACTGTCCCAGTGCTGTCCTGTGTGGGCTCCAGCCAGGCCTGCCGTGCTCTTCTCAGCTGCAGACCTGGGCTGTAGCAGATCGGCGGGTGGTAGGGAGGCTCCGCCCTGCCCTGCTGTGGATTGTTCACGCCTCCATGGCGCGGTGGACTCCGCAGGGGTCACTTGCCGGACCCCTCTTGATTCTGCCCTCAGTTGGGGCCGATGGTTCTTTGCAACTTCGGTTCCTCTGTTTCTTTTTCTCCTGTTTGCAAGAATGTCAGTGTGGAATCAAGTGCGCTCTCTGTTCTGGGATCGGGTCTGGCAGTGGCCCCCACGGTGAGCACAGCGTGTCATCTGCCACACACTGCGTGTGAGATGCAGCCCTTTTGCTGCTCTGTGTCACGCTGAGAAATGCAAACGCCCCTCTCTGAGATGTGCCACTGCCTCCTGCTCTTGGGGGAGTGTTGCTCAGGGAGACTCAGCTCCCTCTGCTGGCACCACATTGGTCGCATCTTGGGTGCCCGCAGCGGGGTTTGGTGGGTGTGGTGAGGGAGGGGTCGTGGCCATCTGCCTGGCGTGGGGGATGCTGTGACGGACTCTGTTCCTCACTCTCCTCTTTCCTTGCATTGCAAACACTGAAGATTGTGAAGAAGGATGAGTTCTCCACCAAGTGCAACCAGACGGACCACCACAGGATGTCCGGCGGGAGGCAGGAGGTGAGCCCACCAGCCGGCCCTGTGTTCACATGGTGCGGACCTTTCCTTTCCCCACGGGGAAAGTACAGACCCATGCGGGAGAGAAGTCAGCAGCACGCGACCTGCATGGTGGCCGTTTCACATGGTTCAGCCAGTATTGTCAGTGCAGACCGTGCATCCAGCACACTCGAGGAACACCATCGTGCTGGCGGGCAGGTTGCCGGTCCCCTCCCCCTGCAGAACGAATGAACCACACAGGCCGTTTCTTTAGTTGGCTCTGCTTTGCCCCTCTGGTGGGCACATGCACTTGCTGAGGGGTTGCTGGGAGGCTGCTTCTAGGATGTGAGCTGCAGGGAGACCCGAGGGCTGCACCCAGAGTTCCTGTGTTTCGCACCCATGGGCAGATCATGTGGAGGCTTCTAGATCGTGCCAGTGCAGTGGGGAAGCCTGTGTGTGATTGTTTGCCTGAGTATTTTAATATTGCCCTTGAGTGTTAGCTTTCAAGGATCTAAGTCTTACTGCCCTCTCAAAATACTCTTAAGGACGGTGCGGTGGCTCACACCTGTATTCCCAGCTCTTTGGGAGGCTGAGGCAAGAGGATCACTTAAAGTCAGGAGTTCAAAACCAGCCTAGGCAACATAGTGAGACCCTGTCTCTACAAAACCCAAAAATATTAGCCGGGTATGGTGGCATGCCAACTACTCAGGAGGCTGAGGTGGGAGGATTGTCTGAGCCCAGGAAGTGGAGGCTGCAGTGAGCTATGATCGCACCACCGCACTCCCGTGTGGGGTGGCAGAGTGAGACCCTGTCTCAAAAGAAAAAAACAAAAAATTAGCCAGGCATGCTACCATGCTACGGGGTTATGCCATGTTGCCCAGGCTGGTCACAAACTCCTGGGCTCAAGCCATCTTCCCACCTTGGCCTCCCAAAGTGCTGGGATTGCAGGTGTGAGCCACCGCACCCGGCTAGGGTGTGCGTTTCTTAGCTAGTTTGAGTTCTGGTGGTTTCCCCATCAGCCAGAGGACTGCAGAGAAGGTTGAGATGAACCAAATATCCTGTTTCTTGGAATCCTTTGCAGGTAAGTGATGTTCCTGTTTTCTTGAATAGATGGCATGTGAAGACGATCAATAACGGAAATGTTTTAATTACGCTGTCATTTTAGATTTGATTTTATATACAGAAACACAACGTATGTGTGATTGCTGTGGTTCACGTTTTTTTTTTTTTTTTTTTTTTTGAGACGGAGTCTCTCTCTGTCGCCCAGGCTGGAGTGCAGTGGCACAATCTTGGCTCACTGCAACTTCCATCTTCCCAGTTCAAGCAGTTCTACTGCCTCAGCCTCCCGAGGCGCTGGGCTTACAGGCACCTGCCACCATGCCCGGCTAATTTTTGTATTTTTAGTAGAGATGGGGTTTCACCATGTTGGCCAGGCTGGTCTCGAACTTCTGACCTCAGGCGATCCGCCCACCTCGACCTCCCAAAGTGCTGGGATTCCAGGTGTGAGCCACCGCTCCCGGCCTTATGGTTCACATTTAAGTGAAAAATGTCAACAGATTTTTCAAGAATAGAAACTCCTCAGCTGTTGAGCCCTTAAGAAAGAAAACCATATTATATTTCTGGTACTGTATACTTTGAGATTAGGAAAAATTTCTGTAAGCCAACTTCTGTGTGTGAGCTCACTGATTTTGAACTGGAGTAGTATTTTTCCTGATTGTAAATATAACAACATATGCTCCTTGTGGAAATGAGAGAAACCCCCAGGAGTGAAGGTGAGAGGGAAGGTCTTGCTGGAATCTTGATGGGGGGAATTTATGTTTCCCTTATTCTGAGTGAGGCCAGCTTAGTGTCTTGGGGTCAGGACCTCTCTGTGGTTTCATGAACTGTCTGGTCATAGCCCGTGCCTCTCTTTTTGCTTGATGTTGGCTAGTTTCAAGTGGGTTTGTAGGAGCTTGTTAACTGCGTGGAAATCGAAGCCCTTCCAGATAGGAGTTGCCAGGTTTTTTTCTTATTCCTTTTTTTGTCTTTGGATTTCTCTTATGGTGTGTTTTCATCCACGGAATTTTTTATTTTTAATGTTAATTTTTAAAACATGGGGTGTCTCACTTTGTTGCCCAGGCAGGTCACAAACTCCTGGGCTCAAGTCATCTTACTGCCGTGGCCTCCCAAAGTGCTGGGGCTACAGGCATGAGCCACTACGCCCAGCTGTATTTTTAATTTTTACATAAGCAGATGTATCCATCTTTCTTTAAAAGACTCTCAGTGCCATCCTGAGATCTCTCCCTGGCCCATATATGTTTACAAATGAGCTCATGCTTTTATTTTTCTCTCATGCCTGTGTTTGGTTCTGTTGGATTTATTCTGATGTGAAATGTAAAGCTTAGCCCCAGCCTTGGTTCTGTGAAGACCTGCTCTGTTTTCCCCACACTGGATGTGGAATAACCACACTTTCTCCATCAATTTGTAGCGCTGCTTTTGTCCTAGGTTACCCTGTATACTTGGTTCATTTCTGGACTTGATATTCTGATCCATATGTCTGTCTACATGTCAGTACCACACTATTCTCATTCTTACAGTTTTTGTTTGTTTGTTTGTTTTTGAGATGTAGTCTCGCCCTGTCCCCCATGCTGGAGTGCAGTGGTATGATCTTAGCTTACTACAACCTCTGCCTCCTGGGTTCAAGTGATTCTCCTGCCTCAGCCTCCCTCCCAAGTAGCTGGTATTACAGGCGCCCGCCACCATGCCTGGCTAATTTTTATATTTTTAGCAGAGACAGGGTTTCCCCATGTTGGCCAGGTTGGTCTCAAACTCCTGACCTCAGGTGATCCGCCCGCCTCGGCCTCCCAAAGTGGTGGGATTGCAGGCGCGAGCCACTGCGCCCGGCTGAATACTTGCAGTTTTATCGCTGTATTTTATTTTATTTATGGCTTAGAGGCAGGGTCTCACTGTGTTGCCCAGCCTGGGCTCAAGTGATCCTCCTACCTCAGCCTCCCAAAGTGTTGGGATTACAGCCGTGAGCCACTGCACTGGCCTATCACTGTATTTTAATTGCCTGTATTCTTCTTCCATTTTGGAATGTTCCTGGCTCATCTTGTTTATTTGCTGTGTGAACTCTAGAAGCAGCTATTTCATGGAAACATCCCCTTGCTGTCTCTTCTTGCAATTGGAATCGCAGCACGCTTATGGTCAGCGTATGGGGTGCTGCCATTTGTGTGATGTCCACACCCCCATCCAACGTACTCCCTTGGTTCGTCCCCCTCTGAGCTCCCCTTGGCTCGTCCCGCTTCTGAGCTCCCCCTCCTGGAGTTGACAGAGTGAGGGTGCCAGTGTCCCAGGTAGGGCAGAGGCTGGGGCTGGTGACGGTGCTGCACCGCCCATCCTAGAGTGAGAGCGGCCTCTCCTCTCCTGCAGAGGCTGCACTGGCTGCGCCCCCCTGTGGGACTTGTCACCTGGTCCCACAGTCACTTTGTTCATCTTGAGGCCTGCAGTGTCCTCGCTGCTTTTCTCTCAGGACATGTAGGGGTTCAGAGGGTGGGGCTGTCTGTGGATTCATGCATCAGCTGGGAGCTCCTCTCCACTAAAGGCCAGAGAGCAGGTAGGTCACCAGGAGAGCTGTGTTCCAGGAAGAGGACGTCCTAGGAGGTCTGGACATGGTGACACATCCTGATAATTTTCACAACCGAGGTAAAAGATCAGGCACAGGAATTCGGTACTGCCCTGAGCTCTGCTGGCTGAGAACTTCTGGATCAGCACTGTATTAGTCCATTTTCACGCTGCTGATAAAGACATACCGAAGACTGGGTACTTTATAAGGGAAAGAGGTTGAATGTACTCACAATTCCGTGTGGCTGGGGAGGCCTCACAATCATGGCAGAAGGTAAAAGGCACATGTTACATGGCGGCAGGCAAAAAAAGAACTTGTGCAGGGGAACTCCTCTTTATAAAACCATCGCGTCTCGTGAGACTTATTCACTATCATGAGAGCAGCATGGAAAAGACCCCACCCCCATGATTCAGTTACCTCACTAGGTCCCTCCCATGACGTGTGGGAATTGGAAGAGCTACAGTTCAAGATGAGATTTGGGTGGGGACACAGCCAAACCATTTTAAGCACGTTCCAAGGGAGTGGAGTCCTGTCTGCCCAGGGAGGTTGGAGGGGCCAGGCTGTGGACAGGGGAGGCTGCGAGGGCAATGCAGTCTCTTTGGCATCCCTGCATCTCTGTGTGGGTCACCCCCGCCCCGGGAGGTCATTCCTTGTACCCAAGCTGCCTCACTGGGATGATCTGATGATGTTCCCAGGCTTGTGGGTTCCCTCAGCCATGGGTCCTTGTGAGAAATGGGATGCTCGGGCCCACCCAGACCTGGCCTTTTCTTTATGGGTGTTGGGCCAGGACTAGCCACCATGTCCCTTCCCACCCTTATGTGTTTCAGGTCCCTCCCCTCAGACTGAGGCTTTTGGAAATCTCAGGCCTGCAAAAGGAGCAGAGAAGGGAGGATGGGCCATGCTTCTGTCTCAAGCAGCCAGCAGGCATCCTTGTCACCCTCAACCCCCTCTGCCAGGGCTGCCATGAGGGTCATGAGTACAGTGTGTTTAGTGCGCAGTCCCTGGGTAAACGTGAAATTGATCGTTGTCGTGCATGTCCTGGGCTTCCTGTTTTTTTTTTCTTGTGGCTTGTATGTGTTGCCCTGATAGGTAATTTCATAATAAACAAGCTTGGGACGGCCTTCTTCTGGGTAACAGGGTCTGGTTGGTAGTCCCGTTGCTTGGACCTCTTTTTGTAAAGTGAGGTCATGGCTACACATGCTCATCTTCCTGATGGTGTCGAGTTGAAGTCTCAGTACTCACGGTGGTAAGATTGAAATCTTTGTTCATTACATTCGGTTACTTTTGTTTCTGTTATTTAAAGAGCCTTTCCTCAAATTCAGCCACTCAGGTTTTAATTCATTTGATGAGGTCCAATTTGTGAAACTTTTTGTTTTCTTTTATGGTTATTTTCTGAATCCTAAAAATGTCCTAAAAATTGAGTCCTAAAAAACTCAGTTGGCAAAGGTAGGCTCCATTTTTTTTTTTTTTTTTTTTTTTGAGACGGAGTCTCGCTTTTTCACCCAGGCTGGAGTGCAGTGGCGCAGTCTCGGCTCACTGCAAGCTCCGCTTCCCGGGTTCACGCCATTCTCCTGCCTCAGCCTCTCCGAGTAGCCGGGACTACAGGCGCCCGCCACCACGCCCGGCTAATTTTTTTGTATTTTTAGTAGAGACGGGGTTTCACCGCGGTCTCGATCTCCTGACCTCGTGATCCGCCCGCCTCGGCCTCCCAAAGTGCTGGGATTACAAGCGTGGATAGGCTCCATTTTTTTTTTTTTTTTTTTTTTTTTTAAATAGAAGTTGGGTAGCATCACATCAGGTTCTGCATTTGTGTGGAGGCCTGTGCCCCATCTTGAATGATAATTGTGTGTGGTATAAGGCGGTGTCGTGGTTCCTTCTTCTCCATATGAAAACCCAACTGACGAGCACCTTGCTGAAAACCTTCCTTTCCTGAGGGGCATGCGTGGGCACCTCCGCTGCAATCAGGCAGCTGGGTCTGCATGGGGGTTTCTGGGCTCCTGGCTCTGTTGGTGCCCGTGTGAGGCATGAGGCTTGCACGCCATCTCATGATGGGAGCTTATACTGGGCAAGTCCTGAGAGCGGCCTGGTCCTTCCGCTTTGCTCTTCGTTTTCCTGATTGCCTGTCTGTCCTGGTTCTTTGCTTTTCCGTAGGAATTTCAGACTTGGCGAGTCCAGTCTGTGTAGTACCTGGTGGGCTTGTGGTTGGCATGAGGTCGGATCTGTAGATCAATCTGGAGAGAACTGCTCTTGGAACGAGGCCAAGATGGGTCCCAGACCCCACACATGGCGTCTCTATATACCCAGGCATTTTTACTTCCTTTCAGTAGTGTTTTGTGGTTTTCAGAATAGATCTTAAACGTATTTTGTAACATTTATTCCCAAGTCTTGTGTTTTTTGAGGATTTTGTACATAGAGTTTTTTTAAATTTCATTTTTATATTTTGTGCTGCTAGGACATAAAAATCCAGGTGGCTTCTGTGTTGGCCGTGTGGTCCTGCCAGGTGCTCAGTGCCACCCCCGCAGTGATTTCTGTTTCTTGTCGGAGTGATGTATGAAAGCGATTGACCATCGTGTTTGCTCTTTTTTGTGAGTTGCTTATGCGTCCCTTTCAGAGTTAAGTCTAGATAATGACTGGAAACACTGTATTGAGCTAGGAACTTGGAAGTTTGGATGAATTCTGTAAATTGTGTAGAATCAAACCATTAAGCACGAAATATCCTCAGCACCATGTGATGGCAGAATGCAGGGCGGACTGGTGGGGCTGTGGAGTTTTTGGGAGCCCCCTTAACAAACCTGCTTTTCCTTTGAAAGGCCGAGGGCTCAGTGCATCGTCCTTGGCTGACTTGCACGGCTCGGGGTTGGTGGTGAGAGCTCCTGGAACACTCAGGCTCCCAGGAGCCAGAGAAGCAGGCTGAGGGGCTGTGCTGCAGTGCAGGGCCATAGTCTGTGTAGATGCTGTTCCTGCCCCACCGGTGGGCACGGAAGGGAGGTCCACCCTGAGTTCTGGCCATGGCTGTGGTCCCCGCCTCATCTGGGCTCCCCGCAGCCCCTGCTGCCTCCCACCCAGCAGACCAAGGGCCTGGAACCTTCACTTTTTGTTGGCAGGCACCTCTGACGTGGGGTCAAATCCGGCAGCTCCCCTTTTTCTTCCCAGCACCGAGTCCTTCCTGCCCCACCAGGAGGACGCTGCAGGTGCCTGTGCACCGACAAAGAAGGACACACTGTCCTCTCAGCAGCACAGCCGGCAGCCTCTTCACAGCCTCCTGTCATATGGATATTCATGACCTGTGTTCTTTTGGAAGGAGTTTCGGACGTGGCTGAGGGAGGAATGGGGGCGCACGCTGGAGGACATCTTCCACGAGCACATGCAGGAGCTCATCCTGATGAAGTTCATCTACACCAGTCAGTACGAGTGAGTGCGGCTCCTGCTCGGCGCTGGGGCGGCCCTCTCCTGGCGTGTGCTGGGAACCAGCCCTGTCCCGGTGGGTGCTGGGGCATAGTCCTTTGTCCCAGTGGGTGCTGGGATGCAGCCCTCCAGCTGGGTGCTGGGGTTCAGCCCTCTCTCCTGCTGGGGGCTGGGAGTGCGGCCCCCTCCCTGGGTGCTGGGAGCATAGTTCTCTCTTTTTGTGGGTGCTTAGAACACAGCCCCTCTCTCTGTGGGTGCTGGGAGTGCAGGCCTCCCTGTAGCTGCTGTGGCACAGCCCCAGACCCCATCCTTCACCCGGGTGTCTGTTTTTGTCTGATTTCCTGTCACCCCCGCCAAACTGGCAATCTAGAGCTCAGCCCCGCTCAGCCCAGTGCGGGGATCCCCTCCATGGTGACTTGGGCTCCTTTCCCACGGGTAATGGAGCAAACTGGCACTTCCTTTCCCCTCCCACCTGAAGCTCTGCCCTGGCGCTGATGCCTCCCTTAACCCCAGAAGTCTTGTTCGAAGCGTGAGTGCAGGTGGGTGGGTGGGGGTGATGGCTCCCCCAGGTGCATTGCTGCCCACAGGCCTGGTGGACACCTAGCCCTGGTTGAGCTGAGCTGCCCACCCTGCCCCACCGTGCAAAGCTCATCCCTGGCACCTTGGGCATTTTCAGTCCTGCCTGCCCCGCGAGGTCTCCTGTACTGACCCGTCCGCTCCCCACAGCAACTGCCTGACCTACCGCCGCATCTACCTGCCGCCCAGCCGCCCCGACGACCTCATCAAGCCTGGCCTCTTCAAAGGTACCTATGGCAGCCACGGCCTGGAGATCGTGATGCTCAGCTTCCACGGCCGGCGTGCCAGGGGCACCAAGATCACGGTGAGTGGCGGCTGCCCTGGTCGGCGGGGCTCTGGGAGCACGTGGCCCAACTGGGCTGTGGAGTCAAGGAACTTGGGCAGACACAGATCCCCGGCACCCTTGCTCCTCAGAGGGGGCTTGCCCCGCAGCCCTGGGAGCTTGGGAAAGCAGATTCTCGGGCCCCAGCCAGCCCCACTGAACCAGAATGGCATTTCCACGAGACCCTCAGGGAGTCTGTGTGTTTCCAAGGTGGCCTTTCCAGACCACCGCTCAGCCCTGGCCACCCAGGCAGCCCTGCGGGGTTTAGGCAGTCTGGACAGCATACCCCACACAGAGGCTCAGATTTAATTGGGGACAGCCTGGGAAAGGGGCCCCTCCAGCAGCTGCATGGAGACCCTGTGCTTGCAGATAGCTCCCACCCTGTCTGAGCTTCAGCAGCTCCTCTGCTTGGAGTGGCCTGAGGGTGGGCTGTGTGGTGAGCCCAGCAGTATCGCCCCTCTTCTGGGGTTGTGAACAGGGGCTGTGTCCCATGCCAGGGCTCCTGGCACATGCTGCCCGCCTGCCCTGAATGGTTATTGAGAATCCTGGCAGACAGCGCCTGAAGGGGTAAAGCCTCTTCCCCGAGCCTCCAGAGATCAGGGCCACATCTGGCATGATGGGACATTCCCTGGACCCCAGTTTTGGTTCTTGGACTCCTCACGGAGTTTTGGGGCTGAAGCATCTTCCCGGGGCTTGGCTCCTGAGCTGTGCCTTTCAGGCAGACAGATGTGGGCTGCCCCCTTGGGCTGCTGCCCAGCTCTGGGATGTTCTTTGAACTTCTCTGGGCGCAGTTGAGCAGGTGTGAGCCACCGTCCTCAGGGGCACTTACAGGTGTTGCTGGCCCTGCCACTTTCTAAGGGATTCTGAGACTTCTTCCTCCTTAGGGGATGCTGCTAAGTCAGTGGGAGGGCTGGTGCCAGCTCGCTCAGCTAGAGGTGGATCTGGGCTGGAGCCCGCACAGCGGTGCTGCTGCTGCTGCTGGCCCGAGCCCAGCTGACCGCCACCTCCTCCACAGGGCGACCCCAACATCCCCGCTGGGCAGCAGACGGTGGAGATCGACCTGAGGCACCGGATCCAGCTGCCTGACGTCGAGAACCAGCGCAACTTCAATGAGCTCTCCCGTATTGTCCTGGAGGTGCGCGAGCGGGTGCGCCAGGAGCAGCAGGAAGGCGGGCACGAGGCGGGCGAGGGTCGCGGCCGGCAGGGGCCCCGGGAGTCCCAGCCAAGCCCCACCCAACCCAGGGCAGAGGCGCCCAGCAAGGGCCCAGACGGGACACCTGGTGAGGATGGTGGCGAGCCTGGGGATGCTGTGGCTGCGGCCGAGCAGCCTGCCCAGTGTGGGCAGGGGCAGCCGTTCGTGCTGCCCGTGGGCGTGAGCTCCAGGAATGAGGACTACCCCCGAACCTGCAGGATGTGGTAAGGATGCGGCGGGCACTGGGGCCCGAGGGTGGGACAGCATGGGTTTCAGCGAGGGCCCCAGCCCCACACCTAGCACAGGTGGAGAGGGCCCCTCAGAAAGGGCGGCAGCCGGTGCTTTGGGAGAGGAGTGGGGCCTCTGACCCCTTGGGCCATGTCCCCCAGCTCCTGAGCAAGCGGCCGCGCAGCTGGGTCCCGTCTTGGAGGCTCCTGTCCTTCCACCGTTTCTGGGGTACCTCAGAGCTGCAGGGGCATGAGGCTTCCAGATGCCTCACATCCTGCCACAGTGCCGCTCCCCCAGTGGTTTCCAAAACTAGTTGTTTGCAGTCAGTCAAGTGAAATATCATGTCAACTGTCCAGCAGCTTTGAAAGTAGGAAATGAACAAGGCTCCTTCCCCACCCACCCTGTGGAAAGCCCGCCCGGTTTGGTGTCCTCCTGGCCAGCGTCTTGCTGGTCACCTTCGGCCATCTCCCAGTGCGTGGTTCAGATGTGGGTCCTGCTTTCCTGCCCCCTCCCTCCTGTGTGCCTGCCTGCCTCTGCTGTGCCGGGCAAGTGCCTGGGTGGCCAGTGGAGTGGACGCCAGCTGCGACTGCGTGGGAGGGGCTGGCATTGCCACTGCCACTGCAGGGCTTGGGCGGCTGACATGGGACGAGGCCTGCACAGCTGCCAGCTAGTGTCTCGCTGACTTTTTTTATACAGTTTTGTCTGGGCCATCGCCTTCAGTGCCACGGGCCCCTTGCCGTTCAGGCTGAACAAGGCCCTTGCCCCGTGTCCTTACCCTTTAGAGCTGTTTAAATTCAAATGAACTGAAATTGAATATGAAAAATCCAGGCCCTTAGCCGCCCAGGCCATGTTTCAAGTGCTTCATGGCCATGTGTGGCTGGTGAACAGTGCAGCTCTAGAACATACCATCACCACAGAGGGTTCTGCCGGACAGTGGCCTTGGGGGCTGTTTTGAGGGTCCACCTGTCAGTCTCCTGGCATCAAAGTCATTCTGTGATTGTCAAGTTACAGTTATTTTCCTTTTACCTCCAAGCCACTGTGTGTGTATGCCGCTATGTGTGTGCATTTCCTGCTAAACTTACTGTCACGGAGGGAAGGGTGCCACAGGCCCAGCTCCTGGAGGGGGTTTGGATGTCTGGGCGGGGCTTTCTGCATGTTCCCATGTATGATAACGGTGATGGGGGTTTATAGAGAGAGGCATACAAATAGTATTGGAGTGTTGTTTTAGCTGATACAAATGTTTGAATAGCTGAAAAAGGAAAAAGCTGTGTTACCCTTCAAAAATCTCAAAACTCCTCACAATGGGCTCAGAGCCAGTTTGCGAGTCACAGCACGTGCTGCAGCCACTGGCCAGGAAGACCTGTCCAGCTCCCCTCCCCAGCTAACCTGCAGGACAGTCCCTGCTGTGCTGAATATGGGGGCTTCCGGGCCCTTCCCTGTCTAGTTTATGGATCTGCAGGGCCTGGCCATGGCACCTGTACAGGGAATGCCTGTTGCTTTTTTTCTGACCACAGTGCCGATGGCTGCACCTGCCTCTGGGCCCTGGAACTTCTACCCGCACTTGAGAAGCCCTCTGAGGCCCAGGCCCTGGTCCACGGGGGCTGTTCTTTCCTCAGGCCTTCGGAGCCTCAGTGGGTGATTGCAGGCCAGCCCCCTACTTCTTGTCATCTGTTGGAAGAATTTAGCTGCTTGTGAAACAGACATAAGTGTCTTCCTGTCTGATGTTGACCTCAAAGCCATAAATGGGTGTTTGCAAGTTCTTCGTTCTGAGTTAACGTCAGCTGCAGGCTGCCTGTATTAGAGCTAATTATGTGGGGATATAACTCCCAGACATTAAGATTTTTTTTCACGTTGGGCCTCCTTTATGAAATGTGTGTTTTGGAACAGAGCTCTTCGGGCCTGCAGAGACCTCGTTTTAGTTCCGTGATTCGGCAGTGTGCAGTCAGTGGGTGAATCCCTCACGGGCGCTGCGAGTCAGCGCCCATCCCCCGAGCAGCCCCGAGCTCTGGGCTCTGCATCCATCATCAGGTGGGCTCGGCCTGCGCCCTTAGCTGCCCCTTCAGAGACAGGCTCAGCCCACACCCCCAGCTGCCCCTGCAGAGACAGGCTCAGCCCATACCCCCAGCTGCCCCTGCAGAGACAGGCTCAGCCCACACCCCCAGCTGCCCCTTCAGAGACAGGCTCAGCCCACACCCCCAGCTGCCCCTGCAGAGACAGGCTGGCTCTGGGAGTCAGCTTCTGGCTGATGAACAGTGGATGTGGCTCTTGTGGCACAGAGGGGGGTCGCAGAATGCTGTACGTGGCGTGCACTTGACTCAGCCCTCCCCCAGCTCACAGTTTCCCTCTTGTTTCTGTTCAGTTTTTATGGCACAGGCCTCATTGCGGGCCACGGCTTCACCAGCCCTGAACGCACCCCCGGGGTCTTCATCCTCTTCGATGAGGACCGCTTCGGGTTTGTCTGGCTGGAGCTGAAATCCTTCAGCCTGTACAGCCGGGTCCAGGCCACGTTCCGGAACGCAGAGGCGCCGTCCCCGCAGGCCTTCGACGAGATGCTTAAGAACATTCAGTCCCTCACCTCCTGACTGGCCACATCCTTGCTGCCACATCCCGGGCGGCTCTGGGGCTCTGAACTCTGACCTGTGAATAGAAGCAGCATGCACTTTGGAAATCCGACCTTTTGACCAGAACGCACACCTCGTCGGGGGGCCCAGCCCAGCCACCCACCAGCACTTTATGTAGAGAGTGTGACGTAGACCTGCATATTTGTCAGTGCCATGATGGAAGAAGCTGAGCATGTCTTACCAAAAAAAGAGACAACGAGCCTGAATGCAGCAGATCTAGGGGACAGCCGCAGGACCGCGTGAGGATTGAAGCCGCCCGGGGTTGCCGCACCCTGGGCTGGCTGGCGGTTTTCTCGGGAAATAGGACCCTTCTGACTGGCGCTCTTTTCCTGTGAGCGGATAGGATGATAGACTGGGTCGTGTGTGAGACACGTGTGCTCCACCCCACCCCTGCTGGGGGAAGCCGGGCAACAGTGGCCTCTGGGAGGGGGTCAGGAAGAGGCGAACAGCTCAGGCAGCGCGGGTGTGATGGGCACAGTATGCGGAGAGCAAGCTCGGGAAGTTGGTAGGATCTCAGGCTTGGGGCTGGGACTCTGGAGTGAATCCCCATTTCTCTACCGGCTTGCTTGGAGTTTGGACAGAAGCATTTCACCTCTGGTCTCAGCTTCCCCACCTGTGGAGTGGGTTTAGTGACCTGAGTCACTAGGGAATGTCACTTGAATGCACAGCCCAGCCCATGCACCTGCCCCAGCCCTTCTTCTCCAGCTTTGGAGCCAAGGCCATCGTTTCAGCCACTTGACTGTCCTCGACGGCCTGTTACAGACAGGGCGTTTGTTTTGTCCATGCCTTCATCCCTGCACGCACACGGCTTCAAAACCAAGCTGCCAGCCACTTTCTCCAGAACTCAAGGCTCCAGGCCTGTGTGTCTGAAGCAGTGAGTGGTCCACACGGGTGCCAGGAGTGCCCAGATGAGATGACGAGGAAACCCCTTTGCAGGTGAGGGGACAGCTTTCTAGAAAAGCCACACCTGCATCTGGGGACACACTTTGGAAAGCGGGACCCTCCAGCTTGGAGACCCCATGGACTGATTCCTCCACTGCTGTGTGCCCCATGTCGTGTTAACACCTGCGTGTGGGGAACCCATCTGAGGTCTTGGCTGAGGTTGGCATCTCCTGAAGAACGGAGAGCACAGTGCCTGGAGCTGGCCCTTCCCCCAGCCTGCAGTCAGCTCCATGCCCGAGTGGGCCTCCCCAGCGAGCCTTCCCTCTCTGCCGCTTGTCCTTGTGTCTGGGCTGCTCCAAGCCCTTGTGCTAGGCACCCTGGACACGTCCTGCTGGTGAGGGACCTCGGGAAGGTGACAGTCTGTGTGCCTTTGTGTGGAGACCAACCTGAAGATGTCCTGGGAAATATTTTCCTGATGAATTTCTCCTTGACTGGCCTTTAAAAAAAAATAAGAATTCCCATTGCCCAGCCTCAGTGCATTTGGCAAATTCTTACTTCGCTTCCCAGAGTCAGAGAATTGGCCAAGATTCCTAAATGGTAATCTGGCCGGCCTGGGAGAAAGACTCAAGAGAAAAGCCAGTGGAGAAAGTGCCCTTTCAGGGCGGCAGCAGGGTCGCCCACCCGGGAGCCACGCAGACCCTGAGGCGCGCCTACCAGTTCTCGTTTGTGGCCCCAGTTTCTAGCGGCTTTTGCAGCATTAGCCTAGAAGCTTTGTCACTTCCTGCCCTCTGTGGTGGTCACTGTTTTTCTCTCGTGCCAAATGAGGCAGTCCCTGAGTGACGGTGACTGTGGCCTTGAAGCCTGGAGGACCCTTGGGCATGTAGACTGGCACCGTGAAGATTCACCATTGTTTAAATAAAATCAAGCAGATGCATTTTTTACCAAGAGCCCGAAGCTCGCTCTAAGGGACGCAGTCCTAGAGGCGTGCCCTTTGGGGCTTGAAGAGCACACTGTGGGAGGCATGTGCTTCTGATTAAAGGAATCTCAGATCTCAATTACGCTTCCAGTGTTTGGGTATAGAAATGGCTTCCACCCATCATGTCTCAGCCATGGGCTGTTGGTCAGTTCCTGTGGCTCCTGGTTCTGGTGTGTCTGTTGGGGGGGTCTCTCCATGGTGGTGACCTGTGGTGATGCCAGGCAGGGCCACAGCCACACAGCCAGGAAAGGGAGGCCTTTTTGGCCGCACAGCCAGTCCCTTCAGTCATGACGTCAGGTCGTGTTTTTTCCACTCGGATGTGTCCTTAGCCAGTTCTTGGCTCCGGTTCTGTAGGGACAGGCACTGAATCTGTGCGCCTCGAAACAGCAGCTCCCCTTCTGGGGGAAGGCATCCACCCTCTCAGGGGAGCCTGCAGGTAGGTGGTCCATTCCCTGCAGGTGAGAACTTGGAAGGGCTGATGTCATCATCAGAGACCTAAGGGCAGCTGAGAGTTGGATAAGACCATTTCCAAGGAGGAGGCTGAGTAACCCAGTTCAGGACAGCCAAGCGCATTGGGCTTGATTGGGGAAGGTGGCAGGTGGAGTTGGGCGGTTGAGACTCTCCATCTTTTGCACCACGCATGTCTTTCCGTCGCTGTGTCACTCTGGGGCAGGATCAAGTCTGCTGTCTGGAGTGGGGCTGCCTGCAGCACAGCTGTGCACACCTGAACGTGTTCTTTGTCACTTGTTTGGAAATGATATGATTGAAGATTTCAGAGAGGTCACTGGAGGCTTTTCTGTGCCGGCACTGAATGTTCGTTTGCATGAGGAAGTTGCAAACAACTTCTGTAGGCTGAGATTCAAGGTGGGTGGTATTGGGGTCTCTCAGCCCACCTGGGCCCTGACCTCAAGTGTCCGCTGCTGAGTGTGAGTGGCTTTGCAGGCCTGGTGGTGGGAGAGCCTCAGGCTCCCTCCTTCCTTGTTTCTGACCATGCCCTGGGCCCTTTCAGTCTGGCTGCGGCTCTGTGGCATCCCTGCCCTGACACTGGGCACCTGCACCCCTAGCAAGCCCACCTGGCACACGAGGAGGGAGGGGTGAGTGGCCGTGGCCTTCCTCTAGCCACATGCCCTGCTGGCCGCTCCATTCTCAGCTTTGTGCAGAACCGGGTCGGAGCTGGAGGTTTTTCTCTGAGAACCTGCAGTTGTGCTGCAGCCGCACGCGAGGGCCCTTCAGCCGCTGGCTCTGGCTTCCCTGACTCCTCGGGGCTTGTTCACCCCAGGCTTTCTCACCTGCACACGTTTAGGCCTTTTTCAGTGCACGTGGGCAGTCACAGCAGCAGAACCTCCTCAGCCCTTTTGTTACTTCAGAACGCCTGCCCACGTGCATCTGCTGAGCTTGTGTTGTCCTAATGGCCGTGGGGTCTTGGGTGCGAACAGGAGATGCTGAGCTGTGGTCCACCGTCCAAGACTCTGCAGAAAGCAGCTAGGCTTTTTAAGGATGTTTCTATTCTGGTTGCTACCTTCATGGTGTAACTTTTAAGAACACTTATGGGAATGTGCTCATAGAACCATCACCTGCCCTGAGAATAAAACTCCTCGAATCATGATCAAGTCCAGTGTTAACATGGCCCAACCTGTCTTTACTTCTGGGGAGAGACCAGAAATATCACTCGACTGCTCATCCCCATAATTATTTAGAGAAGAAGAAAGCAGCAGATAGTCTCCATTCGGCTGGAATTTTTGTTTGTTTTTTGAGACAGGGTCTTGCCCTGTCACATGGGCTGGAGTGCAGAGGGGCGATCATGGCTCACTGAGGCCTCAACCTACTAGGCTCAAGCCATCTGCCCGCCTTAGCCTCCCAAGTAGCTGGGACCACAGGCACCCACCACCACCACGCCTGGCTAACTTGTTTGTGTAGAGATGGGGTTTTGCCATGTTACTCATATTGATCTTGAACTCCTGGGTTCAAGCAATCCACCTGCCTCGGCCTCCCAAGGTGCTAGGATTACAGGCGTGAGCCACTGCGCCCAGCCTTGGCCTGTACTTTGAATGGGAATGAGACTGCGCAAATCATGGAATACCGTGTGTCACCCACAGCTCAGTGGCCTGCATGCCAGCCCTCAGGGGCTGCTGGCCGGGAGACCAGCCGGAGCACGAGGGGATCAGAGCCGTGTGGGTTTTGGCCTGGTTCTGCATTTGGTTGTTCCTGGAGGCCACGTAGCCTGCCTGCATTAGGAAAGCGCTGTGCCGTCTGATCATGTGCCCCTCCTTGCCCCCTGGTAAGGTGACCGTGCAGGAGGAGCTGTACCCTGCCTGGGTAGGGTCTCACTGGGTAGGACCGGAGCAATCCCGGCAGCCACCACCCGCACCCATGCACTTGTTTCTCCTCACAGTTTCAAGTAAATCCATTTTTGAAGGCTTGTTCTGTGTTTTGTGATTTCTTTGGGAATATGAGTCAGATGGAGGTGAGAGCCTTAAGCCATGCGGGCTGTCGGCCTGGGAACCCAGACTTCCCAGCTTCTTGACAAAGTGTCAAATTTCCTGCGTTGACAGAAGGGAGCATTGAAGGGATGCCTTGGAGCCCAGACAGTGGTTGTCCTTGTGTCCTTTGCTTTGACCTGGCATCAGAGTTGTCTCCAGTCCCTACCCAGGGACCCAGAGGGGTTCGGGCCCCAGTGGATTTTCTTAGATTTAAGCCAGAGTGAGTTGCATTATCTGCGACGAGGACAGATATGGGAGGGAATGTGCTCAGCCAGGCAGACGAACTGAGGCTCTCATTGACCTTTCTTTTCTGTTTACTAAAGTAATACGTTCTTGTGAGCAGTTCAAGTATTTCGCATAGACAGTGAAAGTACCTCCTGTTCTCATCGGAGCCTCCCCGTGAGTCACTGCTGCTAATTAATGCTGTTAGCTTGGAATTGTAGAAAAAGGATGTTTTCCATGGAAATGCACTCAAAGTACACCCTCGATTGGCAGAAATTGGCAAGTGTGATTTTCCAAGTGTTGGCAGTGATGCAGGGGAACAGGAATACAGGTGGGGCAGCTGTTTTGGGGACAGCTGGTACTAGCTCATGGCACTAAGGACACGGGCCCAGGGACTGGCAACTGCGTCCTGAGGTGTCCACCCTAGGGCAACGCGAGAGCCTGGGCATGGGCCACGCGGGGATGTTCATTGCTACACTGTGACAACTGTCACAGGCCGGAAGGAGGCGGGTGGACTACGGTGGAGCCACCCATGCTGTCACCTGGCAGACGGGCACACAGCCTTGTTCCATTGCAAAACAAGTGAGAGATGGTATTGGTGTAACATGTAAAAATGCAAATACTTAATTTTTATCAATTCATGTGTAGTGAAAAGCGGAAGATACGCATGGGAATGGTATGGTCACTTCTAGGGGTGTCGGAGGGTAGAACTTCAAGTCTGTTTTGCTTTAAAAAGAGTAAGGCTCGCATGGCAGAACTAGCGTCTGTTCACCTGTTCATCCTGATACCGTTGATTATGAGACCCCCCCTCTTTTCTGTGTGGTTCAGAAACAAGCCCCTCAGACAGGACACAGTGCCCAGGGGCAGTGACCTGCACGCCCACCCGCTGCCATCGCTGGTCTTGGGGTTGCCGCATGGCCTGCCAGCTGCGGCTGCTTCCTGGGCACTGGGTGCCTTCCAGGGAGAGCAGGGGATTGTGGGTCCCCGGCGGTGGGTGCTTCCTTTCCCGGGGAGAGCAGGGGATCGTAGGTCCCCGGCGGTGGGTGTTTCCTTCTCTACTCTCAGGTTTGCTGCTTATTTCCAGGCCTTTCTGTGGGGCCTGGGTCCTGTCTGGGGGCCAAGCCACGGGGTCATTCTCAGCTGCACTGGGCGTGCCAACCACAAACGAGTCACTCACTACCAGCAGCACCATGCAGCCTCCTGTCTGGACGAGACCCTGCACCCCGCAGACTGGAGACGTACCCCGATTTCCCAGGTCACAGGGGGAAGTGTGGATCTGATAAGGGACTAAATGTGGTGTCTTTCATACGTTTCTCTTACGTATTTTATTTTAAAATGAAAAAAAAAAAAATCAGGTCATGGGGAACGAGTAGAAGGCTGCTGCCTGCTGCAGTTCCCCTGTTGCTCCGAGAGCGGGGACGGCCCAGCTGGGGGAACCTCCAGGCCTGGGTTCCGCAGCCTCACCTAGACACAAGGGCACAGGCTTTGTTCTCCAGGGATCTGTCCGACACCAGCATCCCCCCGGGGGCTCAGACCCTGTACTTTTCTGTCTGCTGCTGGGGTTGAGGGGACAGCAGATGAGCAGTGAGGGCTGGTGGCTGCCCAGGCTGGCCGTGCCCAACACCAGCAGGTGAGGCTGAGGCTGAGAGGGTGTTGTGGCTGGGTCACCTGGGCCCATATGGAGCTCACTCCTCCCTCTGGGGGCCCCTTGGCTGTGCTGACGGAGGCATGGCGCTTTCCCCAACTGATGGATGGCGGGGCTTCATCCTTCCCCCCCTTGCAGGACGCGGGGTGCCCGGGGTCCTCCCTTTGTCCCCTCTCCTTAGGGGAGGTCCGTTTTTGCGGTGTGACCTCTAGTGGGCATTTAGGGTCACTGCAGAGGGCTTGCCCCCAGCCAGCGATGTGAAATAATGCCATTTGGATAGTTTCCAAACCTACCCCGGCCCCCTCCCCATTTTGACTTGAAAATCTCCAAGTGACAGAAGGCACAATGCGTGTCCTTCCTATCTTTGCCTCTGTCCCTCTTCTTCCTGAGGGGGGCGATCCCTGGCACCTTCCCTTCTTCCTTGTGTGCCGGCGTGGGCCCTCCCTGCTGTCGCTGAAGCCCACCTGCACTGCCTCTGAGCCGCGGAGGTCCTGGAAGCAAGGTGGAAAGGTGCTGGAGGGCCAGGGGGAGGCGCCCCTTGCAGCGCTGTCCCTCCCCAGCAAACAAGCAGCTGGGCTCTGCTGGGTGTTCTCCATGGCACCGTGTTTGGCAGACATTAAACGGAACAACCAGGGGTGCTGGTGTGGCTGGGATAAGCCCACTCCACAGGAGAGGAAGCAGCAGCTCAGAGAGGCTGAGTAATTTGCCCAGGGTCACACAGCCAGGGAGTATTAGCGCAGGGCCCCAGCCTCACAGCCTCACCTCTCCTGAACATGCTCCTCTAGGAAGAGCCGCCGCCGGTGACTCTCAGTGTCAGTTGTTCTGGGACGCTTTCACCACGTGCGCTGTCGAATCAGAAGCGACAGCTCACACAGCAGGTGCGGCCAGAGCAGTCCCGGCCGAAGCTGGGCGCTGATGAACTTAGATAGAAAATCTTAACTTGGGTTCAGCTAGAGAGTGTATTGCTTATAAAACCACGACTTTTCCCTTCCCATATGAGGACTTCTAGTACCTTGAATTCGGTTTTCATATAAAAACACGAGGGTGCTGTTTTACAGAAACACAGGGAGGCTAAGCCTGGCATACCCAGGCCGCATGGGAATAAAACTCGGGCTCTTGGGACTCACAATTCAAGCCCGGAGCCAGCTAAGGCCTCTGATGGCGCAGCCCCCTATGCCCCTCACAAATGTGGGTGGAGCTCGGTCAGCATCTGGCTTCGGCATCCCCATCTGCCGTGCGCCCCTGTCTTTCCAGCCTGTGGCTCACCTTGCCCAGCCCCACGGCCTGATGCCCTGGCTGCATCCGCCTTGGCTGGGGCTCCTCTGGGCATCTGGAGTTGCTGCTTCCTGGTTCCTTCCAGGATGTTTACAGAAACTGCAGGACTGTCCTCCTGCAGAGGACAGACGGCTCTGCCTGCAGGGAGGACAGGCACCTGGTGCCCCTTCCCACACATACCTATGCCACTGGCCCCGAGTCTGTCTGTCCTGAGCTCTCCCTGCCTGGCCCTGCTGATGAACATGCTCTTCCCAAGGAGCAGAGTCGGTGGGAAGAGGCACTGGACCTACCCAGGGCGTGAAGGTGCTCCTCAGAGTGAGGCCTGAGAAGCAGCTTCCGGCCCCAGGGCCAAGCAGTAGGAACTGACAAAGCACGGAGGGTCCACCTGTGTGCACAGCTGAGCTGCAAACCCAAGGTCTTCACGTGGGAGTCCTACCCACTGCCTCAAGGGAGAAAACGGCTTGGCTCTAGGCGTCAGGCCTGCCCTGGGGCCCAGGCAGCCCCTCACTGACTGAGACCCTTGCAGTGCTCTCGATGCTCAAGCCTTGTCCACTTCCCTCGGGGCAGAGCATCACCTCGGCACAGTTGGTGTTTGGGGCCAGGTGAGTCTGTGCGCCGGGCCCCTCCATGCGTTGTGGGAGGTTGAGCAGCATCCTTGGCCCCAACAATGGATGGCAGTCCCTCCCACCTGTCAGCCAACAGGCCCAGACAAGCCAGGTGTCCCGGGGCCACTGGGCACTACCGGGTTGTGACCTGCACCTCCCATGCGGCAAACAGTGCTAAGCATTGGGGACACGGCAGTGAACACCAGTGGCTCTGACCCCACACAGACCGCAACACATCATGTCCCGGGATATGTGCTCTTGTGGCCGCCCCGGTCACAGACGCATCAGGAGGCAGTGGACTCCCAGGTGCAGGGAGGGTCAGGGCTGAGGTGGAAGTGGGCAGGGGTGCTCGTGTGCTGCTTGGCTCAGGTGACACCTGGCCTGGCACCTGATGGGTGAGGAGAGGCTAGTGAGATGCTGTGTCCTCGGCTGTCTTCCTCTCCACCTGGGAGGCACATAATTCCCAGAAACCTCAGCAGGGGCCGACTCCGCACTGGCCAGAGCCAGCCCCACGCCACCCAGGAACCAACTCTGCCCAGGGAAAGGTTTCCGTGAGGCTTGAGTCTGTCGTGGTTCCCCTGCAGTTCTGGAGCTACCTTCCCCGGGCACGTTCCACCCAGTTCCCGAGTAAAGCAAAGAGGCAATGGCCACTGGGCCATCGTCTGCCATGCAGGCCAGTCGGATTGCTCCCATGGATTGGGTGGGTGTGAAGCTCGGCGTCACCAGGAAGCTGTTGGGAGAGATGCACACCCCAGTTTCCGCATGCTGAGATGTGGCTTCTGGGGAGGGGGGTTGAGCGTTTGTAGTTTCCAAGGCCCCCAGAGCAGCTGTCCTGTGGCCGTCATCTGCCGCCACTGCACTAAACAAAGCACCTCTGTTTCAACATCTCTGGGGAAGAGGATTCCAGGGAACACACTTGAGGAAAATGCACAATTTTACATGCCCAGCTAGCAGTCCTTTGCCCTTTAGTGAGAAAGGGTTGAGATGTCCTCCTTTTTCCTTCCTTTTAAAAAGCATCTGGGCTGGAGCAGTGTCTCACGCCTGTAATCCCAGCGTTTTGGGAGGCCGAGGCAGGGGGATCACTTGAACCCGGGAAGCAGAGGTTGCAGTGAGCAGAGATCACACCACTGCACTCCAGCCTGGGCAATAATGAGAGATTCCATTCCCCCACCCCACCCCCGAAAAAAAGAAATAAATAAAAAGGGTTTGGTTAGGTTTTTGAGGTGTAAGCTATTTACAGTGAAATTTTACTGTGTGTGCAGTTCTGAGTTGACAGATGGTTGTAAATAAGCACCATCAGGACATGGAGTGCTCCAGCCCCCATCAAAATCCCTTCATGCTGATGCTGCAGTCTCTGCCTCCCCAGATCTGCAGCCCCTGATCTGCTCTCCACCCCGTAGTTCCGCCTCAACCAGAACGTTTGGGGAGTGGGCTCTCCCAGCAGGCAGGCTGTCTGCCTTTCTCCTTTGGCAGGGTGCGGCTCAGCCTTTGTGCATTATTGCTCCTCCAAGGAGCCTCATCAGACATTTTTCCTATGCCCTCGTGAAATTTTACCACTACAGACATACTGTTTGTGTACTGTGTGTATACCTGTGCTTCCTACTTCAAGAGAGGAAGACAGTTCCAGCTACTGAGGAGGAGGCAGGAGGATTGCTTGAGCCGGGGAGGTTGAGGCTGCAGTGAGCCACTACCACATCACTGCACTCCAGCCTGGGTGACAGTGGGACAACCTGTCTCTAAAAAAAGAGCAAGATGTGTTAACCCCTACCCACCAAGGACCAGCGTTTGCCCGTCTGCGGGAAGCAGCACCTTGCTGAGAATGCGGGACCTCCACACGATGCCCTGAGATCCATCCGCGGTGTTGCCTGAATCAACCGCTCATCCCTCGGATTGCTGAGCAGGATTCACAGGGTGGAGGCGCCACAATGTATCTGTGTCCCCAGAAAGAATATTTGTAGTTTCCAGTTGGACACTTTATCAATAAAATCACTATAAACATCTGTGTGGACATAAGTTTTCATTCCTTTAATTACCTAAAAGTGGGACTGCTGTGTCACATGTTAAGCACACGTTGCATCAGAGGAGAAACTGCCACATTTTCCAGAGCGGATGGAGGAGTCCCCCTGTGCCACATCCTCGCCATCCCTTACGATGTACTCAGTGTTCTTTTTTTGAGACGGAGTCTCGCTCTGTCGCCCAGGCTGGAGTGCGGTGGCCTGATCTCAGCTCACTGCAACCTCTGCCTCCCTGGTTCAAGTGATTCTCCTGCCTCAGCCTCCCCAGTAGCTGGGACTACAGGCGTGCACCACCATGCCCGGCTAATTTTTTGTATTTTTGTAGAGATGGGGTTTTGCCGTGTTAGCCAGGATGGTCCTGATCTCCTGACCTCAGCCTGCCTCGGCCTCCCAAAGTGCTGAGATTACAGGCGTGAGCCACCGCGCCCGGGCCTCAGTATTCTTTATTTCAGCCATTCTGAGAGGTGCATGCTGAAAACTCATCGTGAGTTTAGTCTGCAATTCCTTAGGGACTAAAAAAGCTCAGCCTTTCTTTGTGTGCTCAGCTGCCATTCATGTTTGGCAGCATGTCTGTTCAAAACTTTTGCACAGTGTGCCTTTAGTCCCAGCTACGTGGGAGGCTGAGGTGGGAGGATCTCTTGAACCCAGGAGTTCCAGGCTGCAGTGAGCCGTGATTGCATCACTGCGCTCCAGCCTGGGCGCCACAGCGAGACACTGTCACAAACAAAACAAAAAACCCACAAAACCCCGAAAAACCCCAAGACTAGCACATTCCTTGATAGAAAATATGAATTAGGGGAGGAAAAGCGAGTCTGAGTATGAAGACGCAGGAGTTGGCGGGTGAAAGGGAAAAGTGCAGGGACAGACTGGAGAGCTTGTGAGACGCAGGACAAGCCCCTGCACGCGTGAGCAGCTTGGGGAACTGACGGGCAATTCTGCAGAGAGTATAGGAGCTTCTCCTGAAATTCACAACAGCCCAATAAACCCTTCTTGCCTCTCAAGTGTCCCTAGGAGCACAGGCCTGGGTACTAAGAAAAAAGTCCATTAGTGAGTTTCACTTGCCCAAGACAGGGAAGTCTTAAAGTTTCCTCATCTGTAAGATGGTGACAGTGGCTGGGCGCGGTGGCTCACACCTGTAATCCCAGCACTTTGGGAGGCCGAGGCTGGCGGATCACGAGGTCAGGAGATCAAGACCATCTTGGCTAACACGGGGAAACCTCGTCTCTACTAAAAAGACAAAAAAATTAGCCGGGCGCGGTGGCAGGTGCCTGTAGTCCCAGCTACTTGGGAGGCTGAGGCAGGAGAATGGCGTGAACCCGGGAGGCGGAGCTTGCAGTAAGCCGAGATCCCGCCACTGCACTACAGCCTGGGCAACAGAGCGAGACTCCGTCTCAAAAAAAAAAAAAAAAAAAAAAAGATAGTGACATTAACCTGCCTCATAGGTTACTGTGAGGAGTAAATGAGTTAAATACAGAAAGCATGCAGACTAGTACCTGGCACATAAGAAACTTTCACAGTATTAACTACCATCACCATCATCATAATCACAACCATAATCACCACCATCATCACCACCACCACCACCATCACCATCACAATCACCATCACCATCACCTGCATCCCATCACCATCATCAGCACCACCATCACCATCACAATCACCTGCATCCCAACACCATCATCAGCACCACCACCACCATCACAATCACCATCACTATCAGCTGCATCCCATCACCATCATCAGCACCACCACCACCATCACAATCATCACCATCAAATCACTATCACCATCATCATCACCATCACCACCACCACCACCATCACAGTAACCATCACCTCCATCCCATCACCATCAGCACCACCATCACCATCACAATCATCACTGTCAAATCACTATCACCACCATCATCACCATCATCACCACCATCACAATTGTCATCACCACCATCACCATCATCACCACCGCCATCATCATCTGAAAACTCTAAACCTGTTTTGCCCAAAGTCTACTCTTGGTGGCACACCCGTTGAGTGGACCTTAAATAGGGAGCTCAGTCAAGGCCTCCTTGAGAAGACGACACAGTAGAGACCTAGATGCAGTGAGGCAGCCCTGAGACACTTGGGGAAGAGCAATTCAGGCAGAGGGAGCAGCAGGTGTAAGGCCATGCTAGTGTAAGAAAGCAGCACTGGGCATCGATGCTCGAACAGGGAGGAGGAATGCAGTAGGAAATGAGGGCGAGGGTGCATCAGTGTGCGGGTGTGTGATGTGGAAGCATGCATGCATGTGCACACATTTGTGTGGGTGCATGTGTGTGCTGTTATTAGCTACGCACAGATATCACAGTGCTCTGTGGGTCATAGCAAGGACTGTGGCTGTCTCTGGGCCCCACAGGAGCCTGAAGTCTCCATGTTGAGAATGGTCTTCAGGCGAGGAAGGTGGAGGTGGGAGATGCTCACTGAGGAGACTGCTGCATACATTCTGGTCTGAACCCAAGTGGAGTCGTGAGAGTCCTGGGAAGTGATGAACTCTGGGTGGAGTTGGGGACTCCAATAATTTCAGAGACAGTGCTAGGATGCAGGTCCTCGGTGCCATGTGGTGGGGGTAGGAGGATGAGATGGCTACAGAGGTATATGGAAATTAAGCAAATTCAGAATGTGGCTGTTCTGCGTGGCTATGCCCCTTTTCATGCTGCTCTGGTAACAGCAGGGAGGAGGAGGAGGATGAGCCTGTATCTGCCTCAGCAGATGGCACAAAGATGAAGTAAGGGAAGACCCAGATGGCCCTTGGAAGACGTGTAAACTGTCACGATTGGAGAGACTGGGAGAATAAGGGGAGATGATGAAGCCAGCGACCCCCAGAGGAATGGATAAGGGTTTACACCAGCAGAGGTGCCCAGAACGTCGTAATGGGCATCTTTCACACGACACAGGTCATTAAGGGGCGGTGAACACAAAATGCAAACAGACACAAGTCAAAGGCACCTGGGTGACCTTGACCTCATCACTCTGGGATCCAGCCTGGGAAGGAACTGTTCAACTTCAAAGAGACCCCAAAAGTGTCTCCAGTCAAAGGCCTGAGATTTTTATTATTTTCATTTCTAGTTTTTTTTTTTTTTTTTTTTGAGACAGGAGTCTCGCTCTATTGCCAAGGCTGGAGTGCAATGGCGTGATCTCGGCTCACTGCATCATCTGTCTCCTGGGTTCAAGTGATTCTCGTGCCTCAGACACCAAGTAGCTGGGATTACAGGTGCGTGCAACCATGCTGACTAATTTTTTAATTTTTAGTAGAGACAGGGTTTCACCCCGTTGGCCAGGCTGGTCTCAAATGCCTGACTTCAAGTGATCCACCTGCCTCGGCCTCCCAAAGTGCTGGGATTACAGGTGTGAACCACCATGGCCAGCCAAGACCTAAGATTTTAAAAAATTACAGTTCTTATTTAGGTTTCATTTTACTTTTCTGAGATGGAGTCATGCTCTGTCGCCCAGGCTGGAGTGCCGTGGTGCGATCTTGGCTCACTGCAACCTGCGCCTCCCTGATTAAAGCGATTCTTCTGCCTCGGCCTCCTGAGTAGCTGGGATTACAGGCGTGCACCACCACACCCGGCCTAGGTTTCATTTTAAAAACCACATTTTTACTTTATCCCCAAGACTTGAGTTTGTAGAACCCCTTTTCTTGAGTTTGTAAAACTTGAGTTTGTAGAACCCCTGCCATGGGTCGAATTAGGCAAGGTTATCCTGGAATAACAAGCCAACCTGAAAGAAAATGACAGACTGTCAGCTCTTTTCTGGTTTGGTGGTGCTGTGTGCGTTGTGGAAATGTCTGCAAAGCTACAGAGGGAAAAATGTGCAAATGTGTGGAAGTGGCGTCCTCCCCAGTCAGGCCTCTGGGGGAAGCGCTGTGCAAGGTCTGGTGGACCTCTCCCAGGCCCTGCTTTGCACACTGACACTGTGTGGCTCTGCACGGGGGCTGGGGCAGCACTGAGGACGGCGCCGTTCCTGGAGGATGTGTCTGTCTTCCCTGCTCCTCGTCCACCCACAGGGCCTTAGGGGCTTAAAAATCACCTTTTTTTTTCCCTAAAGGATGTGAATGTTATGCTTTTCTATTTTTTTTTTTTTTTTTGAGACTGAGTCTTGCTGTAACGCCCAGGCTAGAGTACAGTGGTGTGGTCTTAGCTCACTGCAACCTCTGCCTCATGGGTTCAAGCGATTCTCCTGCCTCACCCTCCTGAGTAGCTGGGATTACAGGCACCTGCCACCATGCCCAGCTAATTTTTGTATTTTTAGCAGAGACAGGGTTTCACCATGTTGGCCAGGCTGGTCTCGAACTCCTGACCTTAAGTGATCTGCCTGCCTTGGCCTCCTCAAGTGCTGGGATTACAGGCGTGAGCCACCGCGCCTGGCCAAGGATGTGATGCTGTCTTGGCGACCAGCTCTACGGTAGGCAGAGAGGTGTCCCCACTCTGTCCCCAACCCCTGGCCTCTTCAAATCCTGACACAGGGTCAATGACAGCTCTTCCCTGTGGGATCAAGCCTTCATTTTCAGTGGATGACAAATCCTTTTCCCTCTCCAAGGGAGCTTCACATCTCTAAGAAATCTCAAGTCGGAAAGTAAGCGTCTGGAAGGGAATGTGCCACCTGCCACCCTCTTGGTGTTCTGGAAACCTCAGCACAGCCGCTCCTGCCCTCCTTCCTGCTAATTTCCCTGCATCCACACAGGGTGTTTTCTTCTAAAGATCTTGCTAGTGCTTGCTGAGCCTCATACTGCTGCAGCCAGCCAGTGACTCATGCAGCAGTGACTGGCACACATCTCCCTCTGCCAACCAGGTCTCGGAGGGTCATTGCTCTCAGCTCTAGGTGAAGCAGCCCTGGCTCTGGTCGCTGGTGTGTGGCACAGATGCAGCAGCATCATCGTCGGAGGTTGCCTTTGTCTGGGTTCCCCTAAGAACAGACGGTGAGATGAGGATGTGCAAGTGGTTAATCGGACAGATGATCCGGAAACACACGTGGTGGGTGGGGAGTTGGGATGGGAAGACAGGAGGCGGAACAACAGGCATGACCAAGAAGGTCAGGACATAGGTGGCTGGAGCCGTCCTGCGGGGGATGCCAGGAGCCAGTGCAGAACACGTCCTGAAGTTGTCCTGACTGCAGAGTGGAGTGGCTGGAGCCTTCACCCCACCCTGTCACTGCTGATGGCTGTCCCCACACATGGGTCAAGCAACTCTCGTAGTTGGAAGGAGCCATTAGCAGGTGAAAGTGAGGCTGTTTGCCTCAGTGGCCCACTGCTTCTCTGCCCTGTCTAGCCAGGTTGATAGTTCCCTCTGGTCTGGTGGTGGCTTCTGCTGCTCAGGTGTCAGGCCTCTCTGCAGGGCCACCGCTAGCCCAGAGTGCTCCTGTGTAAATTCACATATGGTGCTGCTTTGGAGCAGGCTAAGGCCCAGGCTGGGGTGCATGACTTGCTTAGCTGAGCATGGGGTAAATGCAAGCCTCACTTGGGTTCTTGGCAAGGGACCCTTGATTAGTGAAGAAACCCCACAGCTGTGCCCAGGAACCCTGCTTCTGTCTGGGTATAGGCTGCCTGGGGAGGTGTGACCTGGGAGGAACCTGCAACCCTCTCCCTGGGATCAAGGTTCTGTGGGTTTGGCTTGGGTCCCCATTACCTTGGATTCACAGAGATCTCATTCTGCTCCTCTTTCCCTCTACTTGGGGGCTTTGGAAACAAAAGCCTAGAACAGGCAGTGGTAGTGGCCAAACTTCCAGCCTGAAGCACACTCACGTCACAAACTGACGTGTGCTGGACTCTGTGTCTGGCTTTTTTTTTTTTTTTTTCTTGGGACAAGGTCTGGCCCTGTCACCCAGGCTGGACGGAATCATGGCTTATTACATCCTCAACCCCCTGGGCTTAAGTGATCCTCCCACCTCAAACTCCCAAGTAGCTGGGACCACAGGCATGTGCCACCATGCCTCATTTTTAATTTTTTTGCAGACATGAGTTCTCACTATGTTGCCAAGGCTGGTCTCAAACTCCTGGGCTCAAGTGATCTTCCCACCTTGGCCTCCCAAAGTGCTGGGATTATGGATGTGAGCTACCATGCCAGTCCCTGGTTTTTGAGCACTTTTCATGCTCTTTCATATTTGATCTTCTGAAACTTCCTTGGGATTTGTTCTATGGTTGTCATTATTTTAGACATAAAACTGAAGCTCACAAAAGTTAGGCAACTTGTCTGATACCTGTCTCTGATAAGAGGCAGAGCAAGGACTGGGATCTAGGCCTTGTTACTCAGAACACAGGGGCAGGGTGGCTGGAGTTTCCTTCACATCCCCAGCCTGTGTCATGATGGATTTGCTTTCCTGGTTTTGAACATCACACACGTGGAATTGTCTGTACATTCTGGGGTCTGACTTCATTGTACGCTTCATCCACATTGTTGTGGGTTGTGGTTGTGTGCCCTCTTCCATTGTTGTACAGAATTTCTTCTCTGTGAACATGCCATGCTTTCTTTTTAAAATCTTTTTTCCTGTGGATGGACATCTGGATCATTTCCAGTTTGGGGCTATCAGGAAGAAAGCTGCTGTGGGTAGTTTTGTTCATGTCTTCTGGTACACATAAGCTCTCATTTCTCTTGGGTGAGGTAAGGAAGTAGTTGGTCGTTGGATATTCATGTTTAGGTTTTGTAAATACTATCAGTTTGCCAATGTGGTTTTATCAATTTCATGAGCCACGTATGAGGGTTCCAGCTGCGACATCCAGGACAAACTAGGTATTGTCAGTCCTTTTAATTTTAGCCATTCTTGGGTGGCTGAGGGCAGTGAAGAGCTATTCTTGACATGGAATGACAAGACCTAGTGTGCCAGAGGTGAAGGCCTGAGCGTCCAGGGGAACATGAGCCTGTCTTCTATGCCTTGCTGTGCTATGGCAATGCTTCAGTGTGCTCAGGAGGAAAACAGACAGCAGAGAAGTGCTCCAAAGTGGGCAGAAATGGGACAGGCATAATGTGCTAGGCTAATGGTGACTCTTGGAATTTTGTCATTAGCTACAAAGAGGGCAGTGACATGATTTACACACAAACACACATGGGGCGGGGTATCTGAAATATTAGGCAGCTAGTACGGCAGAGGCACCGCCTCATCAGCATGGATGCTGGCCAGGAGAGGATGTGTGTATGTGCTGGCTGGAAACTCAGTCCTGCTCATAGGTCATGATCTTAATGATTAAATAACAAGGCAAGAAATCCGAGAGGGCAGTGCCTAGGAGCACCCTGTTTGCTCTGTGGCCAGAATGCAGCACACTGAAGTATTGCCCATCAGGGTTAGAGGTGCTCGTGATGATTTGGGCAAATACAAATATTAATCCAGAGTATTTGAGTCTGCATGAAAATACTGAAAAGTGAGGGAAGACCCAACCGTTTCCAAGAAATACAAATCGGAACTGGTGATAACTTAAAGAACATAATCAGAGAGGCAGAGAGCACTGGGTTTTACTAAAATATGAAGACATATGTCCTGTCTACACGTCAGCAACTGCCCAAAGTACACGCGTTCAAGCGAAAAGAGCGGGTGGGGTGGGGAGGCTAAGGGCCAGCCAGAGCTTCGGCACTTGCACGCTCAGGCCTCCGGGTGACGACTGTTTCCAATTCCGCGGCCTTTCAAGCTCAGGTTGTTTAAAAAAAAAAACAAAACCTATTTCTCTAAAAGTCACGATTCGAACCGCACCTGAGGACGCAGCGATCCAGCGCCAACTCATTATCTGAGATAAAGGAGTAATTTTAACAGAAGCGCCTATGCAAGACGGAGGGCCCCGCGCGGGCTGCTCCCACCTCTTTCTCTCCTTGCCGGGTACCGAGACCCTGGCTGGGGCGGCCGGTGGCCCCTCCGTCCCATCCGTTGGAAATGATGAGTAGTTCCAGTGGCCGGGGTCTGCATGACCTACCCCAGCGGGCTCGGCTGGAGCCCCGCAGTCCCACACAGCCGCGCTCTGACCCGCTGACCCTGCGTCTGCTTGACGGACCAATCAGCCGCCAGCTAAGTTCACATGCCTAGAAGGCCAATTTTTATTGGCTGGGCATGGGCCAATCAGCGGGACGAACGGGCGCGCGGGCGCTGTTGGGCTCCTCTGAGGGGTTGAGGTTGGGGCTGGGGCTGGCTCGGGTTAGGTTCTGGCTGGGGCAGGAGGGAAAGGCAGGGTCCAAGGCGTCAGGGCCTGCGGACGACGTGTGTGTGAAAGGGCGCGTCAGCCATAAGAAGCCATACGAGTGCGAGCAGGTCCCCACTGTCCCCGCGGCGTTGTCACTATCATCATGAGGCCACTGGAGCAGCCTCAGGCGCTGCTGACGGGGATCCGGGCGCGGGGTGCGTCGGGCTCTGCAGGTTGGCACTCACACTCCGCGCAGGATGGCAGGCAAGTGCGTCCTGAATCCTGCCCGCGGCTACCCCACACCGCGCCTGTGAGTTCCCGGCCCGGCATTGCTCCATGACCTATGCATAGGCGGAACTCTTGACCACCACCCACAGGAACCTCACTTACATTGGCGTAAGAACAAAAACGCGACTGATGCTTCCACATAACTGAAAATGTCAGAAGTAGGCCTTCAGGCATGGATGTATCCAGCTGCACATTGACCATGGTCCTGGAAGGTTTCTCTCCGTCTCTCAGCTTCCTTCCTTTTTACTGGCTTCCCTTGTGGAGGCAAGATGATCGGCAGGACCTCCTGAGGTTTACATGTTATCAGATTATCAACCTCAACAAAAAGGAGATTCTTCTTTTCCCAGCCTTCCAGGCTGGGCAGTGGTGAGTTTGGCCCACCTGAACTACAAGGACTGAGATGGGTGTGGCCCCCCTCCCCACCAGGAATATGGCAGTGCTGTCATTACCAGAAGGGGCCTTGGATGCTATGGAGGGCAATGTCCCATCCTCTGTTTTCAAGCATTATCTGGGAGAGTTGATCCTTGAATCTATTACTCTCAAAAATAGTAATAATAATAATGGTTATTATGACCATGAAACCCAAAAACACTTCTATCGCTCTTACGGTTTCCACACTACAAAGCGCTTTGCCCCCCACCGTCAGGGAAGCAGGGCTTTGCACCCACTGGAGACGCTTCATCCGGCCAACATTCAAGCAGTTTGTTGGGGGGTGGAACAGGGAAGAGTAACAGAGCCAGTGTAACCCCAAATGCTTTGTCATCCCAGAGACAAAGCACCCGGGTTTTTATGGTGGAAGGAGGTTCATTAATGGACAGTTTGACGATGTTTTTTCTTCAGTATTTCAGTAAGTTGAGGGTGTCTGAGAAACCATCATAGGTGATGTGATTGGCAGCTCCATGTCTTGGAAAGTTCTCACCAGGTTGGAATGCTGCTGTCTTTTCTGATAGTTCAAGCACAAGTTTAGCTGGAGTCAGCTTGAAACTGGTTGGCTTGGGAATGCAGGATTCCATGACAGCCAGTCCCCAGGAGCCCCTAGACATTAACGCATGAGTGAGCACACGCCTGCTTCTGATGTCACCCTCTCACTCTTCTTGGGCTCAGAGGATCCCCCGCGTCCCCGCCACCCGTGGGCTTTATCGTTGAGAGTCAGTTCTGAGAAGACAGGCCCAGGCCTGTGCCCTAGCATCCCTACCCCCTAGTTTACACAAACCCTAAGCTTTTCTGTTCTTTTCTAGGAATAGCACATTTCAAACCTACAAGAAAGAGGTGTGCCTCCCAGGTAATTCAGTAGGGAAAGCAAGTCCTCAGCCACTTGGCCCTGACCCCAACATACCCCTGTGGGGTGAGGAGAGCAGAGGATGTGGGTCCAGAAGCTGCATCCCATGAGAGAATGCTCCAAACACAAAAGTCTGGTTGTAGGAGCTATCCCTGGGCCTCCGGAACACCTCCCAGGCCCTCACAACGCCTGAGTTCAGGAGGCCACCTAATAATATACCTGCCTTGGGCATCAGCTTCTCCGTCTGCCCCTGGAGGTGATGGCAGCCCCTCTTCTTCCTGCCTGAGGGTGTTACGAAGGTCACTTGGGATGGATGTGGAAGCTCTTGCAGACCAGAGTGTGACAGATGGCCATAAAGGCAGCACTCATGTGCCCATAAGCTCTAGAGCTGCTTGTACATGCCCATTTTCAGAGGGGACCACGAGACTTGCTCATTGTAGCACAGCAGGAAGCGGCCGAGAATCCCAGCGCACCTGATTTGCAAGCTCCGGTGGATCCCCCTCCAAATGACCTTGGAGGCCTCAGGGTGAGCCACGGTAGCGTGCTTCTTTCCAAGCTGCAGTAGGAGCTGGGGACCCTGCCCCCGGACACCATCTTCCTGAGCGCGCATCTCCTGTGCCCGAGAACCTCCTGTCTCCCTGCAAATGCAGCATCAAGCTCAGTTCTGTCATTTCTGGATCTTACTCAGATGCACCCTGGCCCCTGGGCCATCTGCTGTGAGTGCCAGACCAGATTCGGGGGCCGCCTGCCTGTGTCCAGGGTGGAAGCAGCACTGCCTTACTGCGTCCCTCTGTCCCTGAGACCCCGAAAGCAGGTAGGTGACTTGAACCAGGAGGTCTTCACCTAGGTTCCAGGGTGAATGTCAGTTGACCAGTCACCCCTCAGAATTAGAAGTATTATATGAATGGATATTTTAACATTTCAGGGAGACAGTTTGAGATTATTTATTTATTTTTATGTCAGGTGGGTAATGTGCTGACATTGTAGCAAGGTCTGAGGGAGGCACACCTCACACATGTGCATGAGTACCCAGTTATCATGCTTATGAACTATAAAAGGATCTGTGATTTTTAAACAGCTTTTTCTAAAAACTAGACTTTTAGAGGTTTGATTGGCATGTGATAAACTGCACGTGTGTAAAATGTACAATGTGGTAAGTCTTGCCATAGGTATTCCCCCCTGAACCCACCACCACCTTCAAGATAATGAGCATATACACAACACTTAATCATGTCTGTGGGCTCCTTGTAACTTTACCCAACATTCCATACCCTGACATCCCCGGGCAACCACTGACCTGCTTTCTGTCACTGTAGATTACATTGCATTTCTGATAATTTTATATAAATGGGGTCATAGACTGTGTACACTTTTGTCTGGCTTCTTTCACTTGGCATAATTATTTTGAGATTCTTCTATGTGATCCTGGGCCTCAATAGTCATTCTTTTTATTATTGAGTAATGCTGCATTATATGAATAGACCACAGTTTATTCATTCACCCAGAAGGACATATGGGTTGTTTCTACTTCTTATGTGTTACACACAAAGCTGCTATGAACATTTGTGTACAAGGCTCTGTATGCACATATGCCTTCATTCTTCTTGGGTAAATACCAAGAAGTGGAATTCCTCAATCATATGGTAGGTGTATATTTAACTTTAAAAAAGAAACCTGTTGACTGTTTCCCACCATTTTGCATTTCTACCAGCAGTGTCTAAAGTTCCAATTCCTCCACATCGTCACCAACACTTGGTTTAGCGGATGTTTGTAATTTGAGCCATCTTAATGGGCATCTGGCTCATCGTAGTTTTCATTCATATACCCGTGATAATTGGTGATGTCAAGGATCTCTTCATGTGCTTTTGCCATCTGCATGTCTTACTTGATGAAACATCTGTTTGTTTTGCCCCTTTAAAAGAACTGACTTTTTAAATTACTGAGTTTTGATAGTTCTTTATATATTCTAGATACAAATTCTAAATACAAGTTCTTGATCCGAGATTCAATTTGTAAATATCTTTCCATGTCTTTGGCCTGCCTTTCTTTTTCTGAGACGGGGCCTCACTCTGTTGCCCAGCCTGGAGTGCACAATCATGACTCACTACAAACTTGAACTCCCTAGCTCAAGCAATCCTCCCCCCTCACCCCTTCAAGTAGCTGGGACCATGGGCATGCGCCACCATACGAGGCTAATTTTGTTTATTTTTCATGGAGATGAGGTCTCACTGTGTTGCCCTGGCTGGTCTCGATGTCTTGGGCTCAAGTGATCCTCCTGTGTCGGCCTCCCACTGTGCTGGGATTAGGGTGCGAGCCACCACGCCTGACCTGGCTTGTCTTTTTATTCTATTATCAGTATCTTTCAGAGAGAGAAGTTTTACCTTTTGATGAAGTTCAGTTTATCAATTCCATCTTTTCTAGATCTTGCCTAGGTGGGCCTGTCCCCAGCACAGCAGTGGATCACGCTTCAGGTGTCGTAGCTAAGAGATCTTTACTGAACCAGAGGTCAAAAAAGGTTTTTTCCTATGTTTTCTTTTAGAAATTTTATAATTTTATGTTTATGTCTGTGATCCATTTTGAGTTAATTTTTGTATATGCTGTGAGGAATGGATTGAAATTTTTTTTTTTTTTTGTCATGGAGTCTTGCTCTTTCACCCAGGCTGGAGTGCAGGGGCACGATCTCGGTCATTCTTTTCATTATTGAGTAATGCTGCATTATATGAATAGACCACAATTTATTCATTCACCCAGAAGGACATTTGGGTTGTTTCTACCTCCCAGGTTCAAGCAGTTCTCCCGCCTCGGCCTCCCAAGTAGCTGGGACTACAGGCACACACCACCATGCCTGTCTAATTTTTTGTATTTTTAGTAGAGGCAGGGTTTCACCATGTTGGCCAGGCTGGTTGAACTCCTGATCTCAGGTGATCCGCCCACCTCAGCCTCCCAAAATGCTGGGATTACAGGCATGAGCCACTGTACGCAGCCTTGAATTGGGTTTGTTTGCAAATGACAGTCTAACTGTTCTAGCACCATCTGTTGTAAGGGCTGTATTTCCTCTACTGACTCACCTTTATACCTTTGTCAAAGATCAGTTGTTGCTGTAGTTTAGATGTTTGTCACCTCAAACCTCATGATAAAATTTGATCTCCAGTGTTGGAGCTGGGGATCCCCAGTGTTGGAGTTATTTGGGTCATGGGGGGCAGGTCCCTCCTGAATGGATTGGTGCTGTCCTTGTGGTAGTGACTCAGTTCTCTATTAGTTCCCAAGAGAGCCAGTTGTTAAAAAGAGCCTGGCATCTCCTCCCCTCTTTCTTGCTTCCTCTCTTGTATGTGATCTCAACATATGTGGGCTCCCCTTCACCTTCCACCATGAGAGGAAGCAGATACCCAATCTTGAACTTTCAAGCCATAAGAATCGTGAACCAAATAAACCTCTTTTCTTTTTTTTTTTTTGAGACGGAGTCTCACTCTGTCGTCCATGCTGGAGTGCAGTGGTATGATCGATCTCAGCTCACGGCAATCTCTGCCTCCCAGGTTCAAGTGATTCCCCTGCTTTCTGCCTCAGACACCTGAGTAGCTGGGATTACAGGCACTCTCCACCATGCCCGGCTAACTTTTATATTTCTAGTAGAGACAGGGTTTCACCATGTTGGCCAGGCTAGTCTCAAACATCTGGCCTCAAGTGATCCACCCACCTTGGCCTCCCAAAGTGCTGGGATTAAAGGCATGAGCCGCCACCACACCTGGCCAAGCCTCTTTTCTTAATGAATTACACTGCCTCAGCTTTTCCTTTATAGCCATACAAGTGGACTGACCGTTGTTCATATATGTATGAATTTATTTCTGAACCCTCTTCTCTTCTGATCTAATTGTCTATCTTTATGCTAATACTATACTGTCTTGATTATTGTATCTTGACTTTATAATGTCTGGAAATCAAGTAGTGTTCATTTTCAAACTTTGTTTTTCTTTTTCAGAGTTGGCTGTTCTCATTTTTTTTTTTTTTAAATTTCCATGTGAATTTTAGAATCAGTTTGTCAATTTCTACAAAAGTACCCTACTGGGATTTTGATTGGGACCGTGTGGGCTTTGTAGATCAGTTTGCAGAGAATTGTCTTTTGAAAAATATTGAGTCTTTTGACCCATAAACATGATACATTTATATGTTTATTTAGGTTTTCTTTAATATTTCCCATAAATATTTTGTAGCTGTTATTATATAGGCTTTATACATCTTTTGTCAGATTTACCCATAAGTATTTCATAATTTTGATGACATTGTTTTTGAATTTCAATTTATGACTTTTCATTGCTGGTATTTAGAAGTACAACTGATTTTTTGTCTATTGTTGTTGTATTCTACAATATTGCTAAACCTATTTATTGTAGTAGCTCTTTTTGTGGATTCCATCAGATATTCTACATACATGATTATGTCATCTGCAAATAGAGATGGCTTTCTTTCTCCCTTTTCAATTTGGAGACTTTTATTTTTCTTGCTTGATACACTGGCTAGACATTTCACTACAGTGTTGAATAGAGCAGTGAGAGGAGACATTCTTGTCCTGCTTATGAGGGATGGCATTCATTTTTCTTTTTCTTTTCTTTTCTTTCGTTCTTTCTTTTTTTTTTTTTTTTGAGATGGAGTCTCACTTTGCTGCTCAGGCTGGAGGGCAGTGGCATGATTTCGGCTCACTGCAACCTCCGTCTCCCAGGTTCAAGCGGTTCTCCTGCCTCAGTCTCCCAGGTAGCTGGGATTACAGATGCCCACCACCACTCCCAGCTAATTTTTGTATTTTTAGTAGAGATGGGGTTTCACCATGTTGGCCATTCTGGTCTCAAACCCCTGACCTCAAGTGATCCACCTGCTTTGGCCTCCCAAAATGCCGGGATTACTGGTGTAAGTCACTGCTCCTGGCCTTCCTCCCGTGTCTAATAGCCTCTACCATATCTGCAGAGCTGTAACTCCTCCTCCTGCTGTAACCTCCTCCTCATCCTGTTGCCCGAACCATGTGCCTAGTTGAACCCGCAGGTGAGAGGTGGGACCACCCTGTCTTTCTGCTGGAGAAGCTGCAGGGTCACAGTGCCAAGGGTGGGCTTTAGGGAGGGTGGAGTAAGTCAGGCAAGAGTGTAATTTGCTGTAATTCGCATACATGCGATTGCATGTACATTCTTTTTTGAAAAATGCAAATGGTAGTGTGCTGAACTTACGGTGCTGCATTTTCCTCAGTTTACATCCTGTCTCAGAGTTTATTCCATGTCAGTCCAGACAGCTCTGTTCCAGTCTTCCCAAGGCTGCCTATACCCTGTTGCCTGATGTCCGTCATTTATTGTCTCTTACTGAAAGGCATTTGGGCTGTCCAGTCACTCCTGACAATGGTGCAACAAATATTTTTGTGCATAGGACACTTTGCAGATGTGAAAGTATCCTCACAGGACACATCCCTGCCACATCAAAGGCTGTCTATTTTAGAACCTGATAAACTTTGTTAAGATGACAGCAGAGCCCTCTTCATAGCTGAGAGCACTGAGGCACAGGGATGCTAAGTGTCATGCCCAAGGGCCCCAGCTGGAGACCACCAGCCCAGGACAGAGCCAGGTCTGCCAATACCAACCTGTGTGCTCTGCCAGGGCACAGGTACAGATGGTGGGTAGGAAGGCCAGGTGAGCCACGGAGGTCCCGTGTCTCCCAACAGTGGGCATGTTGTAGAGGGTAGACCACAGTCCCTTATCTGGAGTGGTTGGGTGTGCTTGTGGGTGGGAACAGCTCTCCAGGGCCTGCCCTGATACTAAGAGCGAGCCAGGGAGTCTTCCGGGGGATGGCTCCATCAGGGAGTCGTTGGGGACAGGCATGGCTCCATCCCCTTCTGAATCTTCTCCTCCCATCCTTTCTGTTAGAGTCAAAAGATGGTTCAGTTTTATATCCCCGAAACCTCCAAGATGTGCCCCTGCCTATACCACCGCTTTGGGGGCCGCCTCCCGATGCCTAGGGACCAGGCAGTGATGCCCTACTGGGTGCCCCAGGTCCTGAGGTCTCAGCAGCAGGTAAGGAGGAGGTGCACACTGCAGTGAGAACTGAAGACTGAGGTGGGGGCTGGGGGAAGGGGAGATGGGAGGAAGAAGGGGAAGAGGGGTACCTGGGCTCTGCTTCCACAAAGGCCTCTGCTGGTGTCCAGAGAAGATACCCTGGCAGCTGTGGCCATGGGCTTGGGAGCACAGATGGCAAGTGTGGCTCAGGGAGGGCCGGCTCAGGTCTCCCAGTTGGCACCGGAAGGGCAGGGCCGCGCTGCTCTCTGCAGAGGGGTGATTGTTCTGGCACCCACTGCTGCTGCTACTGCTTTCCTCTGTCTCTTCCTCCCCCTCTGCACTCTCCCCGACCTCTCTCACCTCCCTGCCTCCTCCTTCCCACACCACCTCCCTTACCTGGCCCGGCCTGTCCTCTTACTCTCTCCCCTGGTCCTGGCTGCATGGAGGGAGGTGGGAAGGAGGGTGCCTGGGATGGACCACCACTAGATGACTTGTCCTCTCTGCTCTTGCTGGCCCCCTCCACAGCGCTAGTTCCGGGCAGCGGCAGCAGGCCTCTTCCTAGCCCCCTGGGCCTCTCGCTCCCCTGCTTTCCCTGTGTCCTGGGTGGTGGACAAGGACTTCCTTCCTTCCCCCTGACTTTCAGTTGCTGGTTTTCCATCATTGGGTGGCAAGCTGTCCTCAGAGAAAAGAGCCCACAGTCCTCATAAGGAAGAGCCCTTGGCTTTTATCTTGAGCTGGCCAGCGCCCCTCCTAGAGGTTTGGAGTCCCAGTCACCAGGCCCTCCCCCTTGGAGGGTCACCAGGCTGACTGCTTGCCTCCATTCTTGTCTTTTAGATAGTCAGGAGGCAGCAGAGTTTGAAAGGCATCCAAGGTAACTCCAGTGTTTGTGTGTCTCATGTCATCCCCCTCCCCAGAAAGGCGGGATTCGTGAGCATCATGGTGGTGGGGGCAGACCTCTCATCCCCAGACACCTGCCCACAGTGTAACAGTGACATGCATGTGGCTTCCCTTCCCCTACTCAACAGTCATCCCTGGTCACCCACTACCTTCCCCCAGTGAGCCCAGAGAAACCTCTGCTCTACAGGCAGACCCTACCCATCTGCCAGCATCGGCTCTCTGGATGAAACCAACTCCTAGCCTGGGCTTGGATGAGACCTAAAGTGGTTTTATTAAGCTCTAATCTTCTATAATTTATGACATAGTATGTGTGTGTATATATATTTATGACAGTACATATTCCTATGTATATCCTATTATATACTCATACATTCATATATTCACGGCACGTTGTGTATTCAAAACATAATAATTTTGTATCTATTCATTACATAGTATGCTCATACATTCATATATTTGTGACCTAGTGTATATGCATTCATATGTTCATGATAGACATAGTATATACTCACATTCATGTATTCACAATACAATATGTATTCATATGAGGGGCTTTGAAAAAGTTAATGGAAAATGCATATAATGTGCTGGGTGCAGTGGCTCACGCCTGTAATCTCAGCACTTTGGGTGGCTGAGGAGACTGGAATGCCTGAGCTTAGGAGTTTGAAACCAGCCTGGGCAACATAGTGAAACCTTGTCTCTACTAAAATACAAAAAATTAGCTGGTTGTGGCGGCACATGTCTGTAGTCCCAGCTAGTTAGGAGGCTGAGGCGTGAGAATTGCTTGAACCTGGGAGGCAGAGGTTGCAGTGAGCTGAGATCACACCATTGCACTCCAGTCTGAGCAACAGAGTGAGACTCTGTCTCCAAAAAAAAAAAAAAAAAAACAACAAAAAAAGAAGAAAAAGAAAATGCATATAGTAAAAAAAGCAATGAAACAATGTATGGATTTCAATTTTTTTTTGTACTAAACTGGTACTAACTTATTATAACATATCTGAACAGGGTCTAATTTGAGGTGCTAAGAAGGAAAAGACATCAGTTTAAAAAGAGTCCCTATCAGAGCAGCATGAATTCTGCTAAAATTGAACCCAGAACAAACATCACATTTATGGTGAAGTTTGGGTGGAACAATGGTAAACTCATTGATGCTTTATGACAAGTTTATGGTGACAATGCACCACAGAACAGCAGTTTCCAGATGGGTGACTCATTTAAGAAGGGACGAGGCGATGTTGAAGGTGCAGTCTGCAGCGCCAGCCCATCCACATCAGTTTGTGAGAAAAAACATTCATCTTGTTCATGCCCTAACTGAAGAGGACTGATGATTACCAGCAGAAACACTAGCCAACGCCATAGACATCTCAACTGGCTCAGCTTACACAATTCTGACTGCAAAATCAAAGTTGAGCAAACCTTCCACTCAGAGGGCACCAAACCCATTGTGTCCAGATCAGCTGCAGACGAGAACAGAGCTTTCAGTGGAAATTCTAAAGAAGTGGGATCAAGATCCTAAAACATTTCTTTGAAGAATTGTAACAGGAGTGAAACATAGCTTCGCCAGTACCATCCTGAAGACAAAGCACAACCAAAGCAATGGCTATCGAGAGCCGAACGTGGTCCCATCATGGTAAGAGTGGATGGGACAAGAGCAGAGGTCATGGCAACAGTTTTTTGGGATGCTCAAGGCATTTTGCTTGTTGACTTTCTGGAGGACCAAAGAATCATAACATCTGCTTATTTGTTTATTTATTTATTGAGATGTAGTCTCACCCTGTCACTGAGGTTTGCAGTGGCGCAATCTCGGCTCACCAGAACTTCCGCCTCCTGGGTTCAAGTGATTCTCCTTCCTCAGCCTCCTGAGTAGCTGGGATTACAGGTGTGTGCCACCACGGCTGGCTAATTTTTGTGTTTTTAGTAGAGATGGGGTCTCACCATGTTGGTCAGGCTGGTCTGGAACTCCTGACCTCGTGATCCTCCCACCTTGGCCTCCCAAAGTGCTGGGATTACAGGCGTGAACCACTGTGCCCGGCCAGCATCTGCTTATTATGGGAGTGTTTTGAGGAAGTTAGCCAAAGCTGTAGCAGAAAAACACTCTGGAAAGCTCCACCAGAGTCCCTCTCTACCACAGCAAGGCTCCCGCTCATTCCTCTTGTCAAACAAGGGCAACTTTGTGAGAGTTTTGATGGGAAATTATTAGGCATCCACCTTACAGCCAAATTACAGTCCTGATTTGGCTCTTTCTGTCTTCTTTGTTTTCTAATCTTAAAAAATCTTTAAAGGGCACCCATTTTCTTCAGTTAATAATGTAAAAAAAGAGTGCATTGATGTGGTTAAATTCCCAGGACCCTCAGCTCTTTCAAGATGGACTAATTGGCTGGTGTCATCACTGACAAAAGTGTCTTGACCTTGTAAAGCTTATGTTGAGAAACAAAGTTGATATTTTTTATTTTTTATTTTTATTTTTATTTTGTTTTAGGATGGCGTCTCACTCTGTCACCCAGGCTGGAGTGCAATGACGTGATCTCGGCTCACTGCAATGTCCACCTCCTGGGTTCAAGAGATTCTCCTGCCTCAGCCTCCCAAGTAGCTGGGACTATAGGAGTGTACCACCATACCCAGCTGATTTTTGTATTTTTATTAGAGATGGGTTTCACCATGTTGGCCAGGCTGGTCTTGAACTCCTGACCTCAGGTGATCCACCTGCCATAGCCTCCCAAAGTGCTGGGATGACAGCTGTGGGCCACCGTGCATGGCCTATTTTAATCTTTTTATTCCATTTTCTACAAACTTTTTGCAGTCCCTTTATGTATTCATAGTTAAGTATATTTATATATTTGCGTGTCTGTGACCTGGTATGTAGATTGATCTGTCTGTGACCTGGCACATATCTGTATTCCTGCTTTCATGACATAGTGTATGGGGAGATCAGGACCTCTACCCCCACGATTGCTTCCTTTATCTCTAAAAGGAGTGGGCTGGACTTGATCTTGAAGGTGTTTTCTGGTTCGGAGGGCTGCTGTGTCTGTTTTCTGGGCTGGCATCATGTCCTTCTCTTGGTGCACCAACCCTTTGTAGTGAGTTTGCCTTGATGGAATCTATGAATGAGTAAATCTGTGAATGGAGTTGGGGTCCCTGGAAAAGGTGAGTAATTTGAGTGGAATCCCCAGAGGCAGGGGTCAGGGAATGCTTGGGAAACAAATAATCACCAACCAACTGCTCACCTCTTATGGCTCTTCGAACCGTATAATCACACATTTTGGGTTTATTTTTATTAAATATTTTTGGCTTTGAAAACTTTGCATCTTTTAAGAAAAACTAAAAGCTTAGTTGACATTCATCATCTGGTATCTGATACTTAAAATAAAAACAGCATTAATTTTTACTCCAATCAATGTTTTGTAGTTTAGGTGACTTATATAAGTAATGTTTCAAGCCTCAAACCCATTCACGCCAGAAGATTTCCCAGCACAGAATTAAGAGAGCGGGTCTCATTGCTGCCAGGAGAATTATGATCGTTCTCCCCTTTGGCCACAAGTACAGAGTGATTTAAAAACGTGAGACATTTTCTTTGGCCGCAAATCTGACTGATTTCCATTTTAACGAGAAAGTTCACATTTCTGATCTTACATTTTTTCTTGTAAAGACAGACTTAGGTGCTTTTCTCCTCTATGTTTTTGTGGCATAATTTTTCATAAGGAAAGTATATTTATGATATTTACATTAATGTAATTAGTGTATATTTTACATGAGTAGCATATTAACAGTGTAATAAAAAATAAAAACCAACTCTAGTATCCAGAGGATCACATGCTGACCGGACCCCGTGTGGAAAGTGCTGAAGAGCATCGAGGAAATGGAAACATCGGAATTCCATCTGTGCTTGTGGCTTTCCTTAAACTTTTATTATGGAAAATTTCAAATACACCCCAAAGTGGAGATTGGCTTAAATCAGCCCCATGTGCCCATCACTCAGCTCCAGTCATTATCCAGCGTGGTTCCTCTGATCTTCACCACCCACTCCCGCTCCAAAAAAGAGAGTTTGGAAGCAAGTCCCAGCTAGACAGTGTACATGTTCCATGTGCGGTTCTGAAAGAGAAAGCCTCTTGAAAAACAGCTCCAAGGCTGTTGTTACCCAGGAAATCATAAACCCGCAAGACAGCCTTTATCTCGTGAGCTCCGGGTCAGTGTCCCCACCCCAGGGCTGTGGCTGGGTCCTGGAAGTCCCCATTTCCCGGAGGCTCTGGGGCTGGTGTTGCAGCCTCCTTGTGGCTCACAGAGTCCCGGGGAACACGCCCTGTCCTCAACCCACCTTTTCTTTGCCTAGCACCCCCGCTGGATGCATGCTCCTGGCACAACTGCTGGCGGATCTGCGGTGATGAGTGCCTGCTGCCCAAGTGCCAGCAGCTCCAGGCCCCCTACCAGGACCAGCTACCGGCTCCCTCAGTGCGTCTGCTGCCCCTTGGCCTCCTGACCCTCCTCCAGGCCATCCTGAGGGTCATCATGGCCATTCGGTGAGCATGTGGGGGATGGGGGACAGCGGGTGGCCCTGGCATGGTGACGTCCACCTGAGGGAGGCTTGGTGGCCATCAGGGATGTGGGAGTGGGGGGTGGGGGTTAACTTGACAGGCGGCCAAGGCCTGGCACTGTGAGTGTGTCCTGTGGTGCTCTGCACAGCGCAGGCTCTGCCCCGCCTCACCTAGAGATGCCAGGGCAGCCTGGGGGCGGCGGGGGCCTCGTGGGGGCGGCAGGGGCCTTGTGGGGCACTTCCACTCCTTCCCTGTTCCCAAGTTCTAAAATGGCCCTGCTCCCAGGACACAGGTCCCACTTTCCACAAATTTCCATTGTTATGTTGGGGTTGACGGTGCATCTTAACAGCCACTCACCCTCCAGCCGCTGAGCTCTGAGCACCCCCTCAGGTATGGGGACCTCTTACCTGTCCCCAGCTTGAGGCCTAGCTGCCAGATTCCATACTAGAAAGCCCGTTCCCCTGGTTTCTAGTCCCTACCCTCTCCCAGGCTTCAAGTTTTGCCCCTGGCACCCTTGCTGCCCACAGCCGTGGCTTTCTGCTGGGGTACCTCCCCCAGGAAGCCTCCAAGGCCACTCCCTGGGCCACAGCTGGGCTTTGGGGAACAGCTGCTTCCTCTTCCCCCTTTACTCTCGGCCTAGGTAGTGGCTCCTCCGCAAAGCCTCTCTTCCCTCCTCCTCCTCATCATTGCCCAGTGCAGCTCCTTCCTGCCTGGGGGCCTGCATCACTGCATGGATGAGGAGACCTGTGAACAAACGCACACACACAGTTGAATTTACATGCATTTTCTTGTTTGCTCATTGTCTCCTCCACGCAATTGCAAGAGGAAGATTCTAGAAAATGTGCAGTGTCTGCAGATAGCTGCCAGGTGTCCTGCCCCATTTTCTAGTTGTTCACAGCAGGAGCTTAGCTCGGTCTTTGTCACTCTGCCACGGCTGGGAGCAGGAGACTCTCCCGTTTTTCAGGTTATCCGTTCTCCTAGAGTTGGATGTTGCCTCCCACTCCCTGGGCAGTCACAATCAAGGCTGTGATGTGCATCGGGGTATGGGTCTCTTGTGGGCCTGGGCGCCAGCCTCTCCAGGCCATGCATTGGGAAGGGGGCTGGGAGCGGGTGCGGTGAGCTCTGTGTGGTCTCTGAGCATGAGCACTCCCTGGGCAACAGCGAGAGCTTTCCTTCTTTGTCGTTTTTCTTGTGGATTTATCTTTCTTTTTATGTTTGGCAACTTGATGATCACATTTAGTTTGACTCCTTTGTACCGACACTGGGAGGAGCAAAGAAGAACACTTGGCCTTAAAGGATGGGCAAGGCCGGGTGTGGTGGCCCACACCTGCATCCCAGCCTTAGAGGATGGGCAAGGTGTGGTGGCCTACACCTGGATCCAAGCACTTTGGGAGGCCAAGGTGGGAGGGTCACTTGAGCCCAGGAGTTCAAGACCAGCTTGGGCAACATAGCAAGACCCATCTCCACACAAAATAAAACAATTAGCTGAGTGTAGTGCTGTGGTCCCAGCTACTTGGGAGAATGAGGTGGGAAGATTACTTGAGCCCAGGAGAGTGCAGTTGCAGTGAGCTGATTGTGCCAGTGCACTCCAGCGTGGGCAACAGAGCAAGATCCTATCTCTAAAAGAAATTTAAGAAACAATTTTAAAGGATCAATGTTAAGTAGATGGTCAGGGGGCCCAAAAGGGAATTGCTAAGCCCTGGCCTCAGGCTCAAATTACCTGGTAAGATGGAAGGAACGGAAGGAAGGAGGGGGGAAGAAAAAGAAAGATGCCTGGGCTTCGTCTAGAGATTTGGAGTAACTGTTCTGGGGAGGGCCTGGGCATGCTTTTGTTTTGAAGTTCCCCAGAAGTGCAGTCCAGGTGGAGACCCGCCTGCATGTTGGTGCAGCTTCCTGTTTTCCAGTCCCTGAATCCTGGCACTTGGAGGGCCCCATCTCTTCCCGTCCTTATCAACAGCTTGTCTAGAAAGACCTGGGAAGTCACTCACTCTGTGGTGTTGGTGATTCGTACGCTTCCATAGCAGGTGTCTGCTTCTGAGCCAAGCTCCCAGCGCAGCAGAGCAGGCACCAACCAGTATCCCAGGGGAGGGCACAGCTTGTCCAGATGCGATGTTTTGTTGCCCTATGAGGTGCCCCAAGCCACACACCTAGCTTATCTCAGGAGAAGCCTCGGCTGCCGTCTGCCGGCCTGGAGAGATGTGCTACAGCAGCCGGGGGGTGGGGGCAGAGGGTGGGCTTAGAATCTCTTGGCAGGGAGCCCCCAAGAGCAGGGTGAGACCTGCCTTCATTTCACCTGTTCCCTTCACAGTTCTGCAAAGCCAGCATTATCATCCCTTTTCAGAAGGAGTGGACACTCAGGTGGAATGCCTCGCCCCAGTCCTGCGGCTGGAAAGCAACGTGGCCGGGACTGCACCCCACTCCTCGTCCCCGCACCCCTTCCCTGCCTGGGATTCCTCCAGCCCTGTGCACTGGGGAGCACCTCTGCCTTCCGCTCCTGGAGGTTCCCCAAGGGCACGCTGAGGGCAGCTGGTCTCACCCTGGGGCCGGGTCCTAGTAACTGTCTCTCTTTGCTTTCCAGCCAGTTTTTTGGGGTTTGAAGTTGGAATCTTCAGCTACTGTCAGGAACAACCACAAAAATGTGTCACGATCAAGATCTTTAACAAGAGTCCTCCAATCAGGAGGCATCTATGACAGTCGCTGTCTTCTTATAGAACAGGACCCACACCCAAGATTCAACCCAAATTACTTCTCATCAGGTGAGTCTTGGTTGTAGCGAAGTTCATGTGAATGTGGGTGAGATTCTCTTATGAATGTGGTCAATAAATGTTATTTGTGAAACTCTAAACTGGCTATCTTTTAAATGATAACCTCTGATTTCCCTTCATTAAGGGGGGCCTTGTCCCCATCTCCATGTCCCTGGGGGAGGGCACCTATTTCCGAATGTCTCTTCTGGGACAGCAGACCCACTGGATGAGGGCCAGAATATGGTTTCAGCACCTGTGTCAGGTGGGTCTCACTTTAAGTAGCATAACATTGTATATGTGAATTGAATTTTAAAATCTGAGATCTCTTTTACATGTCATAAAATTCACTCTTTTAGAGTATACGATTCAGTGGTTTTTCATATATTCACAGAGTTGTGCAATCATCACTGCTCATTCTAGAACATTCACTGCAAAAAGTCCCATAGCATTAAGCGGTCACTCCTTCCCGTCTCCCCCAACCCCTGATGACTTCTGATCTACTTTCTGTCTCTGGATTTGCCTGTTCTGGGACATTTCATCTCAATGCTGTCATCCGATAAGTGGTCTTTTATGACTGGCTTCTTTCACTCAGCATTAGGCTTCATCTGTGTTGAGGCATATGTCAGTACGTCGTTTCTTTTGATGGTTGAATTTTGGGTTGTTTCTACTTTTTGGTGATTCTACTTTGTGAATAATGCGGTCATGAACATTTGTGTACAAGTGTTTGTGTGAATAGAGGTTTGCATTTCTCTGGGATGTACACATGGGAGCGGAATTGCTGGTTCATATGTTACTCCATGTTTCATGTTTTGAGGAACTGTCCAGCTCTTGTCCACAGCAGCTGCACCATTTTCTACACCCACCAGCAGTGCATGAGAGTTCCCATTTCCCTGCATCCTCACGACACTTGTTTCATCTGTGACTTTGCTGATAGCCATCCTAGCAGGTGTGGAGTGATGTCTCATTGCGGTTTCCATTTGCATTTTCCTAATGATGAATGATGTTGAACGTCTTGCCATGTGCTTATTGGACATTTGTATAACTTCTTTGGAGAAGCATTTATTCAAATACTTTGTCTATATGTAGATATATAGCTACACACACACACACACACATATATATACACACGCACACACAGACATATACATATATATAGATATGCCCCCCCCACCCATATATATATGTTTTTGAGACAGGGTCTCACTCTGTCACCCAGGCTGGAGTGCAGCGGTGCAGTCATAACTCACCAAATCCTTGACCTCCTGTGCTCAAGCAGTCCTCCTGCCTCAGCCTCTCATGTAGTTGGGACCACAGGCGCATGCCACCATACCTGGCTATTAATAGGTTTTTTTATTTTTGTAGAGATGGGGTCTTGCTTTGTTGCCTAGAGTGGTCTTGAACTCCCGGGCTCTAACGATCTTCCTGCCTCTGCCTCCCACAGTGGTAGGATTACAGGCATGAGCCACCATGCCTGGCCCTTTGTCTGCATTTTAATTGGGCTGTCTATCCATCTTTTCATTATTGAATTGTAAGTATTCTATGTATATTCTGGACACTAGACCCATTTTGTTGATGATGTTCTCTGAAGTTGTTGTGGGTTTTAAATTTTTGTGAAATACAGTTTATTTTTTCCTAGGTTGCATAGACTTTAGGTCGTTTGCTCAAATCTAAGAAACCATTGATGGATTCAAGATCACAAGGACTTGCGCTTGTGTTTTCTTCTTTTTTTTTTTTTGAGACAGAGTCTTGCTCTGTCGCCCAGGCTGGAGTACAGTGGTGTGATCTCAGCTCACTGCAATTCTCAGACAATTCTCCTGCCTCAGCCTCCCAAGTAGCTGGGACTACAGGTGCCTGCCACCATACCTGGCTAATTTTTGTATTTTTAGTAGAGACAGGGTTTCTCCATGTTGGCCAGGCTGGTCTCGAACTCCTGACCTCAAGTGATCTGCCTGCCTTGGCCTCCTGAAGTGCTGGGATTACAGGTGTGAGTCCCTGCACCTGGCCATGTGTTTTCTTCTAAGAGTGTTATCATTCTAGCTCTTACATTTAGGTTTTTAAAATCTATTTTGAGTTTAATTTCTGTATATGGTATGAGGTAGGGGTCCAGCTTCATTCTTTTGCTTGTGGATATCCAGTTGTCCTGCATAACACTATGAAATGATAAAATTATAGAAATGGAGAGCAGATTAGTGGTTTCTAGGAGCTCAGGAAGGGTCTGGGTCTGGTGGGAAGGAAGGGCCTGTGGTTATAGAGGGGCAGCGCGAGGCATTCTTGTGGCTGGAAGCACATCAGTAGCAGTGTTCTGGTTGCAGTATTGTACTATTGTTTTGCCATGGGTTATCAATTGGGGCAAACTGAATAAAAGATAACATGGGGCTTCTCTGTATTATCTCTTTTTTTTTTTTTTTTTTTTGAGACCGGGTCTCACTCTGTTGCCTAGGCTGGAGTGCAGTGGCGCGATCTTGCCTCACTGCAACCTCTGTTCCTTGGGCTCAAGCGCTTCTCCCGTCTTAGCCTCCTGAGTAGCTGGGATTACAGGCTCACACCACCACGCCTGGCTAATTTGTGTATTTTTAGTGGAGATGGGGTTTCACTATGTTGGCCTGGCTGGTCTCAAACTCCTGACCTCAAGTGATCTGCCTGCCTCGGCCTCCCAAAGTGCTGGGATTACAGGTGTGAGCCACCGCTCCTGGCCTCTCTGTATTATTTATTGTATGTGTATGTGAGTCTGTGATTATCTAAAAATGAGAAGTTTAATTGTAGAAGCAACACAATTCACTGTGAAAGACTTTAAGGATACAGAAAGCTACAAAGAAGAAAATAGAAACCACTCAGTTCCTCCCCCGAGCAGATCTCTGTTATTGCTGCCTGGGCAGGAAGGAAAGGACACATTACTCCGCGGGTGACGAAAGGGAGGACCTAAAGGTGACAAACAGGCTTGGACAGTAGTTTGCACCTGTAATCCCAGCTACTCAGGAGGCTGGGGAAGATTACTTGAGGCCAGGAGTTCGAGACCAGACTGGGCAACATAGCGAGACCCTGTTTCTACAAAAAATTTAAAAATTAGCCAGGCATAGTGGTGCATGCCTGTAGTCCCAACTACTTGGGAGGCTGAGGCGGGAAGATCTCTTGAGCCTAGGAGTTTAAAGCTACAATGAGCTGTGATCACACTGCTGCACTCCAGCTTGGGGAACACAGCAAGACCCTGTGTCTCTTAAAAAAAGGTGTCAAACAGGAACCAGACTCTGGGATGCTTGAACTTGGGGGTCCACCTTAGAGACAAGGAAGAAAGACGTGGGAGTCTCAGATATGCAGAACAAAGAGGGCTACAGTGAGCGAGCCAGGGCCTCGGTGTATCTTGGGCACATCCGTATCTCTGCAGTGGCCACCATGGAGGGAATGGAAGCTGTATTCTCCTGGGGCACATCTTCAGTGGCCCTAGGGCAACATTAAATATCATTTATTCAATCAGCAGATATTTATTGGATGCCTGGCACCAGGGAGACAGCATAAGAAGACATGTGCTGCCCCCAGGATGCCACTGGGCTGCGAGGGTACTGTAATTGAGGTGAGGGTCATTGCCATCGTGAATGAGGCACACATGAACACAAGGAGGGCCCAGGAGCTCTGTCAGTGACCTGCTAACCATTCCCACATTGCCACAAGGACCAGCAACCTCTGTCTGGGGTGTTCTCGCTGCGGGAGCCACTGCAGGGACAGGCTGGATATATAGGAGGTGATGCCCCAGGAGCAGCCCTTGGCCGATGATGGGTGGGAGGTGTGGGTCAGCACTTCTGTCCCCTCATCCTTCGATGGGGATGACTCTGGGCCGTGTTTCTTGTAGGACTGAGCCCCTACTGCCCACAGGGGCCACCTTCTTGCTAATGTACTTCATCCCTGCTCTCCTTCCTCGTCTCACCTCCCCACTCCCTTACAGGTCTTCCTGCATCACCTCCCCCAGAAAACACTTGCACTCAATCCTTGCCTCAGGCTCTGCTTTTGGGGTGAGCTCAAGATAAGACAAGGTGAGCAGATCCCATGTCACCAGTCAGGGAGGAAGCACTATCATAGCAGAGACCTGAAGACAATTCCCAGAAACCTGGCAATGAAAGGTGAGGCCAGAATGCCAGGGCACAGGCACAGCAGGGGTGAACAGTCTGGAAATGACAGGCGGGGGCATTCCGGCCACATAAGCCAGTTAGGGTGGCTGGGTCGTGGCATGGGCAGCCAAGATCACTGGAGGATGAAGCGGATGGCAGAGAGCATGGGAGGCTTTGGGAGGCTGTCAGGGCATCACCATTGTATGGCTAAAGCCTGCATCACAGCCAGGATCAGGGCACATTCGAGAAGGCTGTGAAGCCTTGGGCCCCCTGGCCCTGTCAGTGGCTGGAGAGGACAGGTCAAGGCAGGGGCCACAGCAGCCCGTGACCACAGGCTGCATTTTGGAGAAACCACTCCAGCTGGAGAGTGTTGGATGGAATAGAGTGGCGAGAGTGGACATGCGAAGCCAGCTTGGAGGCTGCAGCAGGAAACCTGGTGGGGGACGATGGTGTCTGGACCTCGGTGGTGGTGGCAGTGGCTGTGTTCCAGGTGTGTGGGGATATTTGGCTCTGTTGTCTACATCTGTGCAGGTGTGCTCTTGGGGAGTGGTACCTGAGGCTGCACCACGTGTCCTGAGTAATCCAGGGACAATGTCGCTGCAGCCCGCACGGGACCACGGCTTCCATAGACGGGCCCCAGGCAGCCCTCCGCCTGCAGGTGTTGTTCTGAAACTTGGCGTTAGGAGCCACAAGAGGGCACTGTTGAGAGACTTTAGCACAGAAGCCCCAGAAGGCCAGGGCTGGAGGGGGCTTCAGTTGCCCAGGTCAGCCCTTGGTTTGTGGCAGAGGGAGCTGTGACTTCCTGGACCTGGTGAGGCCAGGGGAGGTGAAATGTGGGGTAACTGTTTAAAGGGTTTTGGAGAAGATGCTCCTGTTGTCTGTACCCTGGACTCAAGTCAGGAGCCCAGAGAAATTCCGTCCCTTCCTCCCCATCTCCTCCCCTCCACCCAGCCACACAGCCTGCCTTCCTCCTCCGCTGCTCCCTTCCTTTTTCCTCCCCTCTGCCTCTTTTCCCCTCACTCTGCCCCAGGCCATTAACTGGGTAATGACCACACAGCCCAGCTCTGCGATGTGTTCCCAGTGGAACTTTCTGCCATGGTGGAAAAGTTGGTCTGTACCATCTGGTTCAGGAGCCACGAACCACATGTGGCTGGAGTCCCACTGGCCCAGCCAGGCCGCCATGGCAGGTGGAGGCACTGCAGTCTGCCCAGCCCAGCCCAGTCCAGGCCTTGGTGGCTTCTCGGGCTGCTCCTGGCAGTGCCTGGCCCCACCTTCTGAGAGATCTCTGGTGACCCATGTGCCAAGACTTGGGGCCTGAGAGGGGCCATGGGGACACTGGTCCAATCACCTCATTCACAGATGGGGACACTGAGGCCCAGAGAGGGCCATGCCCTGTCCAAAACTGCACAAAAGCTGGTGGCAGATGCGAGACTTGGCCTTGGCTCTCCTGCAACCCATCCAGGCCACCTTTCCTTTGGCGGCCTCCCAGTTCCAGGTGCTGCCTCTCCACTTGCCCACTCTGGGGAGACCCTTTCCAAGCCTCCCAGTTAGAGGAATTGCAAATGGGTTGTGCTGCCTGGGCACTGTAGCAAAGACCCCTGAGGTCACCCAGGCCCTTGAGGAAGCATCTCTGGGATCACTTAGTGATGTTTGGTCCAGGCTGGGCTGAGGCTCAGTGATATGAGTGTCATGGAGCTTTTGTAGCTGTCCCAGGGGCTCTTGCCGTGCTTGACACCCAATGGGTGCTGCATAAGTACTTGTTGATTTTGGATACCTGCTGTTTTCTCTGGTGGGCATTGCACTGGGGGGTCTGGGAGCCCTGGGAGACCACCGGGGCACTTGGAAGCTTCCTGTTTTCACTTTCGTCATTTCCAAGAGAGATAGTGCTGTTTGAGGCCCCCCCCTTTTTTTTGAGACAGAGTCTCCTTCTGTCCCCCAGGCTGGAGTGCAGTGGCGCGATCTCAGCTCACTGCAAGCTCCGTCTCGTGGGTTTACACCATTTTCCTGCCTCAGCTTCCCGAGTAGCTGGGACTACAGACACCCGCCACCACGCCTGGCTAATTTTTTGTGTTTTTAGTAGAGACGGGGTTTCACTGTGTTAGCCAGGATGGTCTCGATTTCATGACCTCATGATCCGCCTGCCTTTGCCTCCCATAGTGCTGGGATTACAGGCGTGAGCCACCGCGCCCTGCCAAGGCCCCGTTTTTATGTTAAAACAACAAACCTTCAGGCCAACCCATGAGCAGTGGAAGGGGCAGCATTCCGGAGGAGGCCAGCTTGGCATTCCAGATGTGGGGGATGTTGTCTCAGTACCAGCCAGGCAAGTGTGTCCTTCTCAGCACACTGGCAGGGTGTGAGATTCCAGAAATCACAGGACACCAGCTCCCTGGTCCCAGGTGGGGAGCAGGAGGTGGCGGAGAGCAGGTGTCTGCGTGCGTCTTCAGCCAGTCTACCCTGGCTGCTGAGGTTAGCCCCTCACATCGCCGACAGCATGGGCTTTGGGCGGTGGGAGATCCTGGGTTCTGGGGTGCTTGCAGCGCCAGGCACAGTCCCGTAGGAGGTGATTGTGAAGCACAGCTCCTCGCCCACGTGAGCTTCAGGAGCCTCAGCCTCAGCCCTGCACCCCCAGCTGACCTCTGCTCTCTGAGCAAGGCCCCCCACCTGCTGCCCTTTATACTACCTTCTCTCCTTCCTCCCAGAAACCATTCTGCCTATAAAAACAGGTATATGAATCTGAAATTTTTTAAAGGGGCAAAGATTTTTAAAAAATCTAACCACAGTGCATTTTCCCTCTTCTCTGCTCCGTGTTTCCTGTAAACTTGTAGTTGACCTAAAGGTTTGATAGACTGGCCTGTCATATTTTCTGTAAGGCGGCTTCCTGGGCCGGGCTCTGTGCCCGCCATGCATGTGTCAGCAGGCTCGCGACGCTATTGGCCTCACTCTTGAAATGCAAGGACTGACCAGGAGGCCCTGGCAAGTCAGCCCGAGCCCAGCAGACCTTGCCCATGGCTTTAGCATCCCTTGGTGATCATGGACTGGATACACTGTTTCACTGGGGGCTGCAGAATAGGACTCAAAAGCTTTTAGAGCCGGGCAGAGTGGCTCATACCTATTATCCCAGCTCTTAGGGAGGCAGAGGTGGGAGGATCGCTTGAGCCCAGGAGTTTGAGAACTGCCTGGGCAATATACCGAGACGCTGTTCTCCACAAAAACGTGTGTAAACTCTTGTGGTGTAATGAACATTCAGCAGGCTCCTCCCCTTAGATAATGAAGTATATATAAATTCCCGTGGTGTAATGAACCTTCAATAGGCTCCTCCCCCTAGATAAGGGAGTGTGTGTAAACACCTGTGGTGTAATGAAGCTTCATCAGGCTCCCGCTCTTTGCTGTCTGTTTCAGACATGAACTGTGAGCTGAATAGTCTGGTTCACGTCCTGATTCCACAGCTTACTGTGTGTTGGATCTCTGTGCCTCAGTTTCCTCATATTTAAAATGGGGATAATAATGGCTTCTACCTCATAAGGTTGCTGTGATGATTTAATGAATTAATAATTAAAAGCACTTTAACAGTACCTGGCAGGCAAGTGCTCAGGAAGTGTTTGATAAATAAATGACTAAATCGTTGGTGTTTACCATTGAGGTACATTGTTTGCTCTGTGTGTTCATGAATGGTCCTGGACTCTGAGCATTGTGGTCCGTGTTGCACATGGCCCAGGGGATGGTGAAGGGCAGCGTTCGGGACAGCCCTGTCGTTGGACCACTAATCTGACTCTCTTGTTTTGGTTTACGCATTTTACGAGGTGCCTACTGTGTGCTAGGGGACGTCCCAGCACCTCGTGGGCTGCTGACAACCAGTGTGAGGCCTCTTAATTGGCTTCTAACATGACTGCACTCTTCCTGAGCTGTTTAATGGCCTTGGGTAACGAGCTCTCCCCATCTCAGTATTTGTTTAATGCTGTATTCATGGTCATAAATAGTGGCACCATTACTTTCAGGAGAACTGTAATGATGTATGTGTTTGGTGAAGTTTCCAGCTCCTGACCCTTAGGTGCTAGATCTGTTTGAGGCCATGTGAAATGTTTTGCAGCACTTGCAAGAAAGAAAAAAGAGGTGCTGTTTTTCCTCAGAAAAGGAAGAGGCATTTTACAGCCAAACCTTGTTCGACTGTAGAACATTTGTCAAAGACTGCAGAAAACTAACATGGACATTTCTAGTACTTCTCCTAAAGGAAGGAGTTGGACTTCTTACAACCAGAACAATGATTCTGTTCCTCCATTTGCTCATCTGTTCATCAATACCCTCATTCACTCATCCATCCATCCATCCACCCACCTATCCATCTGTTCATCATTCATCTACCTATCCACCCATTCATCCTTCAGTCACTCATTCATCCATCCACTGACCCGTCCACTCAACCATTCACCCAGCCAGCCAGCCAGCCACCATCCATCCATTCATCTACCTATCACTCATCCACCCACCCACCCATCCACCCAACAATTCATCCACCATCCTTTCATTTACCCCTCCATTTACCCACCTACTCACCCACCCATCTACCCACTCATCCCTTCATCCATTCACTCACCCACACTCTCATTCACCCACCCACTCATCTGTTCATCCATTTATCCGTCCATCCATCTATCCATCCATCCACTCACCCACCCACCTACCCACGTACTCACCCATTCACCCAACCACTCATTCATCTATTATCTATCTATCTATTCACCTATCGATTGACTCATCCACCAATCTATGTAAAGTCAAAACATGGTTAGGCCCAGCCATTGTAAGCCAGGGCTGCCCATCTGTTTTTTTCTTTTGTGCGTCTTGTGTCCCGTGTGTCTCCTTGCACTGGAGTGTCAGCTCCCAGAGACTGGGTACTGCAGCTGATTTGCTCATCCTGAATGGGACATAGGTGGGGACAGGATGGAGGAGGGGCAGGCGGGGCTGTGTGGGGGAGGGGCAGGGGCAGGGGAGTGGAGGAGAGGAGGAGCTCAGTTGGAGGGGCCTCTGAGACACTGAGGGGTGACCCTGGCTCGCTGGTTGGAGGAAGGGTAACACTGAGCTGCCCAGGCTGAGACGCAGTCTAGGGTCCAACAGCCCTGATGGCAATTGGTGAACGTAGCCCTCTGGGCAAGGCCAGCGACTTCAACTTTCTGGATGTTCATTTTTTTACCTGCTAAGTGAGGTAGTGCTGGTGACATGCTCAGCCAGTGCCAGGTACAGAGTGAGCTGCAGGTATTGAATGCATCCTCCATAGTAATGTCATACTCTGAAGCAGGTACCATTGGCATCCCAATTTTCCAGGTGAGGAAATGGGAGTACAAAGCTTGGATTTTGGCTCTGCTGCCTCTCACAGTGTGGATGTGAAATGTTCAGGGGCCTGGGAGAGCCAGAGCCCTGGAACTGCCCTTTGCTACCCAAGTCACTGTGATTTCCTTCCAGGTCCCTGGGGTCCCTTAGGGTCCTGGTTGCAAGGGCTTGCTTGGAAGGAAGCCAAGAGGCTGCAATTTTCTACCTCTGGAAACAGTGAAAAGATGAAAAACGAAAATATTATCATGTCATCATTTCTTTTCTATGGAAATAGTTACTTTCCTTCCCACCCACCCCACCTTCAACTGCTCTAAATACGTTTTCTTGGGGTTTCCAAACATCTCTTTTAGTTTTGTCCTCCCAGGTGAGAGAGAAGCTGATTACGGCCAGGTCTGGCACAGAAAGCCCCTGTTTGTGCAATCCTGCATTCTTCCTCTTTAAATAAAATTTAAGACCATCTGAAACAACTTGCCAGCTTGACCTCCCGGCTCTGGTTCTCACTTGAGTTTCTGAAATGCGTATGAGTCCAGCCTGCTAATGTGCTGAAATGACTGTGCTAACCTTAGGGAAGTGTTAATGCCTTGAGCATTTTCCCACCAGTTGTCTTGCAGCTGGTGAGAAACATACGCACTAACCTCCCCCATGGACTGTGAAGTCACAGCCTTCCCATCTTTTTCAGGAGCTGCCATCTCAGCTCTTGATTCTAGTGGATGGCAGCCACACTTGAAGATGCAGCAGAGGAAGACGTAGGTGCTCCCATCTGTGTTCCCAGATGGGATGGTGTCCTTGGGAACTGATCTCAGACATATCGTGGTAGCCAGCCTCCAGGATAGCCCGCAGCAGTCTCACCCCCTGGAATTCATGTGCTTGTGTAGCCCCTCCCACATTGTATCACATAGGTCTGTGTGACCAATAGAATCTGCAGAAGTGATGCCACAGTACTTCCAAGATTAGGTCATAAAAGGTCCTGTTGCTTCCCTCTTGGTTTGTTTCCCTCTCCCTCTCCTCTGTCCTTTCTCTTGGACCCTTTGCTCTGGGTGAACCAGCTGCCACATCACCATCAGCCTTATGACCATGCCACATGGTAAGGAGCTCAAATCTGAGCAGCCACACAAGCGAGCTCGGCAGCGGATCCTTTAGGCCCCGTCATGCAATCCTGGATTGCAGCCCTGGACATCCACTTAATTGCAAGACTGGGGTGGAACCACCCAGATGAGCTGCTCCTGGATTCCCAACTCTCAAAAACTGTGAGAGATGTTCAACGGTGGTTGTTTGAAACTGCTGAGTCTCAGTATAATTTGTTACACAGCACTAGCTAACTCATACACATCACATTTCTGCAGCAGAGTACCTTGGAGCTGGGGAGAGCTGGAGATAGTCACTCAGTACCACCCAGTACATGGGAAAGTGATTACTGACAGGCTCAGAAATGTAAGAAGATGCTTAAAAGAAATGGGCTCACAAGCCTTCTTTGCTGAAGTATTAATTACTAGATCTGAATGTTTTGCTTTTCGGTGATGGAAAAGGTGAAGAAAATAGGGCTTTTTTTTTTTTTTTTTTTCTTTTGAAGGGATGGGATTTCCTTCTGTCACTTAGGCTTAACTGCAGTGGTTCAGTCATAGCTCACTGCAGCCTCAAACTCCTGGACTCAAGCAAATGACTGATATTTTTTGAGCACCAGCAGTAATAATAGTTACTATTCACTGTTTTCTCCCTGCCGGGTGTTCCACAGACATCCTGCATGCATGACATTAATTCACTCTTATATTTGACAGGTAAGGAGACCGAGGCTCAGACAACCACCCCATTCCATGGGGTTTGTTCAGAGGGGTTTGGGGCCAGAGTAGGACTGAGTGCAACTTCATTGAGGCAGACCATGGGGAGGGCAGGGCACCTGCATGCCCAAGAGAATCTCTGCAGGATGTAGGAGTTCAGAAACTAGCTACTTAAAGGGGTAATGATCTGTGTCAGGGGTGCTAATTAAAATTTGGGGTTTTAAAGAAAAAGTTGGCTGAGTGTGGTAGCTCACGTCTGTAATCCCAACACTTTGGGAGGCCAAGGAAGGTGGATCACTTGAGGTCAGGAGTTCGAGACCAGCCTGGCCAACATGATGAAACCTCGTTTCTACTAAAAATACAAAAATTAGCTGGGTGTGGTGGCGGGCGCCTGTAATCCCAGCTACTTGGGAGGCTGAGGCAGAAGAATCGCTTGAACCTGGGAGGCGGAGGTTGTAGTGAGCCAAGATCATGTCACTGCACTCCAGCCTTGGGGGGCAGTGTAAGACCCCATCTCAAAAGAAAAGAAACGAAAAGAAAAAAAAAACAACTTTCCAGTTCACGAAAGGAGTGCTTTCACTGAATGCAAGAATAGATTTTCCCTCTTGGTGTGTAAAGTTCTCGGTCATCTGACCCTCTCTGCCAAGAGAGCCCTTCCTGCCCCATTTCTGCCCGTTTGGGCTCCTGTTCCTGGAGAGGCTGCTCCCTGGTGCTGTCCCGTACTCCCAGCCTGTCTTCCTTCAGGGTCCAGGCCCGAAGCCTCTGGGGGCAGTGTTGGGGCTCTGCATGTGCCCAGTGCTCAGCCCAGTGCCGGGGCAGAGGTGGTGCTCAGGAAAGATCTTGAAAAATGAGCAGGTCTCCAGCTGAGGGGAATCTTACACCTTCCAGCAGTTTCCTCGGGATTGCAGGAGCTCCTCAGACAAGATCTGTGGCAACAGTAACAATAAAAGCATCCCATGCTGACCAAACTCTGGCTGCAGTAAGAGCTAAACATGTGGTGTCTTACTTTGCCCTTGTTATTACCCCTGAGGGCAGATGGTGCAGCCTGTCTTTATAGAGAAGGCTATAGAAGCCCCAGAGCCATCAGGAATTGGAGGTGATGCCTAAAACCAGCAGCGCCCAGAGCAGGGCGTTCAACCTTGCAGGGTTGTTAGGGCAAGACGATTGAGGGGAGAGGGGGGATGGGCACAGCACACCCTCCTCCCCATACCAGCTCACTTTATCTCCCACTGCCCCTCCCAGCATCAGCAACTCAGGCTACTGTGTGTGCCAAGTCTCCTGTATACCTTTTGCCTTTTGCTGAGGAAATGCTATTATGAAGACAAAATGAGAATCAGTTACTTAGGGGCCAGGTGCAGTGGCTTATGCCTGCAATCCCAGCACTTTGGAAGGCCAAGGAGGGCAGATCACTTGAGCCTGAAACTTTGAGACCAACCTGGGCAACATAGTGAGACCCCGTCTCTATGAAAATTAAAAAAATTAATCAGGCGTGGTGGCACACGCCTGTAGTCCCAGCTACTCAGGGGGCCGAGGAAGATCTCTCGAACCCAGGACGTCAAGGCTGCAGTGAGCCGTGATCGCGCCACTGCCCTCTGGCTTGGGTGACAATGTGAGACCCTATCTCAAAAATAAGCCCCACCCCCCAAAAAACCCAGTTACTTAGAGCTTTGCAGAAATCTTCAAAATCTATCAAAACCATCCCATCCAATATAAATTACTGTACACATTATAACGAGCTAAAATAAGCATATTTTTGGTAAATTACTAAATTTGGTAAGTTCCACAAGTTGGTTTCATCCAGCAAAATTCTCCCTTTGGGGAAGTGGCACGAGGAGAATCAACTCCAGCCAGGGCTGCCGCTCGTCCTGGTGGGCAGTTGGGACCCAGTTCCGTCAAGGGCTTTCTGAGGACGTGTGCAGAACCAGCCAATAAATATTGTGCGAACCAGCCAATAAATATTCTCCAAACTGCCCTTGACATGTAAATGTTACCATGAATCTTAATGGCTTTATGCCCAAATCCTAGGCCTAGGAGCAGCCAGTAAAGTCCGTGGAAAGATGTTCAAACGGGGTGTTGGTCAATGGAATGGCCCATTTTCCACTTTGCATAGAAGAAACGTGATCCTGCTTGGATAGAAAGGGAGTTGTGTGAGCAAAGGAGGTTACTGCTCTCTCCCCGTGCTGGTGTGGGCTGTCCCACAGGGTGACGTGTCCTTGGCATTTCTGTAGCTGGATGGCTTCTGCAGGTCCCATGAGGCGGTGGCAGAGAGGCTGGGCTGAAAGCAAGATGTACATGGTGCAGCTAGGCAGGGTGCTGGCTACACCTGTGCACAGCTGGTTGGTGCAGAAATTGCTGGAGCAAAATGGCATCAAGGTCATGGAGTGTGCAACATGCCAGCCTCAGAGACTGAGCTGCTCCTCCCCGCCATGCCCTGGGCTTTCCCACACACCTCCTTTGCTCACACAACTCCCTTTCTATCCAAGCAGGATCACGTTTCTTCTATGCAAAGTGGAAAATGGGCCATTCCATTGACCAACACCCAGTTTGAACATCTTTCCATGGACTTTACTGGCTGCTCCTAGGCCTAGGATTTGGGCATAAAGCCATTAAGATTCATGGTAACATTTACATGTCAAGGGCAGTTTGGAGAATATTTATTGGCTGGTTCGCTGTGAAATTTGCGTGTGGTTTATACATTTGTCTTCAAACCGGCCAGACTTTCCAGGGTCTTCCCAAGGTCAGACACAGAAGTGCAATTGCTCATCACAGGATAAATGTGCATTACAGATGTCGAGGAGATGAAAACATTCCTTTTCCCGACATAAGCTGTTTGTGGTTCTCTTTGTCCTTTTCTCTAGGCAAGTTTATTTTTCCTGACTGCCATTACTAACTAAACTCTGTCTGCCTCACTTACAAGCTCCTGGGAGGGAACCGAGTCTTGGGAGGTAAAATTGATGATGGACTGTTTTCCAGACCAGGGCTTGAAGACACAATGCTTGTTGGCAGTTAACCAACTTCTTGGTGAACCCCATATAGGAAATCTACATTCAGCTTTTTAGGGAGAAATCCTGACTTTCTTTTTTTTTTTTTTTTTTGAGACGGAGTTTCGCTCTGTCGCCCAGGCTGGAGTGCAGTGGCACGATCTCGGCTCACTGCCAGCTCCACCTCCCGGGTTCACGCCATTCTCCTGCCTCAGCCTCTCCAAGTAGCTGGGAGTACAGGTGCCCGCCACCACGCCTGGCTAATTTTTTGTATTTTTAGTGGAGACGGGGTTTCACCATGGTCTCAAACTCCTGACCTCGTGATCCGCCCGCCTCGGCCTCCCAAAGTGCTGGGATTACAAGCGTGAGCCACCGCGCCCGGCCTCTGACTTTCTTATAATGAATAAATGTATGACACTAAACACTTCACTTGTCCACTTAACAAATATTTACCAAGCACTCACCACACATCAGGCGCTGGGCTTGGTACTGTACATGTGTGAAGTCATTTAGTTCTTTTCATAATCCTATGACATAGACTTTCTTCTCATTTTACAGGTGTGGTTGGTTGGTCGGTCAAACAGAGAAGAGTAAAAATTTCTTCTACCCTTACCTTCCTGCTATTTTTTCATACATTTCACTTCTACATGTATTACAAATGCCACAATACGTTGTTATTATATTTTTATTTTTATTGTTTTATTATTTTATTATGAGTAGTATTATTTGAAATGGTGTCTCGCTCTGTCACCCAGGCTGGAGTGCAATGGTGTGATCTCGACTCACTGCAATCTCCGCCTCCTGGGTTCAAGCGATTCTTCTGCCTCAGCCTCCAGGGTAGCTGGGATTACAGGTGCCTACCATGCCTGGCTAATTTTTGTATTTTTAGTAGAGACGGGTTTTCACCATATTGGTCAGTCTGGTCGCGAACTCCTGGCCCCAAGTGATCTGCCCACCTCAGCCTCCCAAAGTGCTGGGAATACCGGCATGCGCCATTGCACCTGGCCAGTATTGTTATTTTTATACCTGTTTTTCCAAATGATTGTATTTGTATTAAACAGTTAACAGTATCTCTTTGGCTATCCTAGGGTTTACAGTATACATCCATCTTTAATTTTTCACCATCTACCTACAAATAAGATATCATGCATGTGTGATGTAAGAATTTCATAGTTCCAATTTCTCCCTCCCATCTTTTGTATATTGTTGTCATACATGCACTTATGAATTCATAATCCTTTGCTTCTATTTTTGCCGTAGACCAGGGGCATCCAATCTTTGGCTTCTCTGGGCCACATTGGAAGAATTGTCTTGGGCAACATATAAAATACACTAACACTAACCATAGCTGATGAGCTAAAAAAAAAAAAAAGAAAAAAGAAAAAAAAAATCTGATCATGTTTTAAAAAAGTTTACAAATTTGTGTTGGGCCACATTCAAAGCTGCCCTGGGCTGTGTGTGGCCTGTGGGCCATGGGTTGGACAAGCTTGCTTTAGACATTAAATATTTTAGAGTGATTTAAAAGTTCTTTCATACAAACCTTCATTTGAACAATTTCCAGAGCTCTTTATTTCTGTGTATAGAACCAAGTTTTTGTCTGGTTTCATGTTCCTTCTACCTGAAAAAGTTCCTTTAATTTATTGTAGCACAAGCCTACTGATAGTCATCTCAGATTTTATTTTTCTAAAATTAAAAAATTACTTTCACTTATGAAAGATATTTTTCCCTGGGGTAGAAATCTGTGCTGACAGTTATTTATCTCAGCACTTTAAAGATGACACTTCATTATCTTCTGGATTATATAGTTTCTGATGAGAAATCTGCTGTCATTCTTAACTTCGCTCTTTAGTTTCTTGGGCTGCCCTTAAATATGTTCTCTTTCTCTTTATTTTTTAGTAGTTTAAATATTATGTGTCTTTAAAATCCTGCTTGGAGTTCTCTAATCTTCTTGGATTTATGACTTGATGTCTTTGATTAATTTTGTAAAATTCTCAGCCATTGACTACAAATATATCTTCCACTGTTATTGTTCCCTGTTTTTCCTTCTTAGATTCCAGTCACATGTGTGTTAGATTATTTATATTGTCCCAAGGGTTTTTAAAACATCATCATTGTCATCATCGTTGCCCTCCTACCCCTCTCCCTCCTTCCCCGCTCTGTCTCCTCCCCTTCCGCCTCTCCTCTCTTCTTTTCCACCTTTTCCTCCTTCCCTCCTCGTCTTTCCCCACTCCTCCCCCGATATGCCTCCTCCTCTCCCACTCCTCCCCCCTCGTCCTTCTCCGCTTACTCCCCTTCTCCTTCCCCTCCTCCCCCCCCCTTGCCCCTTCCTCCTTGTGTTTAGTTTGGATAATTTCTATTGTTCTGTCTGAAGTTCGTTCCTTTCCTCCACTGTGCAGAGTCTACTGATGTGCATGAGAAGGACATTCTCTATCTCTGTCACCACCTATTTTATTTCATAGGCCTCAGCTTGTTTCTCCTCCCGCAGGCATGATCTCTTGAATTGATGACGGTTTCATCAGTTTCATTTTCTTAGCTGTGTAGTATGGCAGGATGAGTCTGGTATTTATTACTCTAGCATTGTCAGAACCATGCCTTTATTTCAAACTCGTCTATGCCTTTGATGTTTATTTCATGTAGGTAGCGTATCACTGGTCTCCTACCTGCTTGGATCAGAATGAGCAGGAATTTTCTGAGTCTACGCCAGCATCGAGAACGATCTCAGATACATTCTTTATGTGCTCATAGAGACTGCAGCTTGATGTTTCTGAGGTGAAAAGGGAGTGATGGATGTGCAGTGTTAGGACTGCTGACTTTGGGATCAGACAGACCAGGTTCACATCCCAGCTGGGCAGGACACTTAGCCTGTCTGAGGCTTGTTTTCCTCATGCATGGAAAAGAATGACAAATGATTGTTGTGAGAATTAACTGCAGTGATCCCTATCACCCTCTCTCTCCTTTACCACGGGCCTGGTGTTCAATAGATGTTTTTTTTTTTTTTTCTTTTGAGTTGGAGTCTCACTTTGTTACCCAGGCTAGAGTGCAGTGGCACAATCTTAGCTCACTGCAACCTCTGCCTCCTGGGTTCAAGGGATTCTCCTGCCTCAGCCTCTTGAGTGGCTGAGATTATGGGTATGCACCATCATGCATGGCTAATTTTTGTATTTTTCATAGAGACAGGGTTTCACCATGTTGGCCAGGCTGGTCTTGAACTCCTGACCTCAGGTGATCCACCCACCTCAGCCTCCCAAAGTGCTAGGATTACAGGCATGAGCCACTGCACCTGGCCTCTTCAATAGATGCTTGTTAAATACTTTTGAATGAATGGGAGCTTTTTAAAGTTCTACTGGTTTCTTAAGATAAATATGTAGTCCCAAATCATTCATTCCGTTCCTTAAGATCCTGTGTCTGGCAGATTCCACTTGCCTTGCCACCAGTTTTACTGCCTCCCGTCACGCTTGCTTTCTCCAACGTGCTTTTTCAAATTAATTGGAATATGTCAATTTATGCAGCTCCTATCCTGTGATATGCCATTTGTACTTTGCTTTACCTGCTAATAGAGACATTCACTTTAGGAGACTCTGATATTATAGAAAGAGCCTGACTTAGGAGTCATGAAAACAAACATTTTCTGCCAGCTTGCTTGCCATGTGACCTTTTAGCCTTTTCTGAGCCTCAGTTTCTTAGTCTGTAGAAGAGGGGGATAATAATTATAAAGAGGCATAAGGGGCCTGAGGTTTCAGAACCAAATCTAGGGGAAGTCCTCAAATACTTTTCTTTCTCATCCTCCAACCCCCAACCCCCAACCCCCATTTCTCCTGTGATTCCATTAGATGTAGGCAGGGGGTCGAGTCAACCAAAGATCCCCAGTGAGGACGGGTGGGAGAGGTAAGGAAAGAGAGGCGTGCACTATGTTTTCTGGTCATCACCCGGCATTAGCTGTTACCTTTTTTTTTTTTTTTGAGACGAAGTCTCGCTCTGTTGTCCAGGCTGGAGTACAGTGGCGTGATCTCGGCTCACTGCAACTCCGCCTCCTGGGTTCAAGCAATTCTGCTGCCTCAGTTTCCCAAGTAGCTGGGACTACAGGCGCACACTGCTATGCCTGGCTAATTTTTTGTATTTTATTAGAGACAGAGTTTCACCGTGTTGCCCAGGCTGGTAGTGAACTCCTGAGCTCAGGCAGTCCACCCGCCTTGGCCTTCCAAAGTGCTGGGATTATGGGCGTGAGCCACTATGCCACTATGCTAGGGCTTTTTTTTTTTTTTGAAACAGAGTCGCACTCTGTCACCCAGGCTGGAATGCAGTGGTGTGATCTCAGCTCACTGCAACCTCCATCTTCCATGTTCAAGTGATCCTCCTGCCTGAGCCTCCCAAGTAGCTGGGATTACAGGTGTGCACCACCACGTCTGGCTAATTTTTGTATTTTTAGTAGAGAGAGGGTTTCACCATGTTGGCTAGGCTGGTGTCGAACTCCTGACCTTGTGATCTGCCCATCTCGGCCTCCCAAAGTGCTGGGATTATAGGCATGAGCCATCGCGCCCAGCCTAGCTGTTACTTTTGATTTCCTTTCATACTCTGCTAAACTAACTTTTAATTCACTTCCTGTATTTGTCTCTACCCTCCTGAAAAGAAAGCAGAATATCAATCTTAGAATGCACAAGAATTGCAAAATTCTACCCCTAAAGAAAGATGGTTGTCTTTCTTTAGAGAGCAAGCTCTGGGGATGGGAAATTACTCTGCTGGTGCTCCACAGGCCCCTCCCCTTCCATATCTCCAAATCCTGACACCCTAATTGTCAGCAAGGAGACAAATCCGATCCACGGACACTGCCCGCAGAGCAGAGCAGCCTCCCCAGGGCCTCTGGACATCATGGGGAAGCAGGTGGTCCAGGAAGAGAACCTCATATCCCATTGCTTGATTCAGTAGGAGGGTTTTCATGATCTTGTAACTCAACGTGTGTTCCATGGACCAGGCTTTGGCATCCCTTAGAGCTTAGAAACACAGAAATGTAGCCTCATTCCCGACTCCAGATGCAGAATCTGCACCATAACCAGACCCGGGTGACATGTCTGTGCATTAAGGTTTCAGATGCGCTGCTTTGTATGGCTTTGTATTTGCTGCTCTTGACGAGCCAGAGCTGCAGGCATGGAGTGGGTGGCATTTGGTACAGCCTGGGGTTGTCAGGCAGGCTGCACAGCAGGTCCATAGGAGCCTGTGGAGAGGTAGCTCGAGTGGGGACAGCTCTGTACCCAACAGGCTGCAACCCAGTTGAAACCCTGCCTCCCATTGCTCCCCTAGTTATGGGGGCAGGGAAAGTGTCACCCTGTAGACAGGGACAAAGAGACTGCCTGGGTGTTCAGGGAATGCTGGAAATGCCAGCCTTTCGGCACCTGGAGACCTGGAGGGGGTCTTGTGCCCTGGTGGTGGTTTGGGGGTAAGGAGCAGCCTCTCCTGCTGCAGGGAGAAGAAACCCAGTTCAACCCTTTCCCCAGTCTAGTGATCAGAGAGCCCCATGGGCAGCTGTTCTTTGGAGATTTGCTTGTCTTTTTCTTTTCTTTTTTTCTTTTTCTTTTTTTTTGAGATGGTTTCACTTTGTCACCCAGGCTGGAGTGCAGTGGTGTAATCTCAGCTTACTGTAACCTGTGCCTCTCAGGCTCAAGCCATCCTCCCTCCTCAGCTTCCCTAGTAGCTGACACTACAGGCACATACCACCATGCCTGCCTAATTTTTGTATTTTTTTGTAGAGTCAGGATTTCACTGTGTCACCCAGGCTGGTCTTGAACTACTAGAGTCAAGTGATTCATCTGCCTTGGCCTCCCAAAGTGCTGGGATTACACGTGTGAGCCACTGCACCTGGCCACATTATTTCTTTTTAAGAGATGGCACCTTGCTCTGTTGCCCAGGCTGGAGTGCAGTGGTGCAATTATAGCTGACTGCAGCCTTGACCTCCCTGGCTGAAAGTATCCTCCTGCCTCAACCTCCTGAGTAGCTGGTACTATAGGCATGCACCATCAAGCCTGGCTAATTTAAAGAAAAAACTTTTTTTTTAGAGACAGGTTCTTGCTGTGTTGCCCAGGCTAGTCTCAAACTCCTGGCCTCAAGTGATCCTCTCGCCTTGGCCTCCAGAAGCATTGAGATAACAAGTGTGAGCCACCAGGCCCAGCCCATGTGCATGTTTTTATGGACAGAGGTTTGCATTTCTCTTGGGTATATACCTAGGAGTGGAGTTGATGAATCCTATGGTAAATCTATAGCTAACATTTTGAGGCACTGCCAAGCTGCTTTCAGTAGCAGCTCCACTACTGCCTTCCCACCTGCATTGCGTGTGGATTCTAATTTCTCCTCATCCTTACCAACTATTGTCTGTGTGTTTGATTCTGGCCCCCTCAGCAGACATGGCGTGTGGTATCTCATTGCGACTGCGACTTGCTTTTTACTGATACATCCTCTCGTGTGCTTATTGGTATCTATCCATTTCTGAATCTTCTTTGGAGAAATACCTCCTCAATGCTTTGCTCCATTTTATTTATTTATTTATTTATTTATTTATTTATTTATTTAGAGACGGAGTCTCCCTCTGTCTCCCAGGCTGGCGTGCAATGGCGCCATCTTGACTCACTGCAACCTCTGCCTCCTGGATTCAAGCGATTCTCCTGCCTCAGCCTCCCAAGTAGCTGGGGACAGGCACGTGCCGCCACCCAGATAATTTTTGTATTTTTAGTAGAGATGAGGTTTCACCATGTTGGGTAGGCTGGTCTCGAACTCCTGACTTCAGGTGATCAGCCCATCTCGGCCTCCGGAAGTGCTGGGATTACAGGTGGGAGCCACTGCCCCTGGCCCTTTGCCCCATTTTAAATTAGCTATCATTTTATTTTTATACTGTAAGCATTCTTTCTATATCTTGGATACAAGTCCTTTATTTGTTATATCTATGTAATATTTTATAACCCACTTTTTTTCCCCACTACGCAATATGCTATGACAATTTCCATGTCAAATTTCCTTTATGATTTCATCTTCAGATGCATAGCACTCCATGGTATGGTTTGGTGCACCGTGATGCATTTAATCACTACCTAACGTTAGTCATTTAGGTTACATCCCATCTTCTGATATTATGAACACGGCTACAAGAAACATCTTTGTTGTCCAATCTTTATATCAAACTGTGACTATTCCTTTGGTGTAATTTTCTAGAACTTTCCTGGCTAAAGGGGTGTACCCGGGTTTAAGGCTTGTGGTTGACAAATCACCCTCTGGAAAGATGGTTCCAATGTTCACTCCCCACCCAGGCGTGCATGAAAACGCTCATTTTTCTCATACCATATTGAGTCTTGGGTCTAATTTTGGCAACTATTGAGAGTCTTGGTGAGCAGCAAACTCCTGGTCTGGAATTTCCCAAACTTTGTGCCATGAAAACACTAATCTAGAAGACGGTTGTTGGGGGAAATCAATGCTAGTACAGTAGTAATTTTCTCTCTAAAAATGACTATTGTCCTGAATGTAAGCACCATAGTAAATTGTGTGTGTGTGTGTGTGTATGGTTTTCATTAGTTCATTTATTGGACAAGTATTTATCAGGCCCCTGGGTTATTTATCTTTTACTTATTGAGTTGTAAAAATTATTGATATATTCTAGGCACAAATCTCATACTAGATGTATGACAAGATGTCTAGTACAAGGTACTGTAACTATTTATTTCCATCCATGGATTATCTTTTCTCTCTTTGGTAGTGTCATCTGAAGCTTTTTAGGTTTGATGAGGTTTATATATACATTTTTTCTTTTGTTGCTGGTGGTTTTGGTGCCATAGCTGAGAATCCTTTGGAAATCCCCAATGTCATGAATATTTATCCCCATCTTTTAAGAGCTTAAAGTTTGGGCTCTTACATTTAAGGGCTTGACCCACTTTGAGTTAATTTCTTGTGTATGGAGTGGGATGGGGGTTCCACCTTCACTCTCTTGCAGGTGAACACGTTTTGGCTTCCTTGTTTAGAAGTCCTCTCTGAGTATTGCGGGGAGAACGAATTGTAGGGAAAAGAAGGATGCCGGGAGATGGATTTCCCACTCCTTGGTGAAAATCTGCCTTGAAGAAGGTCTGCTCCAGAGCCAGCTGATGAAGATAGAACGTGACTGGAAAACCACAACTCGACCGCCATCATGGTAATGATTGATGTTGGAAAGAGTCATCAGTAGATGCTAAAACTAGTGGGTGAAAATTTCATAGGTAACAGGATTTTTACATAGTCTCAAAGAATCTCTTCACAGGATACTAATTACAAAGGGTGAAGTCTTAACTTTAAAGTGAAGAAAGCTGACCGACAACACCTTAATCAATATCAGCATCATCCATGCATGGATAGACTTCATGGCCTCCCGACATGCGGCACCGAGAAGGATGCAATGAAACTTCTGCGGATTTCCTGCCTGGAATGCAAACCCTGAGTCTAACCATCGTGAACTATCAGACAAACTCCAACTGAAGAACTTTCTATCAAATAACTGGCCTGAGAGAAAGGCCAGAAAGACTGAGGAATGTCCCAGATGAAGGAGACTAAAGAGATAAAAAAGATGTGACAACTGACTACAACGCATAGTTCAGTATTTTCTTTGGTACACAAGCCTTTATTGGTACACTTGGTAAAATGGGAGTCAGGTCAGCAGATGTGATAGTAACACTGTATCCAAGCAATCCTCCTGGTTTTGAGGATTGTGCTGTCTTGAGAAAGAGAATGTCTTTGCTTTCAGGAAATACACATTCAAGTATTTAGGGGCACCAGGGGTGTTATGTCCTGGGTGTCAGATCTTTTTAAATTTTCACACCAACTTATTTTTATCCCTGTTTTCCAGATGAGAAAACTGAGGCTCAGAGCCATGAGACGCAAGCCGGGGTGGAGGCAGCTCTGCTTGGTGCCTCTTCTCTTGCTGGTTTGTGCATCCGCGCCTTCCCTCTGCCCATCTGCTTGGTGTGAGCAGGTGCAGCTCTGTTCTGGTCCCTGGTGTAGCCGCTGAGCCTGGCTCAACTGCCTGTCCTGTGACAGGAGCTCAGTAAATACCTTCTGCGTGAAGGGCCACCATGGAACTTAGCACAATTGTTATCTTGGCTTTGGGGCTGAACCGTGGCTCAAATTCCAGCTCTGCTACTGAGAAGCTGTGTAACTTTGCGTAAGTTAGTTAACCTCTCTGGGACAGAATTTTCATATCTCATTCCTATCACATGGGGGTTCTGCTGAAGATCTAATAACACAGGCTGGGCATGGTGGCTCACGCCTGTAATCCCAGCACTTTGGGAGGCTGAGGCGGATGGATCAGGAGTTCAAGAGCAGCCTGACTGATATGGTGAAACCCTATCTGTACTAAAAATACAAAAATTAGCCAGGTGTAGTGGCGTGCACCTGCAATCCCAGCTGCTCAGGAGGCTGAGACAGGAAAATTGCTTGAACCCAGGAGGTGGAGGTTGCAGTGAGCTGAGATTGCACCATTGCACTCCAGCCTAGGTGACAGAGCAAGACTCTTAAAAAAAAAAAAAAAAAAATCTAATGGCACAATGATGCGGATACAGTGCTTACTGCAACACTTGGCCTGGCACAAAAGTGCAGTTTACATTTACTGAATGAATGAGCGAGCAGGTGAATGAATGAATGAATGAAAGGTTCAAGTGACTTCTACTTCCGGGGGACGCTAGCTTGTCCTTCAACAGTATTTATTGGAAGTGCCAGGGAGAGATTCGCTTGGAAATTTAATTTAACAAATGATGCATCCCCATCATCTGTGTGCTTGTGCATATCCTTCCTGCTCTCTCTCCCACCCTGTGGAAGCTCCGGGCAGTGGCCCCTGGCTGCCTCATCCGTGTCTTTCCCCAGCACACATACACTATCATGCGCGGCCGGCGCACATGCCTCCTTGCTGACAACTCCTCCTGTTTCTCTTTATGACTTATTGGCTAGGTGTGTCCCGGTGCCAGGTCATACCCAGGGCACTGAGCGACTGTGGCTTCTGATTTTGTCTGCCCTGCACCTCTAATTTCTTCCCCTGTGGCCCCCCAATCTTGCTCATGGATGGGGCTCCCTTGGCTCGGTCGTCCTCCTCCTGGAGCCCCCCTGGGCTCCTCTCCAAGGTGCTCCCTGCTCCCAGCTGCAGGAAGCCCGCGTCCTCTGGCTCATGGGCCAGGCTGGTGCCTGTCCTTTGACGGTGCACCACCTGCACTCTTGCATTGCTGCCCGATCCCAGCGAGGCCAGCCCACTCTGCTTTCCTTACGAGCACCTTGTGCCCTGTTGACTTCCTCTGCTAACTGGGACTGGAGAGGCTGGCAGCTCAGGACGTCCGAGGCAGCTGCTGGGTCCTGCAAGCTGGACACCAAGCGGGCGCCACATCCCTGCCGGCCAGGAGGTGGTGCTGTCCCCCGGTTTATGGCCCGAGGTGAAGGCGAGTAGAGACTCTCCCGCTTGTCCCGAAAATGCTGCCTTAAGATCAAGGGAAAACAATAGGTATTTGAGCCAGTTATCTAGAAGGAAAAATCAAATCAAATCAATGAGCGCAGGCCTCTATTCAGGTCCTGCGTCTGAGCTTTGAGGACCCGTCTTAGAGTGAGGAAGGGACTTCTTTGAGCCCTGCCTGGAAATCCTGTGGGAAAGGATGGCAGGGCTGAGACTCAGGGCTGCTTTTCTGAGAGACAGAGACAGCAGCTCTGGGCTGTGCACAGTCCCTGCCTCTTGACGGGGCCACCCGAGCCTCTGGTCCTCACCTGAGAAATGGAGATAAAAGTCTAGGCGCCGTGGCGTGGTCGAGGCGTGGTTGGGCACCGTGCCGTGGTTGAGGCATGGTTGGGCGCCGTGGCGTGGTCGATGGCTATAACTGAGCCTGTGAACATGCAGCGTGGTCCTGGCCTGCTGCCTGGGACACCCCCACTTCGACTGGGATGTTGGTCCTGTTGCTATGGTCAGAGACTGTGGGGGCTTTGAAATATGCTTGTCACTGAGAGGGGCTTTGTTAAAGAATGTAGCCCTCTTGATGTCTAGGGGAGTGGGCCTGACATTTATGGAGCACCTGCTGTGTTCAGGGACCAAGCGCACACAGATGAACACCCAACCCCGCCTCTCAGACTCACAGGGGTAAGAGTGTCCTGCTCCCTCTGGAGTTTCTGGGGAACACGGGCAGAGTGTGGTCTCTTCTGTCCCAGGCACGTTGGAGGAAATGACTTTTGAGCTGGGTGTTAAGGGACAATTAGGATTTCTTAGGGGGAAGTCGTGTGGGAAGGGCATTTGACAGAGGGAACAGCCTAGGTGGAGGTGTGGAGGCGGGAAAGCATCCTGCGTGGCTGAAGGGCTGCGGGGCAGCCTGGAGGAGGAGGACAGGCGGTGTGTGGTGGGTCCCTGCGAGTGTGGGCATCGCCCTAGGCCCATTAGTGCAGGCTGGGGTGTTCTTTAAGCCAGGGCAAAGAAATCCCTGACAAGGAGGGACAAGCGCAGGCTGCGCCAGTGTTTGCTCTCCTCTGAAAAAGGGTGGAGGCCACTGGCAAGATTCCAAGTGGCTTTTCTCAGAGCCCGGAGATCTCAGCCTGAAAGTGCAGAAAGGGAAAGAATTCTCAGATTCAGCAAATCTACTATTTATGTCTCTTCTCTTCCTGCTTCTTTCTTTTTTTTTTTTTTTTTTGAGATAGGGTCTTGCTCTGCTGCCCAGGCTGGAATGCAATGGCGTAATCTTGGCTCCCTGCAACATCTGCCTCCCAGATTCAAGCAATTGTCCTGCCTCAGCCTCCCGAGTAGCTGGGATTACAGGTGCCTGCCACGATGTCCAGCTAATTTTTGTATTTTTAGTAGAGAAGGGGTTTCGCCATGTTGGCCAGGCTGGTCTCAAACTGCTGACCTCAAACGATCTGCCTGCCTCAGCCTCCCAAAGTGCTGGGATTATAGACGTGAGCCACCATACCCAGCCTTCTGCTCTTTTCTTTTCATTTTTATTTTTTTTGTGGCGGTGGAGTCTTGCTCTGTTTACCCAGGCTAGAATGCAGTGGTGCAGTCACAGGTCGCTGTAGCCTCAACCTGCTGGCCTCAAGCAATTCTCTGGCCTCAGTCTCCCGAAGTGCTAGGATTATGGGTGTGAGCCTCTGCACCCAGCCATTGCCTCATGGTTTCTCCCTCTGGTCTCAAGGCTTGGGTGTTTTTTCTTTTCCTCCGACGCTCTCTGCAGCTTCATGCTTGGGCAGCGACTTGCGGAGCTGTCTTTGCTCTGGGTTCCTGGGCCTGGGGCCTAGGGTACCTCTGTTCCTCAGACACCCCAGTCTTATGCTCAAAGAACCACCCCTAGACTTCAGAGGTGGTCATGGGAGGTGGTCGTAGGCCCCAGGCCCCTTCCGACGCCTCCTCTGTGCTTTCTCCCACCCGTCTGTGCCCACCACCCAGGCAAGGTTAAGTTTGTAAAAGCCCCTTTTGAATCTCCCAGAGTTTTATCTGGAGGGCCGTCTAAATCACTTCGAAGGCTGTTGGCTGAACTCAGTAAATAAACACAGGGAGCCCTGGGGGTGCTGTGACTTATGGTCTCCTTGTCATTTCCCCCAGAATGCGCGTCAGTGAACAGTGCCTGCCATTCTAAGGGGCTCTTTGACTCTGAACACACACAGTCTCCTCTTGGGCTGATTCCCTGCACGCTGGCATTTGGCTTTCTGTAGAGAGCCAGCGTCAGCCGTGGCCAGGGTTGATTCACTGTGGTGGGGACAGTGCCAGGGTTGTCTGGGCTCAGGACCCAGGGATGGCGTGGCTGCCTC
>NW_026652281.1:2800542-2854717 GCF_009828535.3 Hylobates moloch
GTGTGTCCATGTGGAGGGCAGGAGGGATCCTGCTGGTGGGAGCACCCTTGGATTTAAATGCTTCGAGGTGACGCAGGGCAAGATGACTGTCCCCAATCACGAAATCGTCTCAATGGAGTGCTTGGGGGAGGGGGCAGGGCCGAGCGTTCACCTTGCCTCGCAGAACAACATTTTGGTTTTCACACTCACCACTGAAAAGTCATTAAATTGAAAGGAAACCTGTACCCCGTTCCCTCCGCAGTCACGCCAGCGCCGTCCCCAGGCACCTCACAGTGTAGCTTTTGTTCGGGGGTCCGGAGTGTAAAATTGGAGTGGCAGATTGTCGGTGCACACATTTAGAATTTCCTGGCTTTCATCAGCTGTGCCACTCAAATGACAATATTTAATCCCAAATGTTTCCTTCCCTTTCCCTACCCCCCCATTTCATAAGTCAGAGGGCTTCCCCCACATTTACAAAGTACACTTCTCTTCCATTTCTTCAACCGTAATGAAAAGTATATTTATGATTTTTTCCCCTATGTATTTGCGATTATACGAACTTTCCTGAACATTTTAAGGGGACTTTCTTAGGAGAAGTTGACTTCCTGGTTTTGAGTTGAATGTAACTCTCCTTTGCTGGCCTCTCCGCTCCCACCATTCATTTCATAACGACAAGGTCGTGCACATTTGAATTCTACGGGTTGGATCTCGTAGCAGTAATCTTGTGCCATTTCATTCCGTTGGATGTGGCTGGAGTGATATTGCTCATTGATTTGAGTCAGCCGGCTTTTCTGTTATTTAGGGATTTTTTCACTGCAGTCATTTTTATTAAAGAAGGGTTAGTTGTAGATGAGAGAATTAGCTGAAATTTAAAACTCGAAGTTTCTTTTTGTTGCTTGGTCACTTTGTAGAATCCATTGTTTAGCAAGACAGCCCTTCTGAGGCCACCCAACAAAAAGATTTTCAACAACACGTCGCATGTGGATCCCCTGATATACAGGCGCATATGCATACGATCACAGTTTACGTTTTGCAGTGTGCTGGAGAGTCTCCATCAAAGAAAGCCTGTGAAAGTGCATCTACAAGAAGCACTTTGGAGTGAGAAGCAGGTGTGACTCCTTGGTGTGTCAACCCGAGCGGGTTCCGATCGTCTGGTATCACTGGGTCCTGGGTTCTGACACGCGAGTGGGTTCTTATACCCGGGCGGGTTCTGATACCTGGCTCAGACCCTGATGGGCTGACGGTGAGGTTCACATGTCCTGTGGCCAGGCTCCCGTGCCCAATGGTCCAGTCAGACACCCATCTGGGTGCTGCTGAGAAGGTGCTGGTGGATGTGGTCAGCCTCTCCCATCAGCTGACCTCAAGGGAAGCAGATTACCCTTGACAGTGTGGGTGGGCCTTATCCAATCAGGGGAGGACCTTGTGAGCAAACTCGGAGGTTTTTCTGGGAGGGAGGAATTCTGCCTCAATACCGTAGCATCAGCTCCTGCCTGGGTTTCCAGCCTGCCGGCTTGCCCTACACATTTCAGACTTACCAGCCTCCACAGTTATATGAGCAATTCCTAAAAATCTCTCTCTCTTTCTTTACACACACGTGCACACACATATTAAACCTCCTGCTAGTTCTGTTTCTCTGGAGAGCTGTGGCTGACACTGGCTGAGAGGAGCAAGAGTTTCAGGCTAGAGCTGCATAACAGTGGTCTCTGGCCACTGGGTGTCTGCAAAAATCAGAAATGTGCTTCTCCATGCCTCTCTAGGTCTTCTAGGGATTTTGGGTTGCTTTCCAATTCACACATGTTCATGTGCATGCATGTATGTGGGCAGTGGCATGTGCATGTTGATTCAGGACACACGCCACTGCAGGTAAGTTCCCTGATGGACACACCCCCTTCAGTAGACACAGGCTATAATGCCCACAGTCACTGCCTTGGGCAGGGTCCTGGGAGAGGGCGTCTGAGGCAGTGAACTTTTGAGTGGGCCATGATGACCTCTTATGGACCAAGGCTAAATCAATGGCGGCAAGCCACAAATATCTACTAGGATGGCATTATATGTGGGCCAAATGCAGAAGATGTTGGGGGACCGTGCGGCCACATCGTCAGATCCCCACCCAGCTCCTCCCCTCGTGAACTTGTACCTGAGCCATCTGGCCGACCCCCTACCCCCCGGGCTGCAGGTATAAAAGGGGGATGAAATTAGCAGTTGTCTCATTGGATGGTGGGGAACGGGACGGGTGGGAATGTGTTAATGTAGGTGAAGCCCTCAGAAAGGTCCCCCACTTTGGGGCACCACATAGGATGAGTGCTTTCATTCTTAGGAGGACAAGCTCCTGCTTGGAGGTCAGGCGGAGTTGGGCTCATGCTCCAGGCTGGCCCCTCACATGCTCTGTGGCTTTAGGGAAGCTCCTAAACCTCTCTGAGGCTCATCTGTAGGAGGAAAGTTAAGAGACTGAGATGTCTCATAAGCTTGCTGAGATGATTACGTTCAAAGAGAAGGAGGACAGTCTGTGGTGAGATGCCAGGCCTGGAGGAAGCTGTCTTTGGCAGCCTGCTGTCCTGGACACTGCTGTGTGTGCACACATTGTTAGGGCCCAGCCAGGGCCAGGACAGTGAGGCACCCAGGTGTAAAACTGGAGGTGACACCTGGTCTCAGGTGCCAACCCTGCATTGCATGGCTCTGACAGTGAGCACCTCCTTAAATTTTGCACTGGCGGGTACCTCTCTTGCTTCTCCCTAGTCCTGGCCCTGCACGTTACCCCATGGAAATGCCGTAACAGTTTTGCAAGGCCGGGGGATCGGCCCCTCGCACAGATTAGGACAGAGGCTCAAAGAGATGGGAAAACAGACCCGAGCCCCCTGCCCCCGACCTCCTGGGTTACTGAGATCTTGGCAGGTGGCGACCGCGCCGTATTCATCTCATGTGATCACATACAGCTCTTGGCATGTAGTGGGTGTCAAATAGATTCTTACGTGTATGCAGTGAGTGAAAGGGAAAAGGGAGGACTCAAATTCTGATATGGCTTCATAGGAACCTGGCCATCCACTCCACCCACCTGCCTTAGCAAAGTGCCCTTGGTGAGGCTGAGGGACTGGGCAGCCAGGACTCCTGAGGGGACCTTGTCAGAGGGGGAAGCCACCTCCGACTGAGCGGTGAGTGCTGCTCCAGGACTGCCCTAAAACTGGATTTGAACAGAAGACCACATGCCATATGACTCTACTGGAATGAAATATCCAGAACAGGCAAAGCCACAGAGGCAGGAAGCAGGTGAGTGGTTGCCGGGGGCTGGGAGAGTGGGGCCAGGAAGTGGCTGCTCAGGGAATGGGCTTCCTTTCGGGGTGATGAAAGTGTTCTACAACTAGAGGGTAGCGATGGTGGCATAGCTTTGTAAATGGGCTAAATGCTACCGAATTCTGCATTTTGAAAATAGTTAAAATGATACATTTTCTTTTGAGACAGGGTGTTACTGTGTCTGGCAGGCTGGAGTGAGTGTGGCTTACTGCAGCCTCAACCTCTCTGGGCTTAGGTGATCCTCCTGCCTCAGCCTCCCAAGTAGCTGGGACAACAAGTGTGTGCCACTACATCCCAGCTATTTTTTTTTTTTTGGTAGAGATGGGGCTTCTGTGTTTTGCCCAGGTTGGTTTTTTTTTTTTTTTCGCCAGGTGAGATCAGTGGCGGACTCGGTGATAGCCCCCTCCGGTTCATCTATTTCCTGCCTCACCTCTCGGTAGTGAATTTTTTGTATTTTTAGTACAGACGGGGTTTCACCGTGGTCTCGATCTCCTGACCTCATGATCTGCCTGCCTTGGCCTCCCAAAGTGCTGGGATTACAAGCGTGAGCCACCACGCCCGGCTTTTTTTTTGTTTTGAGATAGAGTTTCACTCTTATAGCCCAGGCTGGAGTGCAATAGTGTGATCTGGGCTCACTGTAACCTCGTCCTCCTGGGTTCCAGCAATTCTCCTGCCTCAGCCTCTCAAGTAGCTGGGATTACAGCTGTGCATCACCACATCCAGCTAATTTCTTGTATTTTTTTTTTTTTTTTGTAGAGATGGGGTTTCACCTTGTTGGCCAGGCCGGTCTCGAACTCCTGACCTCAAGTGATCTGCTTGCTTCTGCCCGCCTCAGCTTCTCAAACTGTTGGGATTACAGGCGTGAGCCAGGCTAGTCTTGAACTCCTGGGCTTAAGCAGTCTACCCACTTTGGCCTCCCAAAGTGCTGAGATGGCAGGTGTGAACCACCATGCCCAGCCTAAATTTTATGTTATGTATATTTTGCCAAAATAAAAACCCTGGAATCAACAGAACTCTTTGGGTGTAAGTGAGAGAAACAAGATTCAGGCAAGGCAGTGAGTAGTTCCTAGAATGGAAGCTGAGGCTGAGCAACCACATTGCAGGAAGGGTCTCAAAACTGCCAGACTCTGTGACATCTCCGCTTCTGCCTTGTTTTCCTCTGTGACCAGCATCCCCAGGTCACCAACACCTCTGGAACTGAGGCTGGCAGAATGTGGTGGGGGCTCCTTTGAGAGCATGGCAGCTTCTAATGGACCCACATGGTTAGTTTGAGAGGAGCAGTCGCCAGAAGACAGCCGTATGTGTCTGGGCGGGAGACCCAACATTTCAGAGCTACCAACCCTGCGTCATTGGCTGACAGGTGGCTGGGCATCGTGTCACCACTGCCTTCTGGGAATAAACATTTCTCAGCTTTCCATGGGAAGTCTCTGTGTCTTGTTCCAGCTCATTTAGAGCAACTATCATTTATCAAATATCCTCCCCTCCAAAACCTCCTGGATGCCTACAAAGGCTTGGGCCAGATGGCAGAATTCACCAAAGATACAAAGTCCCCAACATGGGGGTGTACTTGGAGAGGGAGAGGGATGAGGAGGTACATGTGGGGAAGGGGTCATGCGTGGGAGAGTTGGGTTGGGAGAAGAAGAAGATGCTTCTAAGGTTCAGTCTGAGACACAGCTGGGGGTTTTCCAGCTCACGGAGTGTTTGTGCCGAGGCAAGACAATGGAATAGGTTCCCACAAGAACAGAAACAGTCCCCACACCCAGAAGCTGTGAGTCTCCAGGGAGAACTGGGCAGTTAAGGGATAAATTGGGGCCTTGCAGACTTGCAGCTCTGCTCACCCGCAACGTGGTCCCAGGAGTGCACAGCGTGGGTTTGGGGCGTGGCTGTGCCAGTTTGCAAATCCGTAGGTGCTTGTCCCACAATGGTTCTTGGTGGTTGGGTCTGTTGCTGCTGGAATCTCTGTCGGCTCAGCTTTTGACTAAAAGCCAGTGGAAGATCTCCTTGCCAGATCCCCCAAAATAGTTTTACCCATTGTTCAGGAAAGAGATTGTAAGAGCTCTAAGAGAAACAAACAGAAAACCAACATCAAACATGAGTAGTGTCCTGGGGGATTTCCTTCCTAACCTTGGTTTTGGAATTAATCTGCTTCAGAAGTTCTTTGACTGGCGTGTGTGTGTGTGTGTGTGTGTGTGTGTGTGTGTGTGTGTGTGTGTGTATGTATGTGGGCGTGTGTATTGTGTGTGTCTGTGTTTGTGTGTATATGAAAAGAAATACTGAGAATAAAATGTTCTTATTTAGTTAGTTATTTTGAGGCAGGGTCTTGCTCCGTCACCTAGGCTAGAGTGCAGTGGCCCAGTCATGGCTTGCTGCGGCCTTGACTTCCAGTGATCCTCCCCCCTCAGCCTCCTGAACAGCTGGTCCCACAGGTGTGCGCCACTATACCTGGCTACTTTTTGCATTTTTTGGTAGAGATGGCATTTCGCCATGTTGCCCAGGCTGGTCTCGAACTCCTGGGCTCAAGTGATCCTTCTGCCTTGGCTCCTAAAATACTGGGATTACAGGCATGAGCCGCTACACCCAGCCTATCATGGTCTAATAACGCCTTGTTGCTCACCAGAGTTTCCTCTCTGTACCTTGGGGATACCCCTTGCTTGGGTAGAGAGGAGGGAAATTACTTTCCTTCTTACCTCTCCATTCTTCTTGTGCACAGGCTTTGAAGGAATGAGAGAGAAGTGGGCATTCTCATTCCTGTAAGGCTCTGTGCCAGGACTCGCCCCATTTGTATATTTTGAGCCTTTTATTATTAACCAAAGTGATCTAGATTGGTAACAATACAAAGGCAAAGCTGGGAGTGCTGTGATTTCTAGCTTCAGCTCCTTATTCATTGATTCATTATTCATTATTGATTAATACATAATAATTCTTTATTTTATTTGCCTTATCAGTTCCTCACTCCTGGAAGGTTGGAGAAGGGAAGGGTGCTGCACAAATTTCTTCTTGGAATTTTAAATTTTACTTTTAAATTATGGGTCCTTAATGACTCTTTAATAACTCCTGAATTCTTGTGATTCAACAGAGGGTATTAATCACAAGTGTGTTTCTTTCTCCTTTTTTTGGCGGGGGTGGAGTCTTTATTTCTTTATAGATTGCTTTATAGATTATACAAGCCAGGCAGTAATTTATCTTCAAGGTTAAACATTCAAATAATTCTGAAGTTCACAGAAAAAGGTGATACCCCCTTTCCTCCCCAGATAATTGAAACCTGAATGGTTTAGATGGCTCCTTCCTGGGCACTTCTGCACGTGTATGGAGAGTAAGCCTTTTCTCACAGGTGCCGCATCAGTGGAAAAATCCCATACCTATTAATAGGTTCAATGGCCTTTCCCGGCACCTGTTGTGTGTCAGGTGTAAAGCTGGGAGCTGCACATTGAATAATGAACAAAAATGGGAGGCCAAGGCGGGCGGATCACGAGGTCAGGAGATCGAGACCATCCTGGCTAACCTGGTGAAACCCCGTCTCTACTAAAAATACAAACAATTAGCCGGGCGAGGTGGTGGGCACCTGTGGTCCCAGCTACTCGGGAGGCTGAGGCAGGAGAATGGCATGAACCCAGGGGGAGGAGCCTGCAGTGAGCTGAGATCACGCCACTGCACTCCAGCCTGGGTGGCAGCGGGACTCCATCTCAAAAAAAAAAAAAAAAAAAGACAAAATGGTCCCCTCATTCCACAGCTCACAGGCTCCAGGCATACGATGCTGGAACTTAGTTTTTCCTTCCCATTTCACAAAATGTCTAGGATTTCTCCCCATGTCTGTCTGCCCTGTACTCTTTAATGTCCAGAGGTAACATTGAATTTTGATGGACCTCAAATTGACTTCTAACTGATTTGCCATTATTAAAAAGCAAAGCAGCAGAAGTCTTGGTTTACATCTCTTTGAGAACCTAAGTGTTTGATAAGATTTAAAGATTTTTTTTGATGGCAGGACACAATACCCTGATAGGACAGGACACTATTACTTATGGCTGCAAATGGGAGCTGGCTGCCAGGCAGGGCCATGCAGGGGGCTGCACCCAGGCATGGGTAACAGTGAGTGGCTGTAGCCAGCAGCTTATATGTGGTCAGTGGAGTGTACTTAACCAGGTTTTGTGGGCTTCTGTGGACCAATTTGAAAAATTTCGTGGGCTCTAAAGCATAGGGCTATCCCTAGCTGTCAGGTACCTGGCCCTGGGGACATAGGTAAGACATTTAGGGGCTCAGGGCATGAGCTCTGATAGGACAGTGGATGGAGCATGGGCTTGTTCAAGAGGGGACTTGACAGCATCTCTAACTGGTTCAGGACAGGATTTTTATTTTATTTTTAAAAAATCATTTATTTATTTATTTATTTATTTTTGAGATGGAGTCTTACTCTGTTGCCCAAACTGGAGTTCAGTGGCATGGTCTTGGCTCACTGCAACCTCCACCTCCCAGATTCAAGCAATTCTTGTGCCTTAGTCTCCTGAGTAGCTGGGATTACAGGTGTGCACCACTACCCCCAGCTAATTTTTGTATTTTTGGTAGAGATGGGGTTTCGCTATGTTTTCCAGGTTGGTCTTGAACTCCTGACCTCAACTGATTTGCCCGCCCTGGCCTTCCAAAGTGCTGGGATTACAGGCGTGAGCCACTGTGCCTGGCCAGGACAGGATTCTGAAGGAACACTGTATTACACCTGACCAATGCATGGTAGACTTTAAATGAGTCTCAAGCGGGGGAATCACTGCATAGATTTCATTTTTTTTTAAATGAAAGGTCTCACATATTTATTGTAAACCCAGCCAAAGAACGTGTTCGTAGCAGATTCAGAGAAAAAAAATACGTATTCCCAATAAAACATGTCTAACTCTCCTGATAGTGGTGACATTTTCAGCTTGATTTGGTAACGTGATTGTGACCTTCAGATAGCATAAATATGTGTGCCATCTCATGTGCAATTCCTAATAGACCCAGCTTAGTTCTTCTCCAGTGTCTCCTTTTGGAGTTGTACCTGATTTTATTACCAGTTTTCATCCAAATCCACTGAGGAATGGGACGATTTTGCTTTTGTTTCTTGGCCAGGAATTGCTTAATTCTGAAAGTCTTCTGAGAAGACACAGCAAGAAGTGGAGTCAAGCACACATCATGATGGCAGAAAAAGGAAGGGGGGGGGCTACTCCATAGATTTCTGAGACTGACCCTCTTTCCTACGAAGCTTTACTCTCTACACTCACAGTCAGTGAGTGACAAGTGGTATATCTGGGTCATTCCTGGGCATGAATGAAAAGAGAACAAACAAATCCATTTTCTGGGTAAGAAGAGTAACAGCTCCCATTTGAATGTTGTGTAGCAGTTTATAAAACATCTTCAAGTACAAGGTCTCACTGAATCTTCACTGCAAACCTGTGAAGTAGGTAAGGATATTTCTGTCATCGAACAGATAAGGAAATGGAGGCTCAGAGAAGTCAAGAAACTGGCCCAGGGTCACACAGCTCTGAAGTGGAGAGCGAAGGCTTGAATTGGGGTTTTGTGATGCTTCATCTATGAGCTTTCAATTTCAGCCATCATGGGTTGTACCTTCTCTGCTCCATGTTTGATCTTTGCTCCACGTGGGTATCTCTGGCTGTTGCCATGAGTCTGAAGAACATGCCCATGGTCACATAGGACAACCACAGTCTTCAACAGAAAGCGCCGTCTCTCTGCTTCATGCCTGTGGTGATTTTATACCTATAAAAGGACACTTTCCTATTCTAGGGCTGCTGAGCCATGGCAACCTTGAAAGGTTATAATACCACAGTACGAACGATTTCCAAATGTCCCTTGTCAACACCCAGCACAGCCCTAACACCTGGAGAAGTGAAGAAGATTCCAGAGGAGGAAAGATGGCCTTTGAATCATTTTGTCAGGCACATGTCACTCCACTTGAATTATGTTTCACGAAGGCGAATGCTTTTCAATCGTCCAAGGCAGGGGTCCGTCACTTTCAAGTGCACTTGATGTGTTGCTGTTTTAAAAATTAAATACTCAGAGTTTGCAGAATGGACACGGCCTTTCGGTTTTTTAATATAAGGTTTAAAAAGTGCTTTCACGCTGTAATCCCTGGGGGGACAGGAAAGGCTGTTTGCTGCAGCCCTTGGCCTCCAGGAAATCTGGCCAGACCACCTACGGGAAATTAGCCTCCAGCACTCGGCTTAGCTGGGAGGTGACAGCAGCCCCTCTCTCCACTGCGGCCCTGCAGTCTAAGCTACATAATCTAATCTTTCAAGATATTTTTCTCTGGAGAGGCAGGGAGCTGAGTAACTAAACAGACACAGCACTGCTAATCCCTTTTTCCTGAGGCTGAAGGGTTTAACTCCTTGCCTTCTGTGTTAAGGCAGTGAGCTCAATATGGGCTGTTGGGATTGACATCAGAATTTTTTTTTTTTTTGAGATGGAGTCTTGCTCTGTCGCCCAGGCTGGAGTACAGTGGTGCAATCTCGGCTCACTGCAAGCTCCACCTCCCAGGTTCATGCCATTCTCCTGCCTCAGCCTCCCGAGTAGCTGGGACTGCAGGCGCCCACCACCACAGCTGGCTAAGTTTTTATATTTTTACTAGAGACAGGGTTTCACTGTGTTAGCCAGGATGGTCTTGATCTCCTGACCTCATGATCTGCCCGCCTCGGCCTCCCAAAGTGCTGGGATTACAGGCATGAACCATTGTGCCCAGCTGATGTCAGAATTTTTTAAACAGCATTTCGTTTTGTGTTCTTTGTGCAAACGGAATAATCAGAGCTGACGCTCCTCAATTTCCCTGGACCTACCGTGTGTCTGGCACTGCTCTAAGTGCTTCAAATAGAGGAACTAGGTTACTCCTACTTCAAGAAGTGGGTACTATAATTATGCACAGAGATGTTAAGTACCTTGCCCAAGTTCACACAGTGGTGGGGAGCAGGTTCAAAGCCAGGCCACCGTATGGGAGTCTGTGCTCTTCATCCCTGTGCTCCTTGTTAAACAGGAAGAGCTCAAAATGGCTCTGAACTGTCCACTAGTCGATTTTCTTTCACTCATTGATTTGTTCACTTGCGGTTTGTATTCAGCAACTGCAGTATGCAAATGCCAAGATGGTTTAGATCGAGGCACTCATGGTCTTCCCAGGAGCTGACAGCCAGCTGTGGAAATGAACAAATCCATAACTAATTATGCTGCAGAAGGCAGAGGGCACCCATAGCTGTGCTGGAGCCAGTGGGGTAAGGGGAACCTTTAGCCCAGAGGAAGCAGGAGAGCCAGGGAAGGCTTTTCTGCAGGGTCAGGAGGAGGGAGAGAAGGCACCTGCCAGGATGAGGTGATGGGGTGCATTCAGGGCAGTGCACTCTGGGAAACTCCCTGGGCCCAGCTGGTATTGCCCCCTCCCTTGGAAGCTGGTGATCAGCATGGGGCCTACAAGAAGGAGTAGAGCCACGGCAGAGAGGAACCTATGTTTTATTAGCTTGGCATGGGCAGGGTCTTAATCAGACTGTCTTGTAAAAGCAGGTCAAATGAAAGATTTCACCTGACCTTATAGGTCAGTGTCTTTGGAGACAGCATTTCCAGGTGTTGTATGGTGCAGAAGGGTCCCTCCTGACACCACACATGTAGGACTCTATTTCTGCTTGTCAAAGTATGTGTAGACTGCCCCTGACAAAGGCTTCTCTAGACAGCTCAACAGCTTTTGCTGTGAGGCTCAGCTGGCTTTATTTCCCTCCCCCTAGAAGACTCTGGGGCTCCAGTAAAGCCCCTCCCACTCCAGGACACAGGCTGGGGGCAGGTTCTTGACCCTCATCCATCACAATGCATCTACTTGCTGGTGTAGGATGTGAGTAGGTTCCAGCTGGTTCCATCCCAATGGCAGCAGACAAACCATCCTTGCATTCTCTCGCCATGGTCTCAGCCTGGGGTGGCACGTGGAGCAACCCCGGTGGAATGCCTCTCTCTTCAAGCCCAGGCTGAGATGTTTTCCTTCAGCTTGGCAGAGCTAATACTGAAAGCTGCTCTCAGCCTGCTGGGTTTAGAGGCCAATAGGCTATGCAGCAGGGGAGCACAAAGATATTTGGAACTGGAAGTTGCTGTCGGTTGTTTTGAAAGGTGCAAAATGTTTAAATAATTACTTCCAAACGTGGAGACCACTTTCCTCCTCCCACCTGAGCTGGGCGCTCCTTCCTCCAGATTTGCCCTCCCTTTTGATTTCTCCCTGCTCGATTTCCTTCCCCATCTTTATAGCCCCTTTCTTGCACCTGGTTTCCCCTTTGCTCCCCTCCCTCCCACTTGGAGCTTGGAGTGATTTCTAAGGGTGCCTCATTAAGGACTTGGACTTCTCTTGACTACTTCTTTCTTCTCTTGTTTGTTTTCACTGTTTCTCTTAAATAACCATGTGGAGGGGGCCCTGTTTGTTTTTCTTGCCTAGTGTCTCCCTGCCAGTCAGTTGTTCAGCAAACAAAGGCTTTGTGAGTCCCTAGGGCTTGCCAAGATGAGAGGGAAGGGAAGAGCTTTTCCTAGAGGAGAGGATTCCATCCGACACACCTGGGGAAAGGGCCCATTTGGAAGTGCTCTTTTCCAGGTGGTGGAGTGTGCAGAACAGCTGTCATGTATAGATCAGGAAGCTGAGGGGCCAGTTGCCCGGGGCCAGTTGCCCAGGGCCACACAGTGCATGATGCAAGTGGTTTGACTCCATGGTCTGTCTACCCCAGCACTGTCCTATAGAAACATAATATAATCCACACGTGTGATTTTAAATTTTTCAGCAGCCACATTCTAAAAAGTGAAAGTGAAATTAAATTTATTTATTTATTTTTATTTTGAGACAGAGCCTCACTCTGTCACCCAGGCTGGAGTGCAGTGGTATGATCTTGGCTCACTGCAACCTCCGCCTCCTGGGTTCAAGTGATTCTCCTGCCTCAGTCTCCTTAGTAGCTGGGATTACAGGCGCGTGCCACCATGCCCAGCTAATTTTTGTATTTTTAGTAGAGATGGGGTTTCTACATGTTGCTCAGGCTGGTCTCAAACTCCTGGCTTCAAGTGATCTGCCCGCCTCGGCCTCCCAAAGTGCTGGGAATTACAGACGTGAACCACTGCGCCCGGCCGAAATTAATTTTAATAATATATTTTATTTAACTCATCATATCCAAAATATTACCCTGTCCACATGTAAGCAACAGTAGAATATTAATGAGATATTTACATTCTCTTTTTCATATGAAGCCTTTGAAATCCAGCGTGTGACTTACTCTGAGGGCGTGTCTCAGTTCCAGCCATGTTTTGGGTGCTGTGAAGCCACAGTACGAACCATTTTCCACACCACGGTGTTTACCCCGCCTTCTGTGTTCCTCATCCTTAGTTCCTGTGGAAGCCTGTGTCTGTGCGGCTTAGTGGGGCTGGTGCTGACTCCAGGGCTGGACAGCGCCATCTGAATCCTGCACCGCCTCTGGGTGATTTGGACTCTTTGAATCTCAGCCACGTGCTTCCCCTACTTTTTCTCTTACAACCTTCACAGTTCTGCAGTGGTCCTCTCTCTTTTACAAATGAGGTAACTGAGGCTCAGAGGGGAAGAGCTGCTGACTCACCCAAGGTCACACAGTATATGGCAAGGTGGGGACAGAAAAAAAATCCCTTCCATCCCAGGTCACCTGATGCCAAGTCCTGCCCTCCTGACGACGTGGTTTGCAGTGTTAGGCCCTAGAAGCTTTATGTATTCCAGGATGCCCCATGCCCTTTGTCTCCGCTTCTGAGACATTCTGGGCTTCCCCGGCTCAGAGCAAGCAGCAGGACTCAGCCTTCCACTGAGGGCCCCCTTTTGCCAAGCCCCAGAGCTGGTCATCCAGCTTCCCTTGTGCCCACTGCTCAGGGAATGCCCTGGCAGGTTGGTGGGGATAGTGCATGAGAATGCACCAGGGTGTCAGATTCTTCCCCATGGGAATAGTTACTAAAGAATAGGTCACTGACCGGGCATGGTGGCTCACACAACTGTAATCCCAGTACTTTGGGAGGTTGAGGGAGGAGGATCCCTTGAGCTCAGAAGTTTGAGACCAGCCTGAGCAACACAGCAGGACCCATCTCTAGAAAAAAATACAAAACTAAGCTGGGGATGGTGATGCACACCTGTAGTTCCAGCTATTTGGGAGGCTGAGGTGGGGAGGACTGCATGAGCCTGGGAGGTCTAGGCTGCAGTGGGCCACGATCATGTCACTGCACTCCAGCCTGGGCAAGAGAGCAGGACCCTTTCTCAAAAAAGAGAAAGAAAAGAATGGGTCAGCATCGAATGATAGAATCTAACATTTATGGAACAATTACTATGCACAATGAACCAGGCAAATTATAGACCCCCCTCACACAGCATCCCTTTGATGTGTTCCGCCTGAGGTCTGGGAGCTGGCGCAGGATACCGCTCTGGAGTGTGTATATCGTGTCATGTCTGTGTGAAATCAGCTGGGCTGGTGGCATTCACACCACAGCAATTGGCATATGCTGCGAATCAGGGTTCCCTGACTTTAGAGCCGGCTGTTGGACACTGGCCTGCACACCACTGCATCTTCCCAGAGTAGGATTAGCTGAGCCTCTTGATTTTGTGGAAAGAAAGCTGAACCAGCGTGAGAAGTTCAAGTTCAATGTAAAGCCTGCCTATGACCATTTCAAGGTATTTTTTTAATCAAGAAGGTAAAATTAATTTCAGACCCTTTCCTTGTCAAAGACAAAGAAAAAAAAGAAAAGTGGTCCTGTATGTTCTTAGTGTTTCACTTTTATTTGCCTAGAGTGACCCTGGTTTTTTTATTTCTTGAGAACTTTATTATATATTTTAATAGCAAAAAATATTACTTTGGAACAATGGGGAAATATTGAAAGCATATCATAAAAATATTAAGTTGTCCTTAGAGGCAAATTTGCACACATGTGCATTAGTAGTTTTATAAAATGTGTAATGTAACCATATTTTTTGATGCTAATTAAATACACCAGTCACTGAAAAACTTTTTTTTTTTTTTAAATAAAGAGATTAGTCCTTTATGTGAACTCACTTTACCTAGGTTTCTAAATTTGGAAAGCAAGAAAATCGGAAGATATAAGAGAAAAAAAGGTGAAAACATTACTTTTCCTATTGATGTAATGCTACTGAGCTTCAACATCATCTTTGGAATCAGAGAATTCTGCTTGCACATTTTGTTTTCTTTCTAGTCATTTATTCAACAAATATCTGAGTCAGAGTTTGTGCTAGAAACTGGGGAAACCCCAGAGAATAAGACCAATGTGGTCCCAGCTCACATAGGCCTGAGCCCAGGAGGGGAGATGGACAAATGCTGTAGAACCACAATGTGGTTAGAATTATAAGGGGAAGGTGCAGGAGTTTGTGAAAGGGAGCCCTAAGCTAGTAGAGGGCGGGATTGGTGTCTGCGCCCTGGGATGGTGTCCCTGGAAAGTCATGCTTATGCTGAAACCTGAGGAAGGAAGGAGATGGCTGGTGAAGAGCAGAGGGAAGGATGTTGTAGGTTGGGGGAACAGTGTGTGCAGTAGGAGGGATAGCATGTGCGAAGACCCTGAGGCTGGAAGGTGCTTGGTGAGTTTGACTCAAGTCTGCCCCAGGTGTAAAGTGATGGAGAAAGCCCCTCGTGGAAGGCCTAAGGTGTGGAAGGAGCCATATCCTTCACTGCCCCATCTGCACCCAACTGCCCAGTGGGCAGGCTTCGTGCCATGGTTGCCTGTGTTGTTAGATGCCAGATTTCCATCCCAGAAGGCAGACCTGGAACTGGGTGTGTGGAGAATCCTGGGAGCAGCATGGGGAAAGGGTGTCTTCCCGTGACAGCCTCTCCTCCCTCCTGTGAGCACCATGAACCCCTGGCAGGGCTCTTCCTCCCCTGGGCAATGCCTGGCTCTGGTTGCCTGCTGTGCTGTGCTGTGCAGCTCCTGGCACACAGATTTAGCTTGGTAGTTGTGTCACATTCTGTATTACTTTACCCAGTATCCATCGCTTCTTTTCCTTTCTGCCAAAACTGTGCCTCAGTCAGAGCACCCAGCCCCACTGCTGATCCATGGTATGGTTTGGTCCCCACCCAAATCCCATGTTGAATTGTAATCCTCAGTGTTGGAGGAGGGGCCTGATGGAAGGTGGTTGGATCATGGGGGCGGACTTCCCCCTTGCTGTTCTTGTGATAGTGAGTTCTCATGAGATCTTGTTGTTTGAAAGTCTGTAGCACCTCCCTCTTGCCTCTCTGTCTTGTGCTGCCATGTGAAGATGTGCCTGCTTTCCTTTCACCTTCTGCCATGACTGTAAGTTTCCTGAGGCCTCCCCAGTTATGCTCCCTGTACGGCCTGTGGAACTGTGACTCAATTCAACCTCCTTTCTTCATAAATTACCCAGTCTCAGATAGTTCCTTATAGTAATGTGAGAATGAGCTAATACAGACCATGACCTGTCTGACCCTGCAGCCCCCATTCATAAGTGAAGTATTATTGGAATGCAGCCACCCTTATTCACTGAGGGGCTGTCTGTGTCTGCTTTTGCATTACAACAACAGAGTTGAGTAGTTTTTGTTTGTTTGTTTGCTTAATTTGGGAAGGAGAGCTTTATTTCTCATCAAGGGTTGCAGCCTGCAGGGTGGCCAGTCCGACAGGTTGGGAAGCAGAAACAGATACTTCAAGAGAGGGGAAAAGGGAACAGGAATTTATGTAGAGCAGGGAGGCCAAATATACATATTCAATAAGCTGTAGGAGGAGTCTTGAATATTTATGAAAGGAGAAACACACATGCACGATTGAGCTTCATGCTCCTTCATGGGCTCCATGTAGAAAAAATTGCGGCCTTGGCATAATCTGAGGGTGGAGTTTTCAGCGCTCTGACGTCAAGGGTGAAGTGGAGGATGGGAAAACCCTCACTGCGCATCCGCCACACACTGGCCAGAACCACTCCGTGGTCGGTAGTCTCTTATCAGGCAAAAAGGAGGGGCAGCATCAGGCAGTAGGTTGATGTCAGCGGTGGAGGCTTTTGTAAGGACTGCTTTCTGTGTAGCCCTTAGGGGAGAAAGCGTGATCATGGCCAGTGAGGGAGGGGTATAACGAGTGTGTCTGACCCCCCCATGCCGTCACGGCTGAGAACTCAGTTTTCAAGTTTACTCTGGGGTCCAGGGTTGAGTAGTTTTGATGGAAACTTTTACTTCCTCTTCCCAATTATTATTGTTATTTATTTATGTATTTATTGAGATGAGGTCTCACTCTGTCACCCAGGCTGGAGTGCATTGGCATGATCACGGCTCATGGCAGCCTGGAATTCCTGGGCTCAAGTGATCCCCATGCCTTGGTCTGCCAAAGTGCGGGGACCACAGGGCTTAGCTACCACGACCAACCTCCAATTATTTTGGAGGCCCACAAATTTCTACCATCTGGTCCTTTATGAAAACGTTTGCTGCCCCTGATCTGAGTCAACCGTGATGATCCTGTACTCGGATTTTCTGGTGTCCCTGGTGGCTGGTGCACAGACCTGGAGTGTGAAACATTGGATGAGTTCAGTAGCTTCCCTGAATCTCCATCTGGATCTGTGAACACTCTACCTATGTTATTTGAGATGATAGTCACAACAGCCTGTGAGGCAGGCACTATTGTTATCTGGGAGCTGAGGAAATGGAGGAACAGAGAGGCCTAGTAACCCAACTGAGATCATACAGCTTGTGAACGGTAGCAGGGATTTTTTTTTTTTTTTTTTTGAGACAAGGGCTTGCTCTGTTGCCCAGGCTGGAGTGCAGTGGTGCAATCTTGGCTCACTGCAACGTCTGCCTCCTGGGTTCAAGCAATTCTCCTGCCTTAGCCTCTCAAGTAGCTGGGACTATAGGTACATGCCACCACGCTTGGTTAATTTTTGTATTTTTAGTAGAAATGGGGTTTTGCCCATGTTGGCCAGGCTGATCTCAAACTCTTGACCTCAAGTGATCCCCCTGCCTCAGCCTCCCAAAGTGCTGGGATTACAGGCAGGAGCTACTGTGCCCAGCTGGTAGCTGGGATTTGAATCCTGCCTGGCTCCTGAGTCTGGTTCTTAACCTCAGAACGCTGGAGTTGATGGCAGGTGGGAGTGGGCAGGAAGGTGGCAGTGCCGATTCCTACTGATCTTCAATAGGAATTAGGGTTCGTGTTTAGAGAATGATTTGGCCTAGGTCCCTGTTCCTGACCTTTCACAGAAGATCCATGTAGCATGGAGTAGGGGTTAAGCTCAGGGGCTTTGGGTCTAACCTCCTGGGTTGAAATCCTAGTTTTACTGATTACTGAGCCTCAGTCTCCCTATCTGTTGAATAGGGAAATAACATCAGGAACTCACAGGGCTCCTGAAAGGGTTAGGTGGCTGATGATAGGATAAACACTTGGTATATAGTAAGTGGCCAATAAAACCAGCCGTGATCGTTCACTCAAAACCAGTCTTTGGCAAAGAGAAAAATACAAGCTTAAACTCAACCATGTGGTGAGTCATTTGTTAGGTCAGTACAAAAGTAAAAGTCATCACAGTTTACTTTTGCACCAACCTGATATTAAAAAATAACTGGAAGCTGGGCATGGTGGTTCCCATGTGTAATCCCAGCACTTTGGGAAGCTGAGGTGGGAGGATCACTTGAGACTAGGAGTAGGAGACTGCACCACTGCACTCCAGCCTGGGTGATGGAGCAACAACCCACCTCTTAAAGGAAAAAAATTGGGAAGAGGAAGTAAAAGCATTGCATGGAGTCCAGTGTGGGGTAAACCCTTCACCTGTGAATCCCAGTTTTATCAGTTTTTTCCTTTTTTTCTGAGACACAGTCTCACTTTGTCACCCAGGCTGGAGTGCAGTGGTACAATCATAGCTCACTGTAGCCTTGACCTCCTGGGCTGAGGGCATTCTCCAACCTCAGCCTCTTGAGTAGTTGGGACTACAGGCACACGCCACCATGCCCAGCTAATTTTTGTTTTTTTATAGAGACGGGGTTTCGCCGTGTTGCCCAGGCTACTCTCGAGCCCCTAGGGCCTCAGCTTCCCAAGGTCCTGGGATTACAGGCATGAGCCACCATGCCTGGCTCCCTGTTTCATCTTCTAAAAAATTTTAAACTTTTTCCTGGCCTTCCTGACTCACGCAGCAATCCCAATTTTGTCTCGTTCATTTTGATAAGAGGTAAGAGGGGTGCTTTGTTACCCTCACTTTTCTGCAGAGGAAAGTGAGGCTCAGGAAGGAACATTCTCTAGCTCGTCGTCTTTAGTGGGTGAGTGGCAGGTGGGCCCTGTGTGTGGAGCCGCAACCTTGCCCTCTGTGTCCAAAGTGGACAGCAGGTGGGCGCTATGTGACCAGTCCCAGCCCTGCCAGCAGAATCCACAATGATTTTTAATTCTCTCTGCAAAGAAGTGGAAATCCAGGCCTGAGTCACCTGTGAAGGACCACAGTGGGAGTTAAATCTGAACCCAGAGCAGCACTGGGAGCCGTGGGGTTTGTGGTGTGAGGCCAAGGTTACCAGCTCAGGCCTCATGTTTTTGGCCTATGAATTTCTATGGAGTCTGTTAATAAGCAAATGGATCTATTTAAGTGAAAACGCTTAGAGGCAGGGAATTTAATTACTCAACAACTTTTTCTTTCTTTTTTATTACTGAAATTAATTAAAAAATAATTTTGAAATGTATGGCCGACACTTTGCCAGGAACGTGCTACGTGTAAAATCATTCCTCTCTACATCACGTATTCACAAATTCATTTTCATGAATTCATGTATTCAGACTGGTCACCTGTTTCTATAGATTATTTGGAGCCCACCTTCAGGGATTTTTTTTTTTTTTTCCTCAAACAAATTAAGATTTGTAACTTTTCCTTGAGGGAATAAAATCCTGATTGACACATACAGATTCACATTATCTATTATCTATCTATCTATCTATCTATCTATCTATCTATCTATCTATCTATCTATCTATGTATCTATCTATGTATCTATCTATCTATGTGTCTGTCTATCTAGTATATATTTATGAATGTGCATATATGTACTCTGTATGGATGAGTATATACATTCAAATTATCTTGATATAGTTTTTTTTTTTTTTTTTTTTTTTTTTTTTGAGCTCTCGCTCTGTCGCCCAGGCTGGAGTGCAGTGGCACGATCTCGGCTCATTGGAACCCCCGCCTCCCAAGTTCAAGCTATTCTCCTGCCACAGCGTCCCATGTAGCTGGGATTACAGGCACATGCCACCACGCCTGGCTAATTTTTGTATTTTTAGTAGAGACAGGGTTTCGCCATATTGGCCAGGCTGGTCTCAAACTCCTGACCTCAGGTGATTTGCCCGCCTTGGCCTCCCAAAGTGCTGGGATTACAGTATGAGCCACCTCGCCTGGCCCCTCTTAAAACTTTTTTCTACGTACTACCTAAAGTATCCATACTTATTAAAGAAATGCATGTCCATCTTTTCAATAGGCAACCCTATTAAATGTGATGTCTTTCTTTCTTGTGAGTATCTGTTTTTTGGTGCCTCAGTATGCATACTTAGAATTTTGTATTTTGCTTTTTGTGCTTGAAATTATAAGCATTTCCCCAGGTATTACACACTCTTTAAATTATTTTTGGTGGCTGCCTGATAGTTCATCAATTGGATACTTAGGTTAATTAATCACATTCCTATTATTGAACCTTGAGCTGCTTCTGACTTTTCAATATTACCAATAACATACAGCCATAAATAGCATAGTATAACATATTTTCTCCCCGCATTTTGTATTATTTTCTTAGGGATAGATTCCCCAAAGTGGGATTTCTGGATCAAAGAATGTGAATATTTTCTTACATTTTTAAATTTAAATTTAAACTTTAATTTTTAGATTTTTTTTTTGAGACATGGTTTTGCTCTGTGTCCTAGGCTGGAGTGCAGTGGAAATAACAGCTCACTGCATCCTTGACCTCCTGGCCTCAAGTGATCTTCCTGTGTCAGTCTCCCAAAGTACTGGGATTACAGGTGTGAGCCACCATACCTAGCAGAGTCTGAATATTTTGGAGGCTCCGAAAATAACAAGAATAAAAATCATGACAGGAATTGATGTTTATTGGCATCACCATCAATGGACGGGCCCTGCACTCAGAGCTCGCTGACCTTTCACAAAATGCCTCTGAGGAAGGTCCTATGCTCCCTGAGCTCAGTGAGACTCTGCATCTGGGGAGGCTGAGCCAGACCTGAATCCACATGCTTCACCACTGTCCCTGGGCCTCCTGCTTGTTTACAACTTGGCCCATGTCTACACATCACCAGCTTTGCATTTTATTTTTTAATTAATTTTTTTTTTTTTTCTGAGACAGGGTCTCGTTCTGTTCCTCAGGCTGGAGAACAGTGGCATGATCCCAGCTCACTGCAACCTCTGCCTTCCAGGCTCAAGCCATCCTCCTGCCATAACCTCATGATTAGCTGGAGCTGCAGGTGTGTGCCACCATGCCTGCCTAATTAAATTTGTTTTCTTTTTTTTAGAGATGGGGTCTCACTGTGTTGTCCAGGCTGGTCTCGAACTTGTGGCCTGCAGTCCTTGGCGTTCCTCTGATGGTGGCTTTGTTACTCCAGTCCTGGCTCCGTCTCCATGCGGCCTCTCCCCCGTGTGTCTGTGTCGTGTCTTCTTATAAAGACAGCAGTCTTTGGATGGGGGCCCACCCGGCTCCAGTATGGTCTTGTCTTCACTTGATCACATCTGCAAAGACCCTCTTCCAAATAAGGTCACATCACAGGGCCAGCGGTTTAGGACTTGGGTATATCTTTGGGGACATGATTAAGCCCACTAGTGGAGAAAATAAAGCAGGGAGAGGCAGTGCCAGTGTTGAAGGGGGAGCGTGATTTTGGAACCAGGGCTGCTCCAAGCATCGGCACGGTGTGGCTGAGGCACCAACATGCCCATGTCCGTGGCCTTAAGGTCCAGGACAAGAGTGACCCACCTGCTTCTGACCCAATGAGTACTGCTGCCCATCCCCACCCCCTTTTCATTTTATTCTTTCCCTTTGAAGCTGAGATGAAAGCCCCCGAGGGTGTCATTTGGTCACCAAGACACTCTCTCCATCTCCCACTTTCTTGCCCCTTCTTTGTGCCCCGACAGTTGCCTGGCTTTGCAGGGCAGGGCTCTTTTCAGCCTGGGCTTCAGGTGAGAAGTTGACACATTCCCTCTAAAGCTGCCTCATAAAAGCTGGAACTATATTGAGCAAAGGATTCCATCTTCTGTCCTCCGCCAGCGGCAGTGTGTACCCGGCTTTCATTCCTGGCCAAGTACTCCAGGGAGGTAGCACTGCAAACCATGTTTCTGAATAAATGTTTGCACTGTATAATTTTCCTTTGGTGTAAAGCATTCCGTGCACACAGCAAGAAAGGTAGAAATAAAGCCAGTCTGGCTGCACGAAGACAGTGAATCTACGAGACTGAGGAAGGAGGAAAGAGGACGGACACTGAAGGAGGGAGGTTCACTGTGGCTGCTTTGGACACCCCTTGGGGTTCCTTGTCCTTGCTGTGGAGCGGTGAAACAGGGCACCCCATGATGTATTTCAGGAGGGTGGAGAGAGGGACACATTTGTCCAGTTTCCCCTGTGCCTATTTGTTACAAATGTTTCAGGTAATTTTTTCACTTGTTAATGCTCCTTTTGGTTGAGATGGTGAACTAGCTCACAGATTTTGTTTTCTTTTTGTGTGTGTGTTAATAGACTGTTTACTGCAATTTATAGAAAAATGAAGCCCTTAGTAGAGTTCCCATGCACGCCCCCCCCAAGCCTCCCGTATTGTTACCATCTTGCGTTAGTGTGGTACATGTGTGACAGGTGATGAGCCAGCATTGACACATTGTTATTGAGTGAAGTGCATAGTTTACATGAGGCTTCCCTCTGTGTTGAACATGCTGTGGGTTTGGACACGTGCATCCTGACAAGTCTCCAGCATCGTAGTATCCACAGAGGAGTTTCACAGCTCTAAACATCCTCTGTGCTCTGCCTATTCATCCCTCCCCCTCTTCCCTTTCACCCTGCCAACCCTGATCTTTTTACTGTCTGCATAGTTTTGCCTTTTCCAGAATGTCCTAGAGCTGGGAATCATATAGCATACAGCCTCTTCAGGCTGGCTTCTTTCTTTCTTTCGTTTTGTTTGTTTGTTTGTTTTTTTGAGATAGAGTCTCACTCTGTTGCCCAGGCTGGAGTGCAGTGGTACAATCTTGGCTCACTGCAACCTCGCCTTTCCAGGTTCAAACAATTCTCCTGCTTCAGCCTCCTGAGTAACTGGGATTACAGGTGCCCACCACCACGCCTGGCTAGTTTTTGTATTTTTAGTAGAGATGGGGTTTCACTATGTTGGCTAGGCTGGTCTTGAATTCCTGACCTCAAGGGATCTGCCCCCCTCGGCCTCCCAAAGTATTGGGATTACTGGCGGGAGCCATTGCACCCAGCCAGGCTGGCTTCTTTCTTATGCATTTTTATGCATTTAACTTTCTTCTATGTCTCTCGAGAAAACATTTTATGGAAGTAAAACATACATGCAGATATGTGCACCAATCATACTTGTCAGTGCACCAAATAGATCCACCCATGTAATCAGTCCCAGAATCAGTGGCAGTCAGTGGCCAGCCCTGGGAAGTCCTCATGTGCACTCCCATCACTCCCATTTCTTCTCACTAGAGGTGTCCACTCTGGTGGTTACCACGGTTTTTCCTGTTTGTGCGTCTTTCTGTGTCTGGCTTCTTTCACTCAGCGTCATATCTGTGAGATTCGTCGGTGCTATTGGGCATGGTCGTAGGTGGTTCCTTTTCACTGCTGTCTACTACTCCATGGTAAGCCTCTCCCTTGACTTTTTATCCGTTCTATTGCTGATGTGCATTTGAATAGTGTCTAGTTGAGGGCTATTATAAATCATGTTAGACCTGACTGTGGGGGAGTGCAGGCATACAACTACTTTCGGCCCACGAACATGGCAACTCCAGATGACTCATCTAATACATGTTTTTTGGCGAGCACATGCTCACGTTTCTGTTGGGTGAGAGCAGGTTTCAACGACATCATTTTGCAGTGAGGGTGTGGCAAGGGGCTGGCTGCCACCATGTAGGCACTCTTATCTGTGCATCTATGAATGATACACAATTTGGCATCTCTTGAACTATGAGGCTGACTAAGGGTGGGCTTTGGCTTAAAAATAGTTTTTCATTCTTTATGTCTATTGTCTTGGTTAATCTTTGAGTGTTATGAGGTGTGTGGGTGGGTTGGCTTTGAGTGGGACTTCAATGCATGCCTCGATCAAGGAGGTTCTGGGGAACCCCAGATGTTTGCCCCCATACCCCTCCCCCTTGTCCTCAGCGTATGTTTGGCTGTGGCCGAGTCCAGTGGCTCACGCCTGTAATCCCAGCACTTTGGGAGGCTGAGGTGGGCAAATCACTTGAGGTCAGGAGTTTGAGACCAGCCTGGCTAACATGATGAAACTCCGTCTCTACCAAAAATACACAAATTAGCTGGTCATGGTGGTGCGAACTCGTAGTCCCAGCTACTTGGGAGGCTGAGATGGGAGAACTGCTTGAACCTGGGAGGTGGAGGCTGCAGTGAGCTGAGATTGCACCACTGCACTCCAGCCTGGGTGACAGAGTGAGACCCTGTCTCAAAAAAAAAAAAGAATATTGGGGGGCCCTGCTCCTCACGTGGTTATTTCATGCTGCAGTTTTGAGAGTCCTGTCACTTGATTTTCAATTTGATGAAGAAGCCATCAGGATGTGGAAGCCCTGGATTCTTCTTCACACCCAGAGCCATTCTCTCCAACGACCCAGCTGGAGACATTGCTGCCTCCCACAAAGAGATGAGAAAGGGTGTCTTGGCAATAACATAACTACTGTTGATTGAGCGCCTGCCTGGAATGTGCTGTATCCATACCTGGATACGAGCACGTATTCCAGGCACCATGCTGAGGATGGTTGAGCCAGATGGTTGGACTCTGCAGCCCACGTGCTTAGCGTGTACCTTTCACAGGTTCTCAAAGCTCATGAAAGGGCAGCTGGGCCTTTCTTAGATGACATTCTAGCTTCTCATTGGTCAGTTTCTCATAACGGTGGTTGCATTTTCTAATTCTTCTGAAGACCTTAAAATTGTTCTTAGCATCTGCTCCCCTCTTCTGAAGATGCAGCCTCTTGGGAATTAGAGGGAAGGTGCAGGCGTCCCATATGGCCTTCAGGGGGTACCAACTCATGAGGGGATCAGATTTTTTTTTCACCTGTTTTAGGTTCAGTGTTGGGTGTGATGCCCAAAGACTGCTGTGTGCTTTGAGGGGCTTCCCTCAGGGTCTTCCTGTTGGCTGGTTCCTGCCCCTCTCAGCTCCTGGAGTCAGTGGTGTGTAGGGGACCTCCATTTATTTCACTGTGCCCGTGGCTGAGCCCTTTCAGTCCCATTATCTCAGTCAATTGAATCTTTTCTGCTGAAGTCCATGCAGCTGCAATGATCCCTCCAGCCTCTTGCCCAAGTTCACTGCTGGCCTTGGCACTTCTATGTGTTCACACCCTCCTAGTGTTTTCTTCATCCTTTCACATGAACTAATTGTGTTTGGCTGAAGGAAGATAAACACATCCAAGAACCCTAAGGATTTAAAATTGGCCAGATTATTGAGGCCTCAATCTCATAATATTTTTGGCATAAATATACACTTAAAATTAATTTTGGTTGAATATCCCACTGGTAAAATCTGGACTTATCCATTGCGTTAAATATAATCTAACTGGATATGTTAGGTATCCTTTAAGTGAGTATTTAGTGAAATGTGCTGTTTTCGTGCTGGCAGGGGTGGGAATACAGAGATGAACTAGAGCTGGCTCTTGCTGTCAAGTTGCTCACAGACTGATGGGTAAATTCCATCCGTGGGGTGCTCCCTATGTGCAAATGCCCATGCTGAGACCCTACCCGTGTTAGTGCCAAGCTCAGTCCCATTATTTTCTAATTTTACAGGTGTTGAAGAAAGTGAGCCTTTTTGTGTTGGCATTGATGGTAAAAACCATTTCTTCCAAATCATTTTCTGGCAACAATTGCTTTTTCTTTCTTTTGGGCTATATTGTTAGAATAGAGCTCTTCAAATGGGGTTGTATGGCCATGGCAACATCTTTTTTAAAAAATATTTACAATTGTTTTACAAATGTCATAAATATTAAAAAAAACTTTTTAAAACTTTTAAAAAACTTTTAGGTTTAGGGTAAATGTGTAGCTTCATTATATAGGCAAGTTGCATGTCATGCGCATTTGGTGTAAAGATTATTTCACCACCCAGGTGATAAGAATAATATCTGAGAGGTAGTTTTTTGATCCTCTCCCTCCTCTCACCCCCTGCCCTCACATAGGCCCCAGTATCTATTGATCCCTTCTTTTTGTCCATACATACTCAATATTTATCTCCTACTTATAAGTGAGAACATGTAGTATTTGATTTTCTGATTTTCTGTTCCTGTGTTAGTTTGCTTAGGATAATGGTCTCCAGCTCCATCTGTGTTGCTGCAAAGGACATGATCTTGTTCTTTTTTATGGCTGCACAATATTCCATGATGTATATACGCCACATTTTCTTTATCCAGTCTACTGCTGATGGACACTTAGATGGATTCCATGACTTTGCTACTGTGAATAATGCTGTGATGAACACATGTGTGCATATGTCTTTCCTGTAGAATGATTTATATTCCTTTGGGTATATACCCCATTATGAGATTGCTGGGTTGAAATGGTAGTTCTGTTTTAAGTTCTTTGAGAAACTGCTGCACTTGTTTCCACAATGGCGGAACTATACAGCCCCACCAGCAGTGTGTTAGCATTCCCTTTTCTCCCGACCTCAAGAGATCCACCCACCTCGGCCTCCCAGAGTGCTGGGATTACAGGCGTGAGCCACCGTGCCCGGCCAACAGGTTCCTGTTTAACAGAGTTGCTGGTCACCCCGGCCAGCTGAACTAGAAGGTCACTGATTTGTCTGTAGTGACTCAGCTTATGTTGCTCACAAAGCCTCCGCTCCGCTTTTCTCAAGGACAGTTTCTGGCATGTTGTCTAAACCTTCCTGGTGTCTCTCATGAGTTTTGGCTTTGCCATTATTCATCTGTGGAGTTACCAGTGGGGTGGTGGGTGACTGTCGTAAATGATGTATTCACTTACTGAAATTTGATTGTGTCTGCCAGGTGCTCGGTTCAGTGGTGGGGCAGGCAGTGCAGGGGTGAGTGCCGTCAATGTGGCTCCTTACTCTGAGTGCCCAATCTCGTGGATGAATCTCAGCAAAGCCTCAGTTGCTCCATTTGTAGAAAGGGCATGGGGTTATTTCCCGGCCTCTCTCCCAAACAAAACCACTGAAAACACACTGGAAGCCCAAACATTTGAGCCTCCTCATTACCAAAATAATTTTAGGTGTGTTATGAGTTACAAATAGTGCAACCCAAATTAAGTGGCAAGAAATGTATTGGAATAGATGAAATTGTGGGGGGGATTTTGTTTTTCACTTTTACTTTTGAAATGACTACAGCTTCATAGGAAATTACAAAAATATTACAAAGGGTCTCCCGAGCCCTCCCAGCAGCTCTCCCCAACAGGGGTGTCTTATGTAACTGCTGCAAAATAGCAGCCCCAGGAAATTGACATTGGGACAATACTAGACTCCAGACCTTGTTCAGATTCCACTGGTTTTTACATGCATACGTGAGTGTGTGTGTGTATGTTGCTGTGCTCTTGGTCTCTTGTATAGATCTCTGTAACCACTACCACCATCAGGATACAGGATAATTTAATCACCAGATAGGAGCTTGCTGGGGCTACACGGGAGAGATTAAAAAACTGACAAATAGGCCGGGCACGGTAGCTCACAGCTGTAATCCCAGCACTTTGGGAGGCTGAGGCAGGCGGATCACGAGGTCAGGTGTTTGAGACCAGCCTGACCAACATAGTGAAACCCTGTCTCTACTAAAAATACAAAAAATTAGCCGGACGTGGTGGTGGGCACCTGTAATCCCAGCTATGCGGGAGGCTGAGGCAGGAGAATGGCTTGAACCCGGGAGGCAGAGGTTTCAGTGAGCCAAGATCACGCCATTGCACTCAAGCCCGGGCGACAGTGCGAGACTCCGTCTCAAAAAACAAAAAAACCCCCCAAAACAAACAACTGACAAATACAAGTTGCATATATTTATGGTGGAAAACATGTTTTGAAATTTGTGTACATGGCGAAATGGCTAAATCAAGCTAAGTAACATGTATTACCTCATATACTCTTTTTTTTTTTTGGGTGAGAACACAGTGTACTCTTGTAGTGATTTTCACAAATATAATACATTGTTATTAACTATAGTTACCATGTTACTTACAATAGCTCTCTTGAACTTATTCTTTCTCTCTTTTTTTTTTTTTTTGAGACGGAGTCTGGGAGTCTCGCTCTGTCACCCAGGCTGGAGTGCGTGGCGCGATCTCGGCTCACTGCAAGCTCCACCTCCCGGGTTCATGCCATTCTCCTGTCTCAGCCTCCCGAGTAGCTGGGACTACAGGCGCCCGTCACCGCGCTGGGCTAATTTTTTGTATTTTTAGTAGAGACGGGGTTTCACCATGGTCTCGATCTCCTGACCTCGTGATCCACCTGCCTGGGCCTCCCAAAGTGCTGGGATTACAGGTGTGAGCCACCGTGCCCGGCCTTGAACTTATTCTTTCTCTGTAACTGAAATTTTGTATCTTTGACCACATTTTCCCAATCTCTTTCCCCCCACCCCAGCCCCTGGTAACCACCATTCCACTCTCTGCTTCTATGAGTTCAACTTTTTCAGATTCCACAGATAAGCGAGATCATGCAGAGCTTGTCTTTCTATGCAATATTGTGTTTGTATTTTAATTAACATAATGACCTGCAGGTTTATTGATGTTGTTGCAGATGATAGGCTGAATAGTATTCCATTGTGTATATACAACCCTACTTTTTCTCTGTCCATCCTTCCATGATGAGCACTTAGGTTGATCCTATATCTTGGCTGTTACAAATAGTGTTGCAATAGACACAAGAGTGCGGATGTCTCTTCAACATGCGAATTTCGTTTCTTTTGGAAATACTCCCTGTAGTAGGATTCCTGGATCATAGGATGGTTCTATTTTTAATTGTTCGAAGAATGTCCACGCTGTTTTCCATAGTGGTTATACTAATTTACATTCCCACCAACAGTGTATGAGGGTTCTAAGGGGGAGAATTTTGAATGTTAAAAAATGTTATGTGATTAGAAAATGTTTATTATCAGAGAAAGACTTCTGATACACGACCTCTACCAGTCAGAAATGGGGGTGATCTCTTTTTAGTTGTCTACCAATTGTTGTTGCTTCCTTACTTTAATAACTGTTTTTGCTTTTCTTCTAGGGATTTTCTTTAGAAACTTCTTCTCCATGGCTCCTTTCATTTTATTTTCCTAAAATTTCTACTTGCTTGTTGGCTTGCATATCCATCCCGCCTTTGCTGGGCTTGTTTTAAGTAGGTTAAGGCTGAGGGCTTTGTTTCCTCATATCCTCCATGACGGCTAGGACTCTTGGTTGTTCAATAAATGCTTCAGTGAGTCTGTTCCTATGAGGACAATGGGCCCACTGTTGGAGGGTGGAGTGTGCAGGGCTCTGAAGTCAGAACTGTTGGATTCAATCCCCGTTTCACCTGGTCATGGATGGGAGGGCAATTTGCTCAGCTTTCCTGCACCTTGCCTCATCCTTCTGAAAATGGAGGGAACGTGCTTCCTGGTACCCAGCCCTGGGAGGGTGCTCAGAAAAGACTCAGCGACTTCCTTTGTGTCCAGGGCAGAAGGATCTAGGGCTGCTTGAGGCATGGTTCCCCCAAATCCAGGGGTGCCACCCTCACTGGGTGTTCCTGATGGACTGGGAAGACGGAGAGGACTGTGGGAAACTGGATAGAGCCAATGAGACCATTCCAAAGCAGAGGTGGCCCCGGCTGTGTGATGCACAGATGAGCATTGAGTGTCTCAGCCTACGGAAATTCTGTGGATGTCTTGCTGTTTGTCTCCCGTCTGCACGATCATTGTGTCAACAAACAGTGGGCAATTAACTGCCCTCATTTTCGGAACGGAGCCACCGGGCAGCTGGTTGAACAGTCTCCCACTGCTTTGATTAAAGAGGTGCAGTTGCTGAGCCTTTAGGCCTTATTTCTGAAAAATGGATGTGAAAGCCATGGTTGGAGCTGCTTTTCCTCTTGGGATTTTCACATAAAATCAGAGACTAATCCCTCATCTAATACCAGTTTGGTGAGGGCTGGGTTAGAACATAGTCAACTCCACTTATGAACACCGGTTAAGATTTCTTTATAGAAAGCTATACTATTTTCAGAAGCATTTCAGACAAACATCCTAAGAAGACTTAGCAGGCTCAAGATGTTTACCTTGGGCCTGAATCTTATTTCTAATTAACCGAGTCTTCAACAGTCCATCAGAGAATGCAGTTACCTGCCAAATTTCACACCTAAGGGGAAAAAATATTCCCAATAAAATTTTCCTTAAAAAAAAATCCACTCACTTTTACCACTAAGACGTTCTCCGCATATTTAAATCAATCATTTTCCACGAACGCACAGAAAACTAATGTTCTGGATCCCAAGCCTGTCTTTGTGGGTCTCAGGTTTCCGGGAAGCCATTTTATTTGACGCTAAGTTTTCAGCAGACACTAAGGCAGGATTCAGCAGAGACCCAGGGGCGTGGAGCGTGCTAGTGCAGCCCGTCCAAGCTTTCCTGGCTGAGAACAGACATTCCTCTGATACCACATATTTCGTGGGGGAAAGTTTAAATGATCACATTGTTTTAATTCACCTTACAGAAACAACCGCTAATGGAAAGCCAAGCTTTCCTTTCTCTGTGTTAAAAAAGAAATTGGTTTCACTGAGAGGCTGGGGGTTTCTCTCTCCAGTCCACATCAAGCAGAGTTTAGAGTTTATTTGGAGACATTCGGTTGGGCACGGTATTTTTTTCCTCAGACGTAAGCTTCCTGGGGTTGACCTGTGAGCTCCCTGGGGGTCCCACAATTCTCTGTTTTGTTTACTGCTCTCCACCTCCATGGTGCTGGGTAGACTCTTGTTGAGCATTTATCGAATAAAAAATGTTAACTGAAGGTGTCACAGCTTGTTTTAGCAACAATTTCCTATAGTTTAGTTATAAAGATTTTACACACACACACACACACACACACACACACACACACACACGCACATACAGAGAGAGAGAGAGGGAGGGGGGAGAGAGAGAGAGAGAGAGAGAGAAAGCACAAGTTTGGGTATTGTCATAGACCAGACAGTAGAAACAGTCTTTTTCCTTTTACCATTTAGGTTGGCCTGAAAAAACAAAACCAAAACTTCTCATGTCAGTGATTTAATTTCCTGAGTCTGTCTCACATGGTTTGGTGGAAGCAGGCACATTGAAGCAGGAGGGCATGATACTCTAGAAAGAACCCTCAGCTTCACTGCTTCCAAGCTGTGTGGCCGTCGAGAAGTTGCTTGCCCTCTCTGGGGCTTAGGCTCCTCATCTGCGAAATGGTGGAGCTGGAGTTGGTGCTCAGGAGTTTTCCAGCGCTGACATCCTGAGTGCAGAGGGATAAAGTTTACACAGGCTCAAGGTTAAGAATTAGAGATGTGCTTTGCTGCCTCTGTGTGGTGGTTAACCACCAGAGTAAGACAGGAGGTTTACGGTGACAAACTTTGTGATTTTCTAAAGGACTGGCCATTAACGAACATATTGGATTTCTTTTGCTGGCTTTTTTGTGTCTGTGTGCATGGGGGAGTTCTTTTTGTAATTACTTTTGAGTTTTCCTTGCACTTGGCTATCTAGAATTGAGGGATTTTGTCACTTATTTTGGTTTGAGATGTGAGATAACAAGTATTTATTTATTTTTCATGTTTATTCTTTATCCATTTTCAGAAAAAAATGGAAATGTTTTACTTAAAAATACAAGGCATAAAAAGCATTAACCCAGAATAAAAGGCAAGTGAGAAGAGAGTAAAGTGGCAAAGGCAGAAACCACATTAAAACATCTAGACTGAGGAGGCCAGGTGCGGTGGCTCATACCTGTAATCCCGGCACTTTGGGAGGCTAAGGCGGGTGGATCATGAGGTCAGGAGTTTGAGACCAGCCTGGCTAACATGGTGAAACCCTTTCTCTACTGAAAATAAAAAATTAGCCCAGCATGGTGGCGCGCGTCTGTAATCCCAGCTACTTGGGAGGCTGAGGCAGGAGAATTGCTTGAACCTGGGAGGTGGAGGTTGCAGTGAGCTGAGATCGCGCCATTGCACTCCAGCCTGGGTGACAAGAGCAAGACTCTGTCGCAAAAACAAAACAAAGAAAGAAAAACAACAGCAACAAAAAAAACCAAAACAAACTGGACTGAGGAAAGCGGTAGCAATTAAAGACAAAATTTAGCTTTGCGCTTCCTAGCAGCCAAAGCAAAGAGTAAAACTAGGAAAACGTTGCTCTTGACATTAAATGTAGGGAAGCAAAAATCCAGAAGAGGGTGATCGTCTTGGGTTGCTTCACCAATTGCGAGTCCTCAATAGTTCCTGGAACCTTCTCACTCCCAGTATGAAAGGAATATTTTTGTGACAGTTTGGAATCTTTTGCTAAAGTTCAAATGCAAGAGGCTGAAAATTACTGACCTAGGTAGTCAAGAAATGTTAAAATTTGCTGCCAAAAGTGTAGATGATGTTTGTTCCAGGAATTTTTTTTTTTTTTTTTGAGACGGAGTCTCGCTCTGTCGCCCAGGCTGGAATTCAGTGGCGCAATCTCGGCTCGCTGCAAGCTCCGCCTCCCAGGTTCACGCCATTCTCCTGCCTCAGCCTCTCCGAGTAGCTGGGACTACAGGCGCCCGCCACCACGCCCGGCTAATTTTTTTTTTGTATTTTTAGTAGAGATGGGGTTTCACCGTGGTCTCGATCTCCTGACTTCGTGATTCGCCCGCCTCGGCCTCCCAAAGTACTGGGATTACAAGCGTGAGCCACCGCGCCCGGCCTGTTCCAGGAATTAAGAGTTGATAAAAACAAACTTTACTAAGAGAGGGCTCGTGATATGGGGAAAAAAAACTTTGTGGGCAAAGAGGCCTAGATTTGAATGGCAGCTCTGCGGACCATCTTTGTGTCTTAGGGTCAGCCCTGCAGCCGCTGTGAGCCTCAGCTTCTTCATCTGCAAAATAAGAAAGTTCAACCACGCTTCTTTGAGATCTCAGATAGGACGATTCTATGCATGCATCTATAATGAGCTCAGAAGGGAGCTTTTTGTTGTTGTTCTCTGCAACCAGACTTGCTGAGGACACAACCCCCATAGAGTAGCAACCGCTTTCAGACCTTTGTGTCCTGCTCCCTAGAAAGTAAAGTGGCCTACTTTTTATACCTCTTGAAAGAAAAATGATCTTTTCTCATCACGTGGAATTTCCCAACTGAAGCACATTTCTGTGATCCGAGGTGCACTCGCTTGGCCGCAGGTGAAATAACCCCATGTATTCTCAGGTGCCAACACAGCCATCCCAAGGCTGGAAGCTTGCAAAGACACTTCTCCAAGAAACTGTCCCTGGGCAAAAACGTTGCCACTTTCATTGGGGGAAAAATGGTTTCAAATACTGGCTTTTGTTTTTATGGAAAATTGTGAAAAATTTGAGGGAAAACCACAAAATCCTTTCCTTTTATTGAAACCACAAAAATTGATTAAATTTTTATTCTAAAAAAACCATTTTTTTGCTGAGCACTGAACTTTCTTCTTTGAAAGGCTCTACTTTCCTTTCCTTTTTTTTTTTTTTTTTTTTGGAAATATCTCCTGAGGGCCTAATGAAAGGTCTTTCTGTTAGCTTGGCTTAGCCGAGCCCAGGCGTTCTGAAGCTCAACACAGAAGTGTAGTTTTTGTGCCCAAACACAGCCTTGTAGGGATGTCTTCATGCACAGACCTCCAGACGCTGCTGAACTCTTCCCAAGCCCCCAGTGGGGCAGGAGCCTGTGAGGCTGGGAGCATTCCCTGGACAGCACCTGGGGCACTCACTATTGATGGCGACCTCAACCAAATCGGCTGGTTTGTCTTGTTGGGCATTGCCACTGCCTCCTGAATAAATGGAAAACCGTGTGCACAGTTGCTGCCTTCGCTAGCGAGGGCCTTGCAAGCTGACTTCATGAATTAATTGGTCCCCTGCCTGCCTGGCTCGGGCTGTCCCTGGGCAGGAGACAAGCTGTCTGTCCAGGGTGAAATCTGTCTTTCACTGCGTCCACAGTGGACACATCGCTAGCTCAGCCAGGGCACCGCTATATTCACAAGACATTTAATTTTTCTTAATAAAGGAAGCTGGCAAGTTCTTCTGTGCCACGGGAGAGGGAGTTGGTTTCTGGCCACCAGAACAGATTTGGTCTTAAGACAAGTTGGGAGGTGCAGGAACCAGAGGCCTCTTGGGTATCTTTGTGGAGTGTGGGGGTCTAAATCAGCTCAGAGGCAGTCATTCAGACCTGGTGTGCAGAAGGGCCTGTTCGTGACCCAGAGGTCTCCATCTGTGTAGTGTTCCATCTACCCTGTCTCTATTTACTGATGTGTACTTTACCAAAGGGACCTTCCATTCCCGGCGCCAGACCCTTGGGCATGTGTTCCAATTGGTCACCGTCTTCTCCTGGCAGGTTCATTTGTCCTTCTCGGTTGTGGCTTCCCCTTCTGTGAAATGGGGATCATGAGAGCCCCTGCCACATAGATTTATTGTGAGAGGTGAATGGAGCCATGGCCGGCGTGTAGTAAGTATTATATGTTATTATTTTAATGTCCTAGAAATCATTATTCCTACCCTTCCTGTTGAATCCAAGTTTTATTTTATTTTACAACTGAAAAGACAACAAAGCAACAAAATTCAAGGCAGAGTTGAAGGAATAATTATCAATAATCTCCTGCTATCCTGGTGCAACAATCACATTCAACTTTTGCATTTTGCCTTAATACCATTACGACTCATCATGATCACCATAGTGTTGGAGTGCCATTGAGTAAGAGTTCCAGGCAAGCCTGGCATCACGCAGCCCACTCACTGGCCCCGATGCTGGGAGATGTTCACTCCCTTTCCAGATGAGGGACCAAAGGTTTGGAAAGTTGAGCCAACCCAAGGTCAACAGGCAGAGGTTGCAAGAATGTGATCCCTGACTTCAAGCTCTCCGTGTTTAACCACAATGCTACACAACTTCTGTTCCTCGTATAAGAGTTTTAAACCAATTGGGTTGCATTGTTTAAAAGAAAAAAGCAGGGAGTTTAAGTCTGAAGCATTATTCTGATGTCTTCATAGGAGGTGCAAAGCTGGAGAAGATTCAGTCCCTTGTCCATCTAGGAAAATCTTTCAATCTCACAGAGGTCCAGAAGGAATGGAGCCAAGAGCCCACCAGGTCTGGTGGATGTCCCTCCCCTGGCCAGCCCTGCACGCACTGGCCCCCGACACCAGTATGTCAGAGCCCATATCCAAAGTCCAGGAAAAGGCTCCAGAATGCTTCCCTCCTTTTCCTTCTCTAGGTCACTAACACTGAAATGATCCTCGGATCCTGGATCTTCCCACAAAAGCTCACCCCTTCCCCGTTCTGTCCTGGATTATTATTTTTCAAAGCACAGCCTGCCCATTTGTCCAGGTAAGAAGAGCCCGTTAACAGGCAAAAACTGCTCTCCTGTTGGCTGACCTGTCATTTCATTCACTTTTGAATTTAATGTAAATATTGCACGATCATGGGCTTGGGTGCAGTTCAGAGCGAATCTCTCTTTTGCTTCCTTATCTGATTATCTTTTAAGAAAACACCTCATTGTTCAGATTCAAGAATAACAAGTTTCCCCACATCCAGCTCCTCACCTCTTCATTTTTATCTGTCCTGCTTAGCATCCTGTAATTACAGAAACATGTCTGTCAGTGATTTGCACATCTGATAATCAGATTTTCTCTTGTTCCCAGCTCTTCCTCCATCCGCACCCCACCCCCACCCCATTCTGCCACATCTGGAGCAGTCCCCTGCCACTCCATGCCCAACTGACTCCTCAACTGTTTCCAGATCACATCTGTCTTTCCCGGTACTGGCTTCCTGATACACTGGATCATAAACTAGTCAGACCCTAAATTCTGGTCATCTTGAATTCCTCTCTCCGTAGATGATAACTCTGGAACAGAGCTATTGCCTCATTTCTTCTGGTCTGGTTTGGCCATGCTAAATGATATGATTTTTAAAAGGTAAAATCAAGGCTCTTATGCAAGTATAAAATGGACACATTTAAGAGATTTTACATACATCATTTATAAGTGATTGAGACATGAAAGCTGACTCAAAGAATGTGAAGAACAGACATGAGGAAATCAGGAAGAACCGAAATGAATTCCTGAATAGGCACACACCTAGTTTATGCCTCTAGGGCTGAAGATGTAATGCGTGGAACCAAGTTTTCTACAGGGCGAATTAATCGTATCTTCATAGGGCAGAAGTAATTTGGATTCCTAGGGGTGAGATTCATGCGTGTTACTCTCTGTGTTCTATAATGTTGAGAGTGGGTGACCAGCTTGCTCCAGCAGTGTACAGCTCTGCAGAACCAGGTGACCCCTCTGGGCTTGCTAGACAGTTCCCAGCATTGCAATTTGTATCATTGGAATCATTAAAATTAACTGATTGAAGTATCCACTGATACTTGATTGGATATCATTGGAATCAATGAAAATAATTGATTGAAGAATCCATTGATACTCGAGTGAATATTATTGGAATCAATAAAATTAATAAAATTAATTGATATTAATTGAGGAATCATTCCAATGATATCCAATAACTGTTTTTTCTCTACTTCAAACTGTTTTATAATGTTTCTTCACAGTCATTTTCTGTTTAAATCTATTCTGAATATTCAGTTGAAAGAACTGCAGTTTCCAAACCTCATTTTAGGAGAAGCTTAGGAGAACACAGGGAGGCAAGGGGATCAGGAGGGAAGTCATTCGTTCCAGGTAATAAACGACGCTTTTGCTCAGGAATCTCTTGGCTCAAAACCTTCCATGGTCCCCTCCTCCTTGCATGATAATTTCAGATTCTTCTCATGGCATTTAAGCTTCTCCACAACCTGGACGTCATATGTGTTTGATCCTCAAAAACGTTTGTTAAAATAATACTGGCAATGGCAAAAGTTAAAGATAATGAAACCACATAAAATGAAGACTAAAAGGTTCCCTCACTTCTGCAATCTCAGCCTGGACACAAGAAAAAAGAATAACTGGTTAATAATCATTTATTCTTGACCGAGGGTTGACTTGAAGTTTATCTGAAAATCAAGTTAATGCATTTCATAGAAACACCTATTTCTTCCCAGAAGGAAGTTGTGAATGACATCGGTTCTTTCCCAGACCAGGTTTGGGGCAATTTTCCATTGTTCTCTCTAGAAGATTTCTGATGCATAAAATCATATTTATGTTTACATCTGTACTTACAAAGTTTAGTACGTAAATAATACCATTCTACCTGTACCATTTTCTTCAATAATTTTAAAAAATGTTAACAATGGATCCTGAGTATTGTTAGTTATAAAATATATTTAATATATCTTAGAGCTTCCTCTGTATCAGCACAGACAAAGCTACTCATTCTGGAATACAGAATATTCCACTGTTTAGAGGTTCTTTAATTTATTTATTCCTCACAAATTCTTACAGCCTAATTTCCAACTATGTGGTTTCTCCCATTGAAGCCAGATAAATTCATCCCCTTTCCTTAAAAACACCTTATCCAGGCCTGGCACCGTGCTCTTGCCTGCAATCCCAGCACTTTGGGAGGCCAAGGCAGGTGGATCACTTGAGGTCAGGAGTTCGAGACCAGGCTGGCCAACGTGGTGAAACTTCATCTTTACTAAAAATACAAAATAATCAGCCAAGCATGGTGGTGTGTGCCTGTAATCCCAGCTACTCGGGAGGCTGAGGCAGGAGAATTGCTTGAACCTGGGAGGTGGAGGTTGCAGTGAGCTGAGATCATACCACTGCACTCTAGCCTGGGTGACAGAGCAAGACTTTGTCTCACAGAAACCAAAAGCAAACCCCCAAAAAAAACCCACCTTATCCATTCCTGCGAATCTATCTTTCCATCCAATATTATTTTGCCTAATAGTAACATTCAAAATACAGGCACTGTCATGAGCCCGAAATTCCTGCGTTGAAGCCCTGACCCCCAGTGCGATGGTATTAGGAGCTGGGGCCTTTGGGAGGTGATTAGGCTCAGATGAGATTATGAGGTTGGGACCTTATAAGATACGGTAATCATGGGATTAGTGTCCTTATATGACAAGGACGAGAGCAGCATTTACTCTCTGTCTTTCTGGTGAGGTCACAGGGAGAAGGTAGCTTTCTGCAGGTCACGCAGAAAGTCCTCATCAGGAGCCAAATCTGCTGGCACCTTGATCTTGGACTTTACAGTCTCCAGAACTATGAGAAATAATTCCTGTTGAAGTCACCCAAGCCATGGTATTTTGTTGTGGCAATTCAATATGACTACAACCAGCACCAGCCAAGTGGAACAGAATGATTGGCATGGGTGTGGCTTTGCTGGTGGAGACTGGAGTCCTGCCCCTGCCTGGCATACCCACCCTACTCAGGTGTCTAAGCTGTCTGTCTCAGCCCAGCTGAATGTAGAACTTCCTTAGGAAGCCATCTGTGATGATATTTGTTAAAGTATAGTATTATAATTAAAACCATGACTGCACACAATTAGAGAATAAAAACATGCCAGAGAGTGATGGACTAACTCATTGGTCAGGGAGATGATGTCATGGCAGGACTGGAAACAGTAAGATGGCAAGGTGCATTCAGGAACAGGGGTTTATAGATTCCATCGGGAAAGGCTTTTGGAATACTGTGTCATAAGATTAGCTACCAAGCTAGTTAATGTTATATGGGGCAATAAACAATAACCTCTGGCCCGGCACAGTGGCTCACGCCTGTAATCCCAGCACTTTGGGAGGCTGAGGCAGGCAGATCACCTGAGGTCAGGAGTTCAAGACCAGCCTGGCCAACAATAGCCGGGCGTGGTGGTGGGCGCCTGTAATCCCAGCTACACAGGAGGCCGAGGCAGGAGAATCACTTGAACCCAGGAGGTGGAGGTTGCAATGAGCAGAGATTACACCACTGAATTCCAGCCTGGGTAACGAGAACGAGACTCCATCTCAAAACAAAAACAAAAACAAAAACAATAACCTCTGGGGTTGTTTTTTTCTCCCAGCCAGGTTCATTTGCATTGCCACCCACACAAAACTCGTGTTCGTTTCTGTCAGTGTCTTTCAAGTTAGGTGCCTCCCTTCCAAGAAGAGGGGCTTCCCTCAAGGGAGGGGTAACTGGACGCCGGTGCCCACACCTGTCCTGCCAAGGGACAGGATTCTCAAACAGCCTTTGGCAGCCCCCCAACCGCCCACTTCCATCAAAGTGCTAGATCCAGAGTCCCAGCACCTGCCTGGCCAGCCCCTGGGGGTCCCTCACCTGCCCGGGTGCAGCCAGAGGTGTGGGAGCGGCTGAGGCTCAGGTCTGTGGCTGCCATGCTCTGAGGTTGGGGACCTCCTCTGAGCAGAGGCAGAGTGAGCTCCATTGTGCCATCTGGGGAATTAGGGTTCCCCCAATACTTGTAGAAAATGTGAGTGTTCTGTAAGTGTTAAGCAGGAGGGTGGCAGCGGTACAGGGTGCCCCCAGGGGACCTGTGGCCAGGGCAGGCTGAGTACAACTGGGTCATTCAGGCTCCTTTGGGCCACAGCCACAAGTTTAGACTTGATTGGATGTTGAATCAGAGCACAATGCACAGACTCACAGCCTGATCTAACTGGGCTGCATTTTCGGGGTGTCTGTGGGGGGGGCCATAGGCTGATGTGGTTAAAATGGGGGCTCAGGAGGCTGGTTGTGAGTTCAGAACTGGCTGCACTGCCCCTGGCCACGTGGCTGTGCTGAGGCTCCTCCCCTCTGCACCTTTGCTTCTTTGTCACTGAGATGGGCAAGATGACAGCCCTGATGCTCGGGGTGAGGCCCGGCCAGTCCTTGGCAATGCACAGTGTGGCAGTACCCGCCAAGTGCACCGTCATTGCCGTTGTCCTCATGTGGTCTTCCTCTGAAGACTTAAGGATGCAGATCTCTCCCCAGGCAGAGGGAGGGGCGGCATAGGTTTACCTGGAGCTTGCCGGCCTCTGCTTATGGTCCCTGTGCCAAGTTAGGCCCCGTGTTTCTCTGTAGGGTGCAGGGCATGATCCAGTGGGAGAGGTGGCTAAGCATGAGACGCTTTTCTATGGCACAAGCTGCCCAGACCTAAAATGGGAGAGCCAGAGGTGGGACCACTGGGCAAGGCAGGTCTCAGATCCTCTGGAAGGGAGCTCCTCGGTGGAGAGCACTGAGCGTGGAGGCATGGGGAGTGAAGCTGAACTCGATGGACCCAGTTGGGCTCACCTTCCAGGAGACCTGAAAACAGGTGGTTCCTCGAGGCCCCTGCACGCCTGAGTTGCTTCTCTTCTGCAGCCTCCTAGTGACTGCCTGTGGCCGCTGTGGTAAGGGCTAAATTTCTTCCCGTGGTCTTCACAGCACTGCCAACCCTCCACCCCAACCCAATCTCCCTGGCTGCCCCCACACCTGCGTTGCCCATCCAGGGGCTGCTGCCCACTGGTCTTCCTCACCCCGTGTACCGCATTCTTTTGGCCAAGCAGGCCCAGCCTAGGGTCAAGGGCAGGGCCTTGGTCTGTGCTCTGTGCTCTGTCCTCTGCCTGGAGCCTCTTTCTTCTTCACCTGCCTGGTTAATGTCTATGCAGTGTTTTGATTTTACTTCGCAGGTCATCCCACCCCTACCTGCACTACAAGTTCTTGGCGTCAGGCACCTTTCTCTCATGGGGCTTCCAGAGGCTGGGATTTCACCTCTGACTACTGCCTCTGTGTTTGCCCCTCTCACTGGGATAGCAACATCCCAAGGGCAAAGGCCAGGCCTCCTTCCTTCCTCCTTCCAGGCCTCAGGTCCCCCTCTAGCACCCTGCCTGGCCTGTTGTAGGTGCTCAGTGTATTCGTCAACTGACAGGATGAGCAGTGGCTCCAGGAGGAGAAAAGGAGCAGACGGTGACATTTTGTGTGACCCCCCTTGGCTATTATTAGTCAGACTGGGGATAGACATTTGACTCCAGGTTGGCCAACAAATTCTCTCACTTAGAAATTTGGAATTCAGAGACACTGCTCTCTGGGGGTGACCTGAATTGTGGCACATCATTTGGGGGCCGTGGGGCGTTCATATTCCGCTGTGTGTACTCACAATCCCAGAAAGAGGGTCTGGAGTGGGAGAGAGGTAGGAAATACACACCCAAGAACATGGGACACAGAGGTGAGTGGTCAAGCAGAGGGTGGCAGAGAGACAGACAGACAGACCATGCCTGCCTCACTTCCTGAAGACCTCTGTCTGCCTGAGGGTCTTGTGAGCTTTCTGGGTCCCCTTACAGCAAAGCCTTCTCCTTGGCCCAAGCCGGTTCAATTCCGAATCTGTCCCCTACAAGTCCGCATCTGTCCCCTGCAACCCTAAGGGGCTTTTCCAAGACCCCTGTTCTCCCTAAAGCCAGCTGCTCAGGGAGCAGGCCAGAAGGAGGCCAGAAACCCAGACAGCCTCACGTGTAGCAAGAGCTGTCTTCACCCCAGTGTGAAACCCTCTCCACTCCCATGCTCCTAGGCAGCTGGGAGCGAAAGGGGCTCCATTCACCCTAAGCTCCAGAAAAGGATTTGCAGAACTTCATAAAGGGACACAGCAGCCCAAATGGGCAGGGTCTTGACAGGCCTTCCACCCAGGGACTTGTGGGCACTCATGGAGCTGTGCGGACCTCCTTCAGGGTCCTGCCAGGGCCAGGATGCGAGGCCGGCCCCAGGAGCTTTTATTGGCACTAACTTTCCATTTAGATCCACGTGACTGCTCCAAGCTTCCCCCCAGGATGGCGCTGGCTCCCCCTCCACATTCACACCTTATAAACGACCATGGTGACCCAACTGGGGTGCTTTTGGGAGGCGATGCACAGTTCCTGGTTACAGAGTAAATAACTCAGCACCATGTCCTTGCACTTTTTCAGCCTTCCTTCGGTCTCAGAAGAAATAAAACAACTTACTTAATGGCGTTCTTTAATCTTCTGCACCAGTGGCTTTCTTTACAAGGTGTTATACAGAGTCCGTGTAAATCCAAACTGCGCAATGGGGTCAGTGTTTCTCAACAGGTGTTGGGTGGGTTTGGGGTAGGAGGTGCTCTCCCCATCGCCTGAACAAATACAGAAGCAGGAGCTTGCTTTCCAGCACCGCTCTCATTTACAAGTGAGAGAGCGGCTTGCAGCCAGCTGCTAGGACCTTTTCTTCCCTCACACCCTATTTCCACTCCAGCTCGAAAGAATTCCAGGCTGTGGAGAGGGCAGGAGTGGACCTGGGTCTCTGTGACATTTCAACTAGAGCGCATGAAAAACCTGTCTCTCTCACACCCATTTCTCTCTGCTCGCCCACTTATTTCTGTCTCCCAAAACAGCTTCTTCCACATGGGGGCAGAAGTGACTGCACCAGAACCACGCATCTGCCGGCTCCTGCTGGCCTTGGACGGGAGGAACGGCTCCTGTTCCCAACCCTGTGAAAAATCTCAGAGGAAGACTCTGATTGGATCATGTGGGTCATGTGTCCACTGGACCAATCAACTGTGACCCATGGAGGCAGAGTCACAGGTGAATATGGCGGCCCCCACAAGGAAACGGACTTGAAGAAGGGAGAGAGAAGTGGTTTATTTCAAGAGGTGGGTTCATGCCTAGATGCTGGGTGCCAAGACAGGAGAGGCCACTGCATGCCCCTAACATGGTCTTGCCCCTCCGTGGATCCCAGGGAGCTTCAGGGTTCCTGGAGCCCACAGCACCTCCAGCTGACAATGAGGGCATGGATGAAGGGGCCAAGGGTGGTAACCAACGTGTCCCCATCCTTGCCTCAGCCTTCCTGAACTCCATTACTGCCCAGCCATGCCCACAGTCCAAAGGATTATCCTAGCTTGGGGTCTCAGGATTCTCATTTGTGAGAAAGCCCAGATGTCAACAGGCCCTGATGGGTGAGTCACCCTGTTGCCCCCTGCACCCCATGTGTGGTCTCTCTGATGCTTACACTGCTGGTCCACACGCTTTCATCTGCAGTGCCCAAATCTCAAAAGATCAGTACAGCAAAACAGTTTTTGTAGGTTTGTCTCAGACTAATTAGGTGGCAACACTTGACTTGAGCTGATATGAATCTATTTAGATCTTTGTTTGTCCCAATTAGTGAGGGATGTTCATATGTTTTCCTGAAGAACTATTAATGCGCTTGATTACGGGTGCTTCTCCAGGCTTTGGTGAGGTGTTAAGATACACCTTATTGACTTCTAAAGTCCCGACACTCTAAACTCTGAAACATATCTGGCCCCAGAGGTTGCAGATAAAGGTTTGTGGACTGGGTAGAGTCCTGCCTCCTTGGCATAGTGCTGGCAACCTTAGGTGGGGTAACAATAAAGCTGTCCTCGTAGGGTGTTTTGACATTAAATGCAGAGGAAGCACAGAACAGAGTGGAGCAAAGTGCTCCTCCCGTCAATGTTAGCTGTTAGCATAACATGCTTGAGATTGTTCAGTCTTTGCAGTCTTTCCCTGAGGCTTAGTCAATTTACCCATGCAAAAGCTGAGGCTGGGAGAAGTGAAGTAACTTGTCTAAGGCAGCAAAGCTAGGAAGCAGGACCACCATGATGGCTGATTCTGGAACAAAGCACTTCTTAAATCACCATGCAAGAAGTTGCATGGTTGCTAGTCCTTCTTGTGCTCACTGGGATTCATTTGTAGGTGAAAGCGTCAAAGGTCATGTAATGGAAGCCAGCGCGTGATGTGCTGGTCTTGTCCTAAGCAATTTATGTACATTACCTAATCCAATTCTTGCTACCCCTCTGTGACGTCACTGATCTTGTTATTGCCATTTAACAGCAGGGAAACTGAGGCACAGAGAGGGTGAATAACTTGCCCTGGGTTATACAACCAGAAAGCGAGGAAGCCCCCGTTAGAGCCCAGGTGGTCGCCCATTTTGTTTGAGGGTCTGCAAGCTTATCCATTCAACTGGGTTGCCTCAGTGTGAGGAGTGAAATACCTGAGTAAATAAGACCTTCCCTCCACACTTCGTCACTGTGCTTCAGGCTTCAGTTTCCAAAGCACTTTCCTAGGGTAAGTGCAAGGAGAAGATGTTGTTCTGTGTTATGGAGGCTAAGACAGGTCAAGTGATTAGCAAGAGGCACACTGACGATGTCGTGTATGTGCCACCCCACACTCCTGGGGGCTGTCTGATCAAGCTGAAGGGACTTAAGAGCAAAGAACTCAATTTTGGTAAGAGTGGCCACCAAGGTGATTACAGCACCACATGCACCTGCTGTGTCAGCCTTTGCTCAGTGAAGAGACCCTGGTTTCATGCTGAACAGTGCATGGGAGTGATGTTTAACACATCTCCAGAATAAACCAGTGGCTTAGCATGGAGCATCAACACTGCTAGCATCACAACACAAGACACCAGAGACTCTTGATGGCAAAGCACACCATGGCTCATGAAGCAGCCTTGCAGCCCTGAACCTAACTGGGCCTCCTGATCCAACCACCAATTTTCAGGAAACATGAATGACAGAAGCACAAGTTAAATGACACTATGGTGATGCAGCCAGCTGCACTTAGACTATGGGAGACTCTGTTGGACAAATGTCCTCGTTTCTTTAACACTTCTCTCTCTCTCCAAATATATATATATACACACACAGAGATACACACACACACACACACACACACACACACACACACAAACTCACAGAGAGAGAGAGAATGAATAATCCATGTAAGAAAAAGACTTAAAAGTCATATCAAGCTATTATAACTTGGGGCCTTTGTTTGGATTCTGATTTGAATTGTTAAAAATAATTCATAATGTTACGAAGGATTGGAAATTAGAACACTGCCTAGATATTTGATAGCATTAAGAAACTACTGTTATGTTTGAGTGTGACAGTGGCACTGTAATCTGGGTGGATAGGGTAGGGGTGAAACAGGATTGGACAGGAGTTGATCACTGGCAAGGCTGGAAGCTGGGGAGAGGTACACTGGGGTTTGTTACATTGCTGTTTGTATGGTTGCATGTATTTGAATTTTTCCATAAGAAAAAGTAAATAAAGGATTTGTTTACTTGCCTAAAGCAGTACCGCTCTTGGAAATGATTCAAACGATATAAAAGCAAAGTAAAACATTAAAGTGTCTAATTCTTCCAGTTAATTTCCCTTTCAGGTAACCACTGTCTAAGAGTTTGATGTAAATCCTTCTAGACTTTCTAAGGTCTGTATAAACAATCACATATCTTTATACTTTTTTTACACAAATGGGATTATACTATGCACACGGATCTGCAATGTGGCTTTTTCTCTGAGCAATGTCATGGCCAATCCTTCATGTTCTAGCTGCATTTCTTTCTTTTTAACTTCACTGTACGCCTTTGTATGGATGTACCATGATTTATTTCACCATTCCCTTTGGGTAAACTTTTAGATTGATTTGAGCCTTTTGCTGTTACAAGTTGTGCTTCAGTGAATGTCCTTGCACATATACCTTGGTGCATTTTTGTGAGGATTTGTGTCAAATGTCGTCTTAGAAGGAGAATTGTTCTGTTGCAACATGTGCTGCCAGAATGTCCTCCATAAAATTGTCCTCTCTGATGCTAATGAAGTGGGCTATGTCCCTGCCCAGCCTTAAAAATATGGTTGAGTTTTCCCCGATCATGTAAGAAGTACATGCATTTTGAAGGAATTTGGAAAATACAGAAAAGGAAAGAAGAAAGTAAACACCAGCCAGATTTCCACGTCATACCTATTGCTGTTCATTCAGATTGTTTCCAAGTATTTGCTATTCGAAGTCACGCTGCAAGAACAGCCTTGTGTATAAATCTTTATCCACATTGCGCTCATTTCCTTAGGGGCTATTCCGCAGCAGGAATTATTGAGTAAAACCTTTGGGCTAATTTTAGGATACCTGCTCTATGCCATCCAAGCAAATGCTAGGATGTTTGTATAAATGGTGACCACCACAAGCAATGCAGTAGAGGGCCTGTCTTTGTATATCTTGTCCAGGGTCAGTATTACCACCAAACCATTATCTTTTTCTTTATTGCTCATTTGCAATAAAATATGCTCTTTCACTTTTTCTCTTTTTGATTTGTGATGCTCAATCAAGGCCATAGGTTAATTACTAATATGGTTAGTGAGTTAGTGACACAGGCTCTGAACTTGGGCTACCTGAGCTCACAACCCAGCTACACCTTGTGGCTCACCTTTTTGGAGCCTCATCTTCTGCAGACTGGGGACATCGTCCTATCTATTATGAAATGAGGCAACCCACATGAAGCACGGGGCTGAGTGTCTGAACACAGGGGAGGCGCTGAGTTGTGATGACGCTGATATTGTCTACAAGAAAAACATGAGGTATGGGATTTTGGAGCTTAGGAAATAGCTGCGAAAACAAAACTTAGAAAGATTAGATTGGAGACAGGAGGTTGGGTTTATATGAGCGGTATCTTAAGGTATCTTCATTGGATGGAGATGGGAGAGAGCTCCCTGAGGGCTTCCTGGAAGAAGGGGAAGCTGAGCAGAGTCTTGAAGGGCAAGGACAGGGAGGCAGGGGAATGGAGCCAGCAGAAACAGGATGGATGGGGACGTGCACACTCCCTTCCTTCTCTCCTGCCTGTCATTGTTCATGCTGGGCATCCATCATCCTGATGAGGGCCGAGGGGAGAGCTGGGCCAGCGACCAACCACTGCACAGCAGGAATAAAAACACTTGACCCTCTGGTGGGAGGAATTCAGTTGGAGTGGGAAATTTTATTTTGAATAATTAGCTAATATCACTGGGGAGATTTCATAACAAAGACAGGGAAATATGGAAAAGTACTTCGCAGCAGAAAAAATTAGCATTTTCCCCACCCCAATTCCATTAGCACCGACAAGAATAAAGCTCCTGTATTATACAATGTCTTGGTTTCTCAGAAGAAGCCTGCAGAGTGTGGAGTGCATCTGTAAGGCGTGAAGAATGGGCTCGGCTGACTGCATGGCTGCTCTTCCACTTGGGTGGAAGGTCCAGGAATGGCAATGTCATCTTGAGAAGCCTCCCAGGAGCTGAACGTGCCCAGAATTGGCACACAGTGGGGGCAGGAAGAGCTTTGCTGGGAGGAGGCCCGGGGGGTGAGCAGAGTGACGCTCCCCAAGGGCTGGAGGCATTGATAGTGGAGGCTACACTGGGCGACAGCAGTGGGTTCCTCAGTTCTTCTGACAATTCGGGGCCAGCTCACCTGGGTCCAAGAAGCCCTAATGGGCAGAAGGAGAAGGTTGACAAGACCACACGCAGAAATCCTGAGACACAGCCGATACTTTCTGAAGATCTGATAAAGAGTGGGGGGTCTGACAGTGAGGGTCCGAGGGAGCTTGTGGGTTTGTCTGTAAATTAGGATGTTTTAGGGGTCCAGGGTACTGGTTAGGCTGGTCTCGAGTATTTAGTGTGGTTTTGGACATCATCATTGTTTGGGGTCTGTAAAATGGGTATCATGATGTCCCCATCACAGTTGTGATGATAAAGAAGGGGGCGTATGTCAGGTGCTGTCTGGCCCTCTGTGCTGGGTGACAAGCCATCCCAAAACACAAAGGCTTAGAACGACAACCTTGAATTGTGTCTCGTGATTCTGTGAGCTAGTGGGGCTTGGCTGGTGGTTCTTCCACTGTCTGTCTTGGGGTCTCTCATGAGATTGCCGTGTGGTGGTGGCTGTGGCTGTGGCAGGAGTGGCCTCTCTCTCTAGGGATAATCCATGTGGCTGTTCCCTCCAGTGGGATGACCTGGATTTCTTGCCTGATTCTCCAAGAGAGAGGAAGCAACACTGCCAGGTCCTTTTAATACCTGCCTTGGAAGACCCAAAGGTTGCTTCCTCTGTGTTCCGTTGGCCAAGCAGGCCCAGTCCAGGGTCGAGGGCAGGGGTGCAAGCTCAGCTTTTGATGGGTGGCCAGGGGCTCCTGTGTACAGGGTGAGTGGAGTCATTTGGGGGTGTTTGGCAATCACCTTGCCCAAATGCTTTACCCTGGGGCAGACACTCACATGCAAGGCACCTTACCATGACTGTGGCTAAAAGATTGGATTTTGCCACACTTTTTTGAAAATAACCTCTGCCCTGAGGCACTGGGCCTTCTTTTTGCAGCAGCCATCCCCCAATATCTCCCCTCCAGATGTCCTCATAATCCAGCAACTAAGGGGGTAACACCTGGCATAGCCAGGGAGAGGGCTGCTGAGACCAGTTCCAGTGAGTTCTGATCTGCTACTGCTTGTGGTTGTTGAGTATTTTGAATATCACCTGCAGGGCAGTCTCTCTGTATAGTAGCTGCTCAAGTAATGGGAACGTCTTTCATTCCTACTAGTGTTGCTATTGTTATTTTAAGACAGGGATTTAGACATTGCACTTTGGGAACAAAAGAGAATATGCTACCAGCCTCCAGAAACTCTGCACCATTCAGTTTTCCTTTTGGAAGAAGCTGTAGGTGTCAAATAGGAAAATCAACTCTTTTGACTTGATTTTCCACTTGGTCAAGGTAACGAAAGCCCCAAGCTGCAAACTGAGAGAGAGTAGGACGACATCAACACAAAAACAACCTCTGACCTGGCGGTCCCTTGGCTCTTCCTCCCTGACGGCCTGTTCCAGGCAGCCTGCGCGCTGGCCCAGATCTGGGCCCCGGCCCAGCCTTCGGCCCCATTTCCTGAGCTTGCTGACTGAGCCGTCTCCTTAGCACTCGGGTGCACATTCCAGGGAATCTTGACGGCGAGGCCCTTTCTCCCAGCCCAATTTCAACAAACACAGGCAGACCACCACAATCCGGCTTGCGACGTGGGGCTGGCACCACAGGCCTTGGCAGCGGGGAACACACATCTCCAGGGCCAGGGCAGCAGATGTGGGCCTTTCAGGCTGCACCAACTCCAGGCAGAGCAGGAGGCCCTGGGGGTAGCCAAGAGGGGAGCAGAGCTATCGGCCTCTGCAAAGCGACTCTGGCACTCCTCCCTCACTGGGGCAAAGCCGGTCTGTCAGGGCAGCTCATCGGAATGTCCAAATGCACTCTGCAATTCCCATGGCTGTGGCCCAAAGGCAACCTCCAGGCAGATGGGAAAGTCTGCCTTTTTGTATGAACGTGAAACATTCTTTAAAGACTGCTCATCTTTGTGTCTTGTTTGGAAATGTCGAAGGCCTGAGAAAATGGAAACCGCCTGTTCCATTAGGGTCCCAGGTCTGGAGTTGGGAAGGATGGAATTTGGACTTTTCTTGGGAAGTCCACAAGAACTAAACCTGTTTAGAGAACGTTTCCTGTTGGGAATGGCTAATGCCTGGAATATGTTACTGAAGGTCTCACTTTCTGGAGATTTTTATAAGGAAAATAACCCTACAGTTCTGGGGGGGATGATCGTATGCTGTTCTTGTGGGAGAGTTGACCTCATCTGCATAATCCAGGTTCCCCAATCTTTAACCACAGCAGACATGGCTGATTGATCTCAGAACTCTGTCCCACTGACCTTAGATTTAACCTCATTGTCCTTCTTTTATTGATTGATTGATTGAGCTAGAGTCTCGCTCTGTCGCCCAGGCTGGAGAGCAGTAGCGCAATCTCGGCTCACTTCAAGCTCTGCCTCCCAGGTTCATGCCATTCTCCTGCCTTAGCCTCCTGAGTAGCTAGGACTACAGGCATCCGCCACCATGCCCGACTAATTTTTTTTTGTATTTTTAGTATTTCGCCATGTTAGCCAGCATGGTCTCGAACTCCTGACCTCGTGATCCACCCGCCTCGGCTTCCCAAAGTGCTGGGATTACAGGCGTGAGCCACCGCGCCTGGCCTAGCCTCAGAGTCCTTCTTAACACAGTTCTCCACTTTTAATCCATCAAACTTAAGTGGAGACCTTTTTTGTCATCTCTGGATTCCACTTTTGCTGTGTTCAAGGTTCCTTCCATGACCTTGTGCCTTGGGATGGTCTCTCTAGGCCGTATTCCACCTGTCTTGTCATTACACCAAAGCTAAGGATTTTTTTGGTTTTAATAGTATGTTATTAGCTTTAATTTATTATAGAATAAATAATTGGCTTCAAGGCATTGAATTTAATTTTTTGTAAAATAATGGTATTTTATTGGTTTTAATAATGGTTTGTGCTTTACCCACAGTTGCTCAGAACCTCAGGTCCATGCTGGAAGGACATTTATGGAGGTCTCCTGTCTTCTTTAGTTTCAACTCCTTGTCACTGGCTTGCTTCCAGTTTCAGAGTTAACTATTAGAACCCCTGTTCCTCGGTGGACCATCTCCTCCTGGGCTCTGATATGAGGCAAGTCTATTATGAAATTTAACGAGGGGAGGCTTAGGATGCAGCTGAAAACCACCAAGGCCTTTGTTATACACTAACTTTCCTTTGTGGGCTTAAAAAATTACAGAAATATTGGAGTGTTGTCTCAGTAGCTCCAAGAATCAGAGGGAAATTTAGGGAAAAAGTTTATTTGTGTAATGCTTGTTCTTAGGTGTTCCATAGATGTGGGCATATTTTCAACCCAGGGATATGCATGGGTGAAGTGATACATTGCATGCATTTGAGTTTCTGTAAGCCAAACAAAAGTACAGGCTGTTGCTGTCTCTAAAACATACCATAATAAAATGATAAAGGGCAGCTGCCATCTACTGCGTGAGAGTTGGACTTGGGCAGATCTAGGTTCAAATCCTGCTTCTACCATGGAGCAACCATGTGGCTCTGAGAATGTTTACTTCTCTGAGCTTTGGTTTTCAAATTAGTGCAATGGAATGATGATATGGATTAAATGAGATAATAGCCACAAACATGCCTAGCATGGTGTAGATTATATCTTAATAAAGCTGTTACTTAAAAAAGGGTGATGGGGTCCTGCTGAAAGGGAGAACGTTAAATGGAAGAACGTGTTTTTCTTTATACATGGTGACCCTTCCATTGGTGCGTTGAGTTGAGAAGGTGTTAAGATGCTTGGAGCATCTGAAGTTCTAGGCTCTGTTGCTGTGAATGGTGAGCAGCTATTCTGTTGGTCGTTTCTTTCAAAGGGAAGCAGATGTGGTTTTTGTCCAACGAGGGCTGCTGTCTTCATCTGCTGCATGTTTCAGGGGCTATGACTTGGCTGCTGTTGGCTTTACCTATGAAGTTTACAAAATGGTTTTATTTTGGCTAAATTACCTACTTTGGTTAGGAACGATTGCTGTGAAGTTCAAACACATCAGAGTTGGAATTGTCAGCTCTGCTTCTTAAAGGATGTGTGGCTTTGGGCAAGGCTTCTTACCGGTCTGAGCCTCAGATTTCTTACCTGTGCAGTGGGCCCAAGAGCACCTAAGACAGCAGGTTGCCTGGAAGATTAGTGGGATCGTGTATATGCCCAACTGTATGTAGGGAGGAAAAGTGTCAAAGGGTTTCATAGAGAGTTTTATATATTCTGTCATGGTCATTAAGTTTGCAGTATTTAAAAATAGGTGTGTAAAAGATACACAGTGTGGATGTCAAGTCATTTTATGCACCAGTAACGCAGGATTCCCCTGAATGGGCAGAGGGGATGTGACATTTGAATGAAGTTTTAACAAAACGATTAAGAAAACTTGAATGGGAACCTCTGCGGAGAGCAGGGTCTCTTAGGAACTGATGAGCTGGGTTGAGACGTCCTCCCCCTCCCCTGGGAAAGAAATGTCCAGCCTCTCTCATATGCCCAGCCTCTCTAATGCTGCCTGGTGGCTACCACTGAGGAAGAGAAAGAGGAAGAGGGTGTCTGAATGGACTGATGAGAGGAATAACTGACATTTGCCGAGCACTTTCTAGAAACACTGAATTGTGTTATCCTGCTGAATCCTGACAATGACTGTAGGAGGTGTGACTCCAGGGACCACACTCTTAGCCCCTTGCTTAACCGTCATTTTGTCGTCAAGTTTTGCACAGACACTGTCCAAACTGCATGTGTTTTGAGTTGGCTGAGCATGGAGGGCAGGGCCATTATATATAATTATTCAGGTTGTGCAGTGCACAACCCCAAGGGCTCCATTCTCATCACAGATATAGACAGAAATGCTTATTATAACACTTTTCTGGCAGATGGTAGTCAAGTGACTTGTTCCAACAAAAAGTATATTGTGGCCATTTTTCTTACAGATTGAAGAAGGAAAAGCTTTCTTGAATTCACACCAAAGTTCTGTATGGGCTGGTTGTAGCACAATTATTGGGTGGAGTCAACTGCCTGCGTCATCCGGAGGGAGGGAATTGTATTCTAATGGGGAAACTGGGGCCATAATGTTGTCTCTATGTCTGGTAACAAAGTCCCTACAGTCCAGTACAGCCTTGCTATTATAACAGAGGCATTCCCAAGAGGCAGGGGAGCAGGATGGTTAAGAGCAGAGTGCAGAGATAGTTGGCTAGGGTTCAAAGTCTGGCTCTGCCACCTATTGCTGTGTATCACTGGGCAACTTGCTTAACCTCTCTGGGCCTCAGTGGCCACATCTGACATTGAATGACAATGACAGCAGCCGCCTAACAGATCTGTGCTGAGTCTTAAATGAGTTACTGTATATAAATCAGTTAGAACAGTACCTGGCTTGCATTAGGCGTTAGCTGGTTTTTTTTAAAGGTGGCCTAAGGCCTTTCTTACAGAAGTGTGGTTTTAAGAACATGGGCTGGTCCTTGGAATTTCTGTAGATTGACTTTCACTCAGTGGCATCTGATCATTTGTAAGTTCCTGCATTTCATGAAGAAGATGGGTTTACAGCTGGAGCAACCATAAGGAAGAAGACCCAGATATTAACTCATGCAGCTTGTTCAAAAGAGGACTGACTTAGTACATTTCAGTGTTCCTCCATCACTGTCTAACAGCAAGGACTGCAGATTTTTACCTCCTAGATTTTGCTGTAATTTTGTAGATGGAATTTCATAAAGGGTTTTATATATTTTATCGTGGTCATTAAGTTTGCAGTATTTAAAAATAGATGTGTGAAAGATACACAGTGCAGGCTATAAAACACCCTCAAACGACATAAAAATGGGAACGAATCCATTCATTTGGGTTTCAGCTGAGTTTATCTTGTGTTATATATTTTTTAATATCCAAAGACCTGTAGAAATAGGTTATTGAGTAGGAAGTTGGCCAAGCCAGACCTCTACACCATGTGGGCACTTGTGGGCACTGGCAAAGCCCTTGGAATTTGATCCTGATTGAAATGCAGTCATTTTCCACCTGCAAAAACAGTTTTCTCCAGCAAACCTGGGGTGGGGGTGGGGTTTATGTACTCCTACCTTCTCTAGCATAGATCTTTCACTTTCCTTTAGGCTGAATGTCCTCACATCGATGCTTATATGATGGACCTCTTAGAAAATATTTAATACATGTTTGCATTTCTAAACTTAAAAAAGTTTGTCCTGGTATTTGCCATCAGAACACGATTAAATGAGCCATGTAAAATCAAACTCCAGGTCTCTGGGGTCTTGAACAACCGCTAGGATCTAGTAGGTCTTTTTTTTATTTTTATTTTTATTTATTTATTTTTTATTTATTTTTTGCACACAAAACAATAAACATTTTCTAAAAGTACATACACACAAAAAGATGCATATCAAACATATTAGGAAGGTTGCCCATGGCAAGATGGGGAATAGAAATGGGGGGTGAGAATTAAAGAAAATAAATGAGAGAGGGACTTTGTATGGATCAATGATAATAACTCAATCCTCTATTTGACAAAGAAGAAGGAGAAGGAAGAGGAAGAAAAAGAAAGTGGGATAAAGGATCAGAAAGGGAGGAAAATAGAAAAAATTAGAGTATGACTCCAGGGTAGACCTGTTTTGTTGTTGCTTGGTTGGTTGCTTGGTTTGTCAGTTGCATTTTTCATATGTTTCTCCATGTTGGCCACGCTGGTCTCGAACTCCTAGCCTCAAGTGATCAACCCACCTCGGCCTCCCAGAGTACTGAGACTACAGGCGTGAGCCACCACGTCCAGCCCCCACATTGCTTCTGGCCTCCGTGGTAGACCTCCCAGACGGGGCGGCCGGGCAGAGGCGCTCCCCACATCCCAGATGGGGCAGCCGGGCAGAGACGCTCCTCACTTCCCAGATGGGGCGGCCGGGCAGAGACGCTCCTCACTTCCCAGACGGGGCGGCCGGGCAGAGGCGCTCCTCACTTCCCAGACGGGGCGGCCGGGCAGAGGCACTCCTCACATCCCAGACGGTGGGCGGCCGGGCAGAGACGTTCCTCACTTCCTAGACGGGGCGGCCGGGCAGAGGCACTCCTGACATCCCAGACGGTGGGCGGCCGGGCAGAGGCACTCCTCACATCCCAGACGGTGGGCGGCCAGGCAGAGACGTTCCTCACTTCCTAGACGGGGTGGCGGCTGGGCAGAGGCGCTCCTCACATCGCAGACGGGGCGGCCGGGCAGAGGAGCTCCTCATAACCCAGACGATGGGCGGCCAGGCAGAGACGCTCCCCACCTCCCAGATGGGGCGGCGGTTGGGCAGAGGCTGCAATCCCAGCCCCCTGGGAGGCCAAGGCAGGCGGCTGGGAGGCGGATGCTGCAGCCAGCCAAGACCACGCCACCGCACTCCAGCCCGGGCAACACCGAGCACCGAGTGAGCGAGCCTCCGTCTGCAGTCCCAGCACCTCGGGAGGCTGAGGCGGGCAGAGCATTCGAGGTCAGGAGCTGGAGACCAGCCTGGCCGACATGGCGAAACCGCGCCTCCAGCCAAAGGAGAAAAACCAGGGAGGGGTGGTGGCGGGCGCCGGCAATCGCAGGCAGCCCGCAGGCCAGGGCAGGAGAATCACGGGAGCCTGCAGCGAGCCGAGTGTACTCCAGCCTGGGCCACAGAGGGAAGAAAAGAAGAAAGCAAGGAGGAAGGAAGG
>NW_026652281.1:2859699-2892277 GCF_009828535.3 Hylobates moloch
TGGTGGTGGTGGTGATAGTGATGGTGGTGGTGGTGGTGATGGTGATGGTGGTGATGATGATGATGGATGATGGTGGATAGTGATGGTGGTGGTAGTGATGGTGATGATGATGGTGACAATGGTGATGATGATGGTGAAGATAATATTATGGTAATGGTTATGATGATAGTGATGACGATGGTGATAATAAATGTTTCTTGATAGGCTGAAGACTTTGATAGAATATATTATTGCATTCTAGGATGATTTGAAGGAATTCAGCCACTCTTGGATGTTTTCTCTGCTTACTGCTGAAATGCCACTATTGAGTCCTTTATTGGGACTCAGCCTCATAACCCTCCTCCATCTCCAAATGTATTATTTTTTCCTTTATGATATTGTCTTTACCTCTTGTTTAAGAAATCTTTCTCAAAATTTATAAAGCTATTTCCTGTTTTTTCTTCTACATTTAAAATTTTTTTTGCCTTTCATATTTAGTTATTTAATGTATCTGGAGTTTACTGTTTTTCTATAAGATGAACTAGGAATTTAATTTTTATTACTTTATAATGGAATTCCTAGTTTGCCACATCTCCAAGTATCCGTTAGTGCTTTTTTGTTGATCTGAACAATTTCCAGATTGTTAGGGTTTTTTGTTTGTTTTTTTTTTGTTTGTTTGTTTTTTTGAGACACATTCTCACTGTGTCACCTAGGCAGGAGTGCAATGGTGCAGTCATGGCTCACTGCAGCCTCTACCTTCCAGGCTTAGGTGATCCTCCCATCTCAGCTTCCCAAGTAGCTGGGATAACAGGCACTCATCACTATGCCTGACTAATTTTTTTTTTTCTCTTTGTAGTGATGGGGTCTTGCTGTGTTACCAGGGCTGGTCTTGAACTCCTGGGCTCAAGAGATCCTCCCACCTCGGCCTCCCAAAGTGCTGGGATTACAGGCATGAGCCACCATGCCCAGCCCATTTGTGCTTTAAGACATTGACCATGTGTCTCAGTATTGGAAAGACAGCTTGTATCTTGTACTCTGCTGTGTGACTTATTTGAATAACTTTGCTTCTCTGAGCCTCAGTTTCCTCATCTGTAAATGGGGAGACTAATTGAGTCCTGTCTACCTTTCAGGAGTACACTGAGGGCCACATGACATAATATATGTGAAAGTGCGTTGCAACCTGCAAAGTGTTTTGGATGTTTCTAAGTCATGTGCTGGTGACCTTTGGCGAACCTTCTCTCTATAAGATGTGTGTATTTCGGGCTAGTCATTAATCCCAAATGGCCAAGGAAGGGGGCTTTGAGCTCCATGGGCTTTGAAATTCCTTCAAGAGTTCTGTGCACTTTGCAAGTTATAGGCTGGCTCATATTATGCAACGGTTGTGATTCCTATTTTTTTCTCATGGGCCTATGTGGAGACGGTGCGCAGAATCTCGAGTGATGTCATGTTGGGGGTTGTAGGAAAGATGTCTTACAGACTCCTGAATCTAATCCTTCATTTCCATGTTGAATAATAGTGACAGTGTCTGCCATTTGCTGAGTGCCCTTAATGTCCTAGTCACTTTATGTGTGTTAACTGGAAAGTAGCTACCATTATCCCTATTTTACAGATGAGGAACCTATGGCATGGACATGTCAGTGTGAAGGGGCTTTCTCATGACCACAGAGCTTGGAAAAGGCAGAGTTAGGAGTGGGATTCATGCTTTCTGACCCCAAAGTCCATCTTCTGTTTAGGGTACCATGGTGGCTTATCTGGTTTTTGTTTTCCACCAACCAACTAACATCACTAACCAACCAACTAATGAACAATGATCCACCCAACCAACCAACTAACCAGCCAACCAACCAATCAGCTCATCAACAACCAGCCACCAACCACCAACCATGCATGTTAGCATCAGTCATGTGCTCAGCACTGAGCTTCGGGAGGGAGAGGACATTCTGTCCCAGTCTCCGAGGAGCTATGGGTCTGTGCTCTATTGCACTGCGTTGTAGAGGTGCGTTAAGCGTCCTCGGCTGGATCGTCGCTTCTTTGGGGCGGGAGTTACAACCTGGTGGCTTCTGTATTGTTAGTGCCCAGCACAGGGGCGTGTGGCCGTCTGGGATGGGAGTGGGTATGGGGCTCAGTAAATATCACACACACACGCTGTCACACATTCACCCTCTCACACACACATGCACTCACACACGCTTATGCACTCTTCACACACTCATACACGTGCACTCACATTCACACATACGCTCTCACACACATGCTCACACACCCTCACACACATGTGCGGTCACACACTCATGCACTCTTCACACATACACTCTGTCACACACATGCACTCACTCAAAGACACACATACACACACATATGCTCTCACACCCTCACACACACCTGCACTCACACACACTTATGCATTCTTCACATACACATACACATACACTCACATTTACACATACACACATGCACTCACACATACACTCACACACATGTGTACACAAATTCACACACATGCACTCACACTTATGCAGTCTTCACACATACTCACACACATGCACTCACATGAATTCATACACACATGCACAAACTCACATTCACACACATGCACTCACACACATTCACACACGCACAATCTCACATTCACACACACATGCAGTCACACAAATACGTATGCACTCATATGCACTCACATATTCTCACATATGCACTGACACTCTCACACTCTCAAAACACATTCAGCCTCAAAACACATGTCTGCATGCACACATTCATCCAGAGTCACTTTCATACACTTGCACACTCCCTGTCACACACTCACACACACATTCTATTCTCAATCTCACACCTTCACTCTCACACTCTCATACACACATTCATGCACACTCTCACACATAACTTTCTGTCTCTCTCATACAGACACACATATACACCCTTCCTTGAGCATGAAACCAACATGTAACACACTGTGGGAGGAAGGAAGGGGCCGCACAGCTTTCAGAGCCTTAATTGGATATGCTCAGAAGTCAGACCCCTACTGGGTGTCAGATCTTCACTCTGACTGGGGGTCAGATCCGAGCTCAGGGTCAGATCCATGCACAGGGGTCAGGTGCGTGCTGTGGGTCAGGTCCACGCTCAGGGTCAGATCTAAGCTTGGGGTCAGGTCCGAGCTCGGGGGTCAGGTCTGTGCTCTGGGTCAGATCTGCTTGGGGGTCAGATCCACGCCCGGGGATGGGGCAGGTCCGTGATCTGGGGTCACACTCGTGCTGGGGGTCAGGTCCGCACCCTGGGATCAGGTCGGTACTGGGAGTTAGGTCCACACCTGGAGGTCAGATCCGTGCTGGGGGTCAGATCCGTGCTGGGGGTCAGGTCCGTGCTGGGGGTCAGGTCCGTGCTGGGGGTCAGATCCGTGCTGGGGGTCAGATCCGTGCTGGGGATCAGGTCCTGCTGGGGGTCAGATCCGTGCTGGGATCAGATCTGTGCTCTGCTCTGCGGTGGGATCCATGCTGGAGGGTCAGTTCCGCCTCAGGTGGCTGAGTGAAAAGCAGGTGGGATGGTGCCTGCCTGGAGCCCTCCCCTTAGGGGAGCAGAGCAGCCTTTCTAGGGCAGCCGCCTGGCTTGGGGAAGCTGTCAGGGGCTCTGCGCGGGTGGTGGGCTTGCCATAGCGGAAGGAGCCCTGAATTGGGGTCAGGGGTCCGAGCCCAGCTGTGCCACTCACACCTTGGGTGGCCTGGCCCGGTCTCAGCCACCGGGATCGGCCCTCATTTTCTGCACACGGCCACTGAGACCCCGGGCCCGAGCGCCCGCTCTCCAAAGCCCCTTCCTGGAAACTCTGGCGTTTCCCGTCTTTTCTGGCTGCTCATTAACAGGGCATTTTCATTTTCCAGTCCGCATTCCAGCTTCCTCCCGTGGGCCTCACCCCTGGCAGGGAAGCGGGCGCTGCGCGGATTCTCCGAAAGGCCCCAGGAAAGGGCGAGGGGGGCGCCTTAAATGCCAGCCCCTCAGTGGGCACCAGGGACACCGCGCCTGGGTTCCGGGTCCCTCGGTCCCAGTCTGCTGGGAAACCGGGTGTTTTCTTACCCAAGCCTAAGTCACCGCCGGTGAAGTGGACCGGCGGAAAGTCTGGGGCTCAGGGCAGACCACACAGCGAGTGCGCGCAGCTCAGCCCGGGCCTGGACAGCCCCTCCCTAGTTCCCGCTGCGGGAGGGGCTGTGGGAGACCCGTGTGTCTTTCTCCAGTTTCTGGGGCCCGTGTGAGCTCCCTGGAGGCTGACAGATGCCGCGAAGCTCTGCTTCTCAGCCTGTCCTGGGGTCCCGGCATCGAGCCCGGGAGAGAGTGAGAGATCCGCCCGCCTGTCGTGCGTGGCCGGCAGAGCCAGAGCCTGCGGGGAGGACAGCCTGGCAGCAAGGTCCCGTGCCACATTCGGGGAGGCTCTTCCCCATCCAGTGCCCGCCCGGTTTCAATCAGCCTCCTTCATCCGCACAGGCCAAGAAAAAGCTATAAAGTCAGAAGCCGCGCTGGCATCTGCTATGCGCCAGAACAGAGCAGATATTGTCCCCGGCTTCCAGTTCTCGGCGGCCCTCATTCTTGTTGGCCACACAAATGGTTCTAATCAGTTTTCAGAGGCTCTCCGTGGTGTTTTAAGATGTTTGCTCGCTGCATTCTTGGGCAAATTACCCTCCAGTCTTGAATGTCACCTTTCCACCTCCTTCCCCAGCTGAAGCGAAAGGGAGGAAGAGGTGTGAGTCAGACGTGTGTGTACACGCCCGTGTGCCATGCATGTCCTTGGTAGATTTTAACTTCTGTGAGCTGAGAGGCAAGTCGGAGGAGCTGCCACCCCTGCCCGGGGAGAGGGCATGAGGCCTCCTGATTATCTGTGGGACATCCATGTGGATGTCTCTGTCCTTGGAATTTGGGCGTGTGGCCCAGCACCTTCGAGACCGCACCTCACCTCTCAGGTGACCCTTACCTGTCTGTGTGGCCACGTCCACTTTCTGGCCTTGTCCCCAGGGGTTTGGGGCCGCTCTGCTCTGAGCCTCCAGATTGGGGGTGATCATGGCTGTGTCAGCCACCTTCCTTCTGGTGAGGAAACAGGGCCTCAAGGGCTCTCTGACGTTTTCCTCCTGCTGCGGAGAGCTCAGAGGGTGGCCGTCAAACCCAAAGGCCTTTTCTGCTGAACTGTCAATGGAAAGATGAACTCGGTGAGGGATGAGGGTCTCCTTGTTACCAACCAAAGTGGGATTTGTTGAGCCAGCAGCATACCAGAAGTCAGGCCCTAAGACGGGAGGTTGAGCTCTCCCCTAACTCCTGCACAAAGGTATGTGTTGAAGAGTGAGGTTGTGTACACGTAAGAGTTATGGCCTGACATGCTTTCATCAAACAATGGAAATAAGCCTGGAAAATCCCCCACGATGGGGCAAGAACAGCTGCTGCTGCCACACAGGGCCTGGGTGCCAGGCTTAGCATTAAATACCTCCGTGTTCCTGATCTTCTTCTGGGCTTTAAGACATTTTTCTTTTCAGTTGGGAAAAGGAGTGATACATTGATTGCCTGCAGTGTGTTCAGTCAGGAGGGAACTGTGGGGTCTGGGGAAGTGCTGGCTTCTTCCCTTCTCTTTCTCTCTCTCCCTTCCTTTTCCCTCCTCTTTTTTTCCCTCTTTCCTTCCCTCCTTTCTTCCTTCTTCCTTTCCATCTCCATCGTCAACCCACAGCCCTGACTCAGAGAACTGAGGGTATGAGAGATGGGTTTGGGAGGATGTCTAACAAATGTCCCCATGATCCACCCACCTGGAGACTGTATAACTGAGGGGAAAAAGGGCAAAATTCTTCACCGTATCTGTCACAGGTTGGGCTCTCTGGGAATCGATTCTAAGGTACAAGTTTTTCTTTGGATCAATACCCGTGAAAGGAAGGCAGAACAAACAGGATTAGGCAGAAGGAGAAGTCAGACTTTGACGTAATCTGATAGAACCTTGGCCAGTCTGGTGGGGTGCCTGGAGCAAGAACTATCTGTCCATCAGAGCATCTGCCTTGGACTAAATGCCAAGCTGCTTACACTCCGGCCTTTTAGACATGAGATGTGGCTGCTGCAGGAAGGGTGTGGCTTGGGTTAAGTGGCTCTCTGAAGCTGGCATAGGCCCCCAAAAGGGGCAGACGGCTAACTGACCACATTCCCTGCAGCTGAGGACCTCGGTGGTACACCTTCATGTCTCAACAATATTATTCTAGATCAACACATCCCATACTGTACCCTAGGACCTTGAGACCTCTGTGAAGGTGATAAAGAAGGGCCCATGAATTGTTCTAAAATTCCAAAACATGTCTTTATACTGACATAAAGCCATAACCAAGAGTTGTCTTTGCTTTGGGTCACACATGATGAGCATATGCTGGCAGCTTCGGGTTACACAGTGGAGATGTGTGCAGGGTGGAATTCCAGCTCAGATATTCTCCAGCTGAGGGAACTGGGGCAAGTCACTTAACCACTGCTTTGTAAAATGGAGTTGAAAACCACACAAGCCCATCAGAGCTATGTGGATGAAATTAGAGTTAAATGAAGTGATACATGGGAGACGCTTGGTATAGATCCTAAATGCATGTGCCTGTCATTATTGTTATTTCTGTTGCCATCATAGTTACGCCAGTTGGAACTACATTTCCCAGATTTTTGTGTCTGTGGATCCAGGTCAGCGGGGGCTACAGGAGACCCTTCTTTATGCCCCAAAGGTGGCTACAGGGAAAGTGTTGTTGCGGCTTACACACGTTGTCACCGATCTTCTCTTTCATCTGGCTGGTGTGGGGTGGCAGTTGTTTGTGGCTTCTCCAGCAACCTGGATTTCCCACTTTAGGTGTCGGAATCTAGGAATGGGGTGAGAGCAGCTTCATGATGAAAGGCACTAGGTTTTCATGTGGGAGACCTGGATCAGCAAAATGGGAGGCTGTGAGAAGCAGATGTGGGGCCGACTTGTCTTTGCTCTCCCTCATTTCATATCCATCCTCTCGACTGTCTGCCCTGCTGACTTCAGGGCCAGCACCAACCACAGCCCGCAGCCTTCCGTGGAAGTCTTGGGAGTTTAACCAGCTGCCATGAATGAGTGACACTGAGTACCTATAACAAGTCCTTTGTTCTATATTTCTCAGTGCTTCCACTTCTGTGATTAAGCCCTGACACAACATCACCATCACCACAATAATCCTTATTAGCACCATCACCATCATCATCACCTCACCGTCACTGTCATCACCACATCACCATCAACACTGTCATCATTTTCACTATCACCACCATCACCTTCACCATCATCATCACCATCACCATCACTGACGTCCTCGCCATCAGTATCACCATTCTTTACCATAATCCTTACTGTTATCACCACCATCCTCATCATCAAGTAAGTACTGCATGCAGAACTGACTGTATCACTGGCGCTCCCATCCTCATCATCATTTACCATCATCACTGTCACCATTATCACCATCATCCTCCTTACCATCACCATTCCCCCATCCTCCTTCTCCTCACCATCATTAATGTCACCATCATCATCACCAACCCTGCTATCATCATAATCATGATCATTTTCACCACCATCACCAAAATCATCATCGTTTTGCCATTGTCACACTATCACCACCACCACCGTGATCCTCATCATAATGGGAAAGACAACATCTATGTACAGAAAGTAGAGCTATTGATCAAGGAGGGCAGAAGTCACAGTTCACTTTTACAAAGAGCCACCTGACAATTAGGACTAGCATTTGGTCATGAACTCTAACAACTATCGTAACCAGGCGGATAACATACCTGATTGGAATTTGGAGGTACATGGAAATGTGGAATGGTGAGACTATGACAAGCTGCCCGAAGATAATCAAATCCAAATTTTTACCAAACAAGGTGGTGGCCAAACAGAAGCCACCTGAGGGGTGAATCCAGCTGAAGTCCCCAGTTTGCACCCACTGGACTGAGGGTCCTTTTCTTTAGTTTCAGTGATATTTCCATTCCTAGGTGAGGAGACAGAGAAAAACCATTTTTCAGGTAGTGGGAGGCCGCAGAATCTGGTGGGAAGATTGCAGTTTAGGAATCAGACAGATTTGGGTTTGAGTCCCAGGTCCAGATTGCAATGTTGGCCACTTTGGTCACCTTTTCTGAGCAGCAGTAACATAATCTGAAATAAATAACAACAATAGTCCATCCCTCACTTCATTTGGCTGCCCTGAGATCAAAGGAGACAAGATTTGGAGAGCACTCACTCCATGCCTAGTGTATAGGACATGCTCAATGAATACTAGCTATTACCGTAATTAGTTTTAGAGGATTCGTTTCTAGGATGACCTGAAGTCTCCCTACACTCTCCCTCTCCCTACTCATATAATATCACACACACATACATACACACACCCTCTCTCACACTCACATATATACACATTCTCACAAATACACTCAAAGTGAGGTAGATTAATAATCCAATGCACTGAGTCTATGGATTACTGAGTAAGCATACAATTTATCCACTATATAAATTGATGAAACTGATGTCAAGAACAGTATTTCATGCTACAAGTCCACACTTAATTCTTCTTCTACAACACATTCACACACATTCATTCACACTCCACTTTCAATTCTGCAGCTCCTATGATCTGCCTAATCTCAGAAGCAAACTTTCGATTGTGCATTCCTGGGGGAAATACGTTCTTTCCTCCTCCAGAAGAAAGATGCCTCATGATATCACTTGAGAAGAATGAATTCAAACCAAGGGCTCTCAGGGGACAAATTTTGACCCGGTGGTTTGCTGGCGCTGGCCTTTCTGAGTAAGGAGACCCACCCAGCATACCTTGCCCTCAGGCCACCCAGTCTTTCCTGCTGTCCTACAGGAAGGCTTCGGTTAAACATCCACAGTCGTGGGTGGGCTCCTTCCCATCGCTCTGCCCAACTGTGCAGTTCCTCTCCTTCGTTGTGAGTTCATTGCTGTAATGGAGGAACCAAGGAAGGGGATGTCTTATCTCATCCAAGGCTGTGGTGGCCTAAGCCTCTCTCTTAGGGGCTGGGTAAGAAGCCCAGTTTCTTCAGTTCTACTTGGGTCTTCTGCAGGGGATACGCTGAAGAGCACAACACCCTTGCTTGGTGTATGGCAGACAGTAAACAGGTAAATAGATGTTTTCCCTATTGAGCAGGCTTGTCCAAGCCACGAACATGCAGTGCTCAGCTGTTGATTGTGCCCTCTCAGCACTCATCTCTCCTGTTACTAGCACCTGAATTTCCCTTCAAAGAATCATGTTCCCTCCACTTCCAGTCCACCTGGTTTGGGGTGGGCATGTGACCCAGTATCAGCCATGAGAACACTCCATCTTAGGCTGGGTGTGGTGGCTCATACCTGTAATCCTAGCCTTTTAGGAAGCCAAGGCTGGACTATCCCTTGAGGCCAGGAGTTCCAGAATACTCCACCCTTTCTGACCATTTCGATTGGTCCAGAGATGTTATTTATCCCAAATGACTCTACTGAGAGCCCTTGAGGAGTCTTTTGCTGTATCCCTGAGAAAAAGAAATTCTCTTTGTCCTGGGATTGCTGAACTGTGAGGATTTGAACTTGAGGATGCCAGAAGATCCTTACCACCCCCAGGGAGAGCATACTTAAAATGACACTGGCTCAGAGAAAACCATCAGAGGGACAGAGAGAGACCAAGATTTGGAGACATTGTTTGAGCCTCTTAGTCCATGTTAATGAAAGCTAGACCTTCTAGTTAAGAGAAGAGGTTAATTTCCCCAGTTGGCATAAATCAGCTATTTACAAACTAAAGGGTCTCAGTTGATACAGGTCACATATTGAGAGATGCTTATAAATATACATAAAATTTCTTAGTCAGATTTAAAACCAGAATCTTATTGCAATAACAACAGTTGTCATAGCTGGCATTCACTGAGGGCTTATTATTGCTAAGAATTGTACAAAGCATTTTTAATACTTTTCCTGAATAAATCCTTAAGGCCACCCTGTGCCATGCATATTGTTACCGTCTCTATAATCATCATCATCATCATCGTCACTATTATGGAGTGAATGTGCCCCCACCCCAAATTTGCATGTTGAAGCCCTGACATCCAACATGATGGCATTTGGAGATGGGGCCTTTGACAGGTAATTAAGTTAAGATGAGCTCATGAGAGTGGAGCCTCCATGATGGGTTTAATGTCAGTGTAAGAAGAAACATCAGAGTGTACATGTGCTGTCTCTCTCTCCCTTCTCTCTCCCTTTCCCTCTCTCTTTTTCTTTCTCCTCTCCATGTGAAGACACAGGGAGATGTAGCCATCTACAAGGAAGACAGCCTTCACCAGAACCTGACCATATTGGCACTGTGATCTTGAAATTCCCAGCCTCAAGAACTGTGAGAAATAAATTTCTGTTGTTAAGTCACCCAGTCTATGGTATTTTGTTGTCACAGCTTGAGAAGACTGAAATAGTCACCATCATTGCCATCACCACCATCACCATCAGCACCATCATCATCACCATCACCATCATCACTGCCATCACCATCATCACCATTATCACTATCACCACCATTACCATCATCCACATCACCATCACTAACATCACCACCATCACCATGATCACCATTATCCTCACCATCACCACCATCACCATCATCATCACCATCACCATCATAATCACCATCATCATCATCACCAGCATTATCACCACCATCACCATCACCATTATCACCATCACCATTACCATCATCACCATCACATCACTAACATCACCACCATCACCATCATCACCATTACCATCATCACTATTATCACCATCATCATCACCATCATCACCATTATCATCACCATTACTATCATCACCACCATTACTGATGCCACCATCATTACCATCACCACCATCACCATTGGCATCACCATCACCACCATCATCATCACCATCACTATCATCACCACCATCATCACCATCAGTGACACCACCATCATCACCATCACCATCATTACCATTGTCATCACCATCACCACCATCATCACCATCACCATGATCATACCATCATCATCACCATCATCACGGTCACCACCATCACCATCATCACTATCATCATCTCCATGATGCAAGTTTTGCATATTTCTACAAGCATACATGTATTTTAGTTCTCTGCTCCTTTGCTCAGGTGAACCCTTTTCACCTGGGAGGTGGTAGAAGGAGTGAGTATGAGCTGGGGCTCTGGGATTAGGCTGCCCAGGTTCATGTATGAGGTATTAACTGTAACTCCTGGACAAGCGGTTTAGCTTTCCCAAGACTTGTTCCTACAGTGGGAATGAAACCAGGCTTGCAGTACAGATATTGACTCACAATTTCTTATTTTATTGTATTTTATTTTAATTTATTTTATTTTATTTTATTATACTTTAAGTTCTGGGGTACATGTGCAGAACGTGCAGGTTTGTTACATAGGTAGACATGTGCCACGGTGGTTTGCTGCACCCATAAACCCATCACCTACATTAGGTATTTCTCCGAATGCTATCCCTCCCCCAAGCCCGCACTCCCCGACAGGCCCCAGTGTGTGATGAGCCCTCCCCCCTCCATGTCCGTGTATTCTCATTGTTCAACTCCCACTTATGAGTGAGAACATGCAGTGCTTCCTTTTTTGTTCTTGTGTTAGTTTGCTGAGAATGATGATTTCCAGCTTCATCCATGTCCCTGCAAAGGACATGAACTCATCCTTTTTTATGGCTACATAGTATTCCATGGTGTATCTGTGCCACATTTTCTTTATCCAGTCTATCACTGATGGGTATTTGGGTTGGTTCCAAATCTTTGCTATTGTGAACAGTGCTGCAATAAACATACGCGTGCATATGTCTTTATAGATTTATAATCCTTTGGGTATATACCCAGTAATGGGATTGCTGGGTCAAATGGTATTTCTAGTTTTAGATCCTTGAGGAATCGCCACACTGTCTTCCACAATGGTTGAACTAATTTACACTCCCACCAACAGTGTGAAAGTGTTCCTATTTCTCCACATCCTCTCCAGCGTCTGTTGTTTCCTGACTTTTTAATGATCGCCATTCTAACTGACAAAAAATGTCACATTTCTTTATATCCCTATAACAAAATTCAATCTGCTCTGAGCCTTTCACCTTGACTCACAATTTCTAAGTCAGGTGTGCACAAATGTGTTTTTCCTTACTTGTAAATAATTAAACTGAACTCTTGAGGTTTCATTTTCACTCAGAGCTGTGAGACCAAATCTTTCTGTTCCAAGGAACTCAGTCATATCTGGTTTAAAATTCTGTCTCTTTTTTGGGTGGGGGTCAATTTTTTCTGCACCCTTTCTCCTTCCCTTTTTGCCGGGGATTGTAAGTTCCTGCAGGACTTATGCATCCTTCTGGCATGCAGGATGGGATCCCTGGTTTGTGTCTTTCTCTGTCCTTGTTGGTATTTCCTAAATGTAACTGCTGAGGAGGTGTTTTAAAAATTGAGGCGATGTTCATATAAGTGTACAAAATTAGCCATTTTAAAGCATTCAGTTTGGTGGATTTAATACATTTACAGTGTCCCCCAGGACTTTGGTGACGCCCTTCCACATCAGGGTGGAGGAAGCAGTTGCTTCTGACTTAAGCGTCACTCTCTTTTCCTGACCTCTTGAGCAGTCACTAATCGGGAGTGGTACCACCCAAGGGCTGTTTGGAAATGCAGAGGACAGTTTTGGTTGTCACAATGACTGGAGAAGCTGCTGCATCTAGGCCCTGGGGCCAGGAGGGCAAACTGTCCTGCCACGAGTGTGCGAGTGTGGCAGGTTTGCAGGGTCAGGAACCATCTGGTGATGGCAGAGGTGCCTGGTAGAAACAACGTGGGGAATTTTATCCACAACGTCTGCCCTTTGCAGCAGACATCCACCCCCACCCCCATCACCGCAGGTTCAACAGTGCCCTGGCCAAGAACTTGCAGTCTTCAGAAACAAAGCAGCCGCAAGACCTCTGGTCAGGCTCACGTTTCCCAGTCTAGGTAGAACTTCTCCTCTGCTGGGTTTTGCTGGGGTTTCTCCTCCACGCTGTTCAGATTCCTCAGGTTGTATAATTATTACCTCATTTGGAGGTTCAGGATGCAATCGTCTGAGCAAGAGAATTATAGTTATGCAACTTCCAGCCAATATGCAAATTTTCTCCAGTTTGCAAGGGAAGGAGCTCTCCCCTTTCCCCAGACATCAGCCAGTGCAGTCAGGGTCGCACTCTGCTGGGCCTGACTCCCATGGTTTGGGGGACATTTCTGTTCATCAGCACTGGGTTTAGGGTGAGGGCCGGGGGGCTGGGGAGCGGTGATGCTAATCACTCTCTTCTGCTTGCTTTGTTTTGTTTGTTTTAAAAATGACAGGAACATTGACTTTCTTTTTGTTGTACATGTTAACACATGTGTAGATTTGTGCAGCCCTCATCACAGTCAAGACACAAAGCGGTTTCATCACTCCAAAAACTCCCTTGGGCCATCCCTGTGAAGTTCCACCCTCCCCTCATCGCTCACTCTTGGCGCCCATTATCAGTTCTTTATCACAAGATTTTGTCTCTTCCAGAATGCCTTATGAATGGAATCCTAAGGGTATGGAACCTTTTGAGCCTCACTTCTTCTGCTTAGCGTAAGGCCTCTGATCCATCCAGGTCATTGTGTGTGTCACTGATTCATCCTTCTTCTCTTTCTGAGTAATATTTCATTGTTTGGATGTACGATATTCTGTTTATCCATTCACCAGTTAAAGGACATTTGGGTTCCTTCCAGTGTGGGGTGATTATGAATAAAGCTGCTACAAACATTTGTGTGCGGGTTTGTGTGTGAACATTTGTCTTTATTTCTCTTGGGTGCATACCTCGGAGCGAGATTGCCAGGTCCTATGGTAGGTATATATTTAACTTTAAAAAAAAACTGTCAAACTCTTCTAGTGTGGCTGCACCATTTTACACCGTGAGCAGCATATGACTGTTCCTGTTTCTTCCTCTCTTCACTGGCACTTGGCATTGTTGCATTTTTCGTTTTAACTGTTTTAGTGAGTGTGCGATGGGGTGTTATCATGGTCTTGATTTGTAATTCCCTGATGTCTAATGAGGGAGACTTCTTATGTTCTTACTCATCATCCATGTATCCTCTTTGATGAAGCAGCTGTTAAAGTCTCTTGTCCATTTTTAATTGGGTTATTTTTCTTCCTGTTGAGTTTTTAAAAACGTCCTTGCATATAACGGACATACAATGAACTGCACATATATAGATCATACAGTTTGGTGCTTTGACATATGTAGTCACCTATGAAGCCATCACAGCAGTTCAGACAGTGAATATGCCATCACCTTCAAAGTGTCCTGGTGCCCTTTTGTCTTCTCTCTCACCCTCCCCTGACCTCTTTCCTGGGCAACTATTTTTTTTTTTTTTTTGAGGCAGAGTCTTGCTCTGTCACCCAGGCTAGAGTGCAGTGGTGCTCACTGCAACCTCCACTTCCCGGGCTCAAGCGATTCTCCTGCCTCAGCCTCCTGAGTAGCTGGGACTACAGGTGCCTGCCACCATGCCCAGCTAATTTTTGTATTTTTAATAGAGATGGGGTTTCACCATGTTGGCCAGGCTGGTCTTGAACTCTTGAGCTCAGGCAATCCTCCCGTCCCAGCCTCCCAAAGTGCTGGGATTACAGGTGTGAGCCACTGCACCTGGCCTAAGCCTCTTTTCTTTATAAATTACCCAGCCTCACATATTTCTTTCACAGCAATGCAAGAATAGACTAGCACAGTAGTATTCCCTTATTACCCCTTTAGTGTCTGAGGGTCTCATTGAATATTTTCTTGAATTTCTAATACTGATAATATATGCCTTCTATTTTTCCTTGCCACTCTTGCTAGAATTTTATTAATTATTTTGAGTCAGCTTTTTGTTTCATTGATTTTTCTCTATTATTTTTCTCTTTTCAATCTCATTGGTTTCTGCTTTTCTTATTGATTTCCTTCAGCTCGCCCTGGCTGATTTTGCTCTGCTTTTTATAATTTCTAAAGTTGGAAGCTCAGAGGATCAGTCTAAGCCCTTTTTTCTTTTTTAATGTAAGCATTTGATGGTATAAATTTGTCTGCCAGCACTTGCTTTAGCAAATTTTATATCTTGTAGTTTCACCCTCATTCAATTAAAAATATTTTCTAACTTCCCTCCAGAGTTTCTCTTTGACCCAAGAATAATTTAGAAGTGTTTTGTTTAGTTTCCAATGTTTTGGAAATTTTTTTTATTATTTTTCTGTAACTGACTTCTGTTTTAATTTCATTATTATCAGAGACCATACTTTGTATTATTACAATTGTAATTCTTTTAAGTTACTTTAATTCTTTTAAATTAGTTGAGGTTTTATGTTATGAAGCAGAAAAATAGCTCTGCAATTCATTTGTTTTTGTTTTCTTTTTCTTTTTTTTTTTTTTAGAGACAAGGCCTTGCTCTGTTGGCCTGGCTGGAGTGCAGTGGTGCGATCATAGCTCACTGCAGCCTCAATCTCCTGGGCTTAAGCTACCCTCCTGCTTCAGCCCCCTGGGTAGCTGGGACTGCAAGCAAGCACTAGCACACCAGGCTAACTTTTAAATTTTTGGTAGAGACATGATCTCACTGTATTGCCTACGTTGGTCTCAAACTCCTAGCCTCAAGTGATCCTCCTGCCTTGGCCTCCTAAAGTACTGAGATTAGGCTGGGTGTGGTAGTTCACACCTGTAATCCTGAGGCCCCTATCTCTACAAAACATTTAAAAACTAGCCAAGTGTGTTGGTGTGTGCTTGTAGTCCCAGCTACTCAGGAGGCTGAGGCAGGATTGCTTCAGCCCAGAGGTCGAGGCTGCAGTGAGCCGAGATTGCGTCACTGCACTCCAGCCTGAGTGACAGAACAAGACCTTGTCTCAAAAGAAAAAAAGTGCTGGAATTACAGGTGTGGGTTACCATGCCCAGCCTTTGTGCATATTCTATGTGTACTCAAAGAGAAGGTTTTTCTTTTTCTTCCTTTTTTGCTGTTGTTGGTGTGGTGTAAATGTAAATGAAAATGACATCCAGTTGCTTCATGGTGCCATTCTGTTCATTTTTATCTTTGCTGACTTCCTATTTGTTCTCTCTGGAGAATAAGATTGAAGTCTTATTCTAGAGAATCTTATTCTGTTGAATCTTATTCTAGAGAATCTCACTCTATTCAATCTTATTCTAGAGAATAAGATTGAAGTCTCCAACTGCAACTGATCATTTGTCTGTTTCTTCTTTTGGTCCTATCAATTTTTCCTTCATTATTTTCCTGATGAAGCTTCATTGTTTTTCTGTGGTTGCTTTTGAGATTGTTTCTTGGTTTCTGCTTTCAGCATTTTGACTCTGATGTGTTTAGGCATGGGTTTCTTCGAGTATATCCTTTTATGGGATTCACTGAACTTTTTGAATTTGAAGGTTTTGCTTTTTGACAAATTAGAGACATTTCTTTCCTCTGATGTTTTTCTACCCTGCATTCTTTCTTTTCTCCATCTAGAATTCCCGTGATGTGGACGTCAGGCATCTGGTACAGGTGCTTCAGTCTCTGTTCGTTTGTTTTTTTTTCTGGTTTTAAAATTTTGCTTCTTTTTCCCTTTGTTATTCAGGTTGGACGATTTCTATTAATTTATCCTCCCATTTAATGACTCATTGCTCTGTTATCTTGATTTTGTTATTGAGCCCATCCGGTGACTTTTAACATTTTGGTTATCATATTGTTTAGTTCTGACAGTTCAGTTTGGTTTTTCTGTATATCTTCTCGTTCTTTACTTACATTTTCTATCTTTCCATTTGCTTTACCAGTGTTTGCTCTTACTTCTTGGAGTATTTCTGTAATAACTGCTTCGAAGTCTTTTCTGATCCTACTTCTTCTTCTTCTTATGATTATTAATATATTTTTTTTTGGGATGGAGTCTCACTCTGTTGCCCAGGCTGGAGTGCAGGGGCGTGATCTCGGCTCACTGCAACCTCCGCCTCCTGGGTTCAAACTATTCTCCTGCCTCAGCCTCCTGGGTAGCTGGGATTACAGGTGCCTGCCACCATGTCTGTCTAATTTTTGTTTTTCTGGTAGAGACAGAGTTTCACCATGTTGGCCAGGCTGGTCTCATACTCCTGACCTCAAGTGATCTGCCCACCTCGGCCTCCCAAAGTGCTGGGATTACAGGCGGGAGCCACCACGCCTGGCTTTTTCTGATCATTCTAACACCGGTGTCATCTTGGTGTTGGGATCTGTTCCTTATCCTTACTTGTACAAGTTAAGATTTTCCTGTATTTTCATATGCTGAGTAATTTTGATCTGTATCCTGCTGGAATTTTGCATCCTATATTATGAGGCTCTAGGTCTTGTTTAAATGCCATGGAGGATGCTGATAGTTTGGTTTCATTGGCCAATCAAGGTGGTTGGATTCAGGCAACAAGCTCCGAGCAGCCTCTGTGAGCTGTGCTCCTAGTGGCCACTCAGTCGTCAAAGCAGGGCAGTGCTCTTCAGAGCTGTCCTGTGCGTGCACCACCCAGTGGCCAGGCCTGGGCCTGGCGATGGTTTATCCTCGAGTTCAGTTCTCAATGTCTTGGCTCTGCTTTTTAGGGTCAAATGCGTGCCTGTGCAGTTTAGGGGTGAGCCCAGGATTCATGAACAACTTTAAACTCTCTCTTTCCTGATCTCTGCCCTCTCTGCAATCTCCCCGGCGTTTTTCAGGTTCCCTGGGGCTTCCTTTTGGGGTCGTCCACTCAGAAAGCTGAGCTGTCAGTTATTCTGCTTTGCCACATACTTCTCATAACTGTGGCCAAGTCCGGGACTGGGAGGTGGGAGGACAGAGAGAGAGAAAGAGAGAGAGAGAGAGAGAACACCTGGGTCCAGTCTGATCTCCTGGAAACACAGTTTTTTCTTATCAGAGAGGAAGGTTCTGCCCACTCTGAGTTTCAGGGGCCCATGGGCCATGCTGTAGTCACTGTCATTAGTAAAGCCACGGAATTGTTGGAGAACTGGGGTGCAACAGAACAGAATAATATAAAAAGAAAAATGAAATTTCCCTAATTGTCTCACTTCCCTCTCTTGAAGTGCTCTTTCTCTGAGCCTGGTATCCGTGTTTAGTTTCAGGTGACTTTGAGTCTAGGCTGGGGTTACTGGGGGAAATAATGGGAGATTCACCTCTAGTTCAGTGAAACTGAATTTTTTTTCTAGTCTGCCTGCTGGGTCTACAGTTCAGAGTCCTCACACAGCTGCTCCATGCATTCTTGTTGGACATCCCGGCTGCATTCAATGGAGAAGAGGGTGGAGAGTGCTGACGCCACCTCATCCTCCATCCCAGGCCCTTCTGATGGCTTCTTCACTGTTTTAGTTGGGACAGTTATGACTGCAAGTGGAAGCCTGCTAAATTCAAAGCTTAAGTAAAACAATGTTAATTTACTCACTTAATTGAACCGGGGAAAATGTAGGGATGGCTGGTCCCAGGGAAGTCTAAATCCAGAAATGCAAATGCTGTCATGTCCCCATCTCTCCCCTCCATCACAGGTCTCCACCTCTCTCTGAATTGTCTTTCTGTTCCCACCGTTGCATTGAGGCTTTCTTCATAAGGTGGGGTGCCTATGGCCAGGGAACACTCTGAGCTCTCATCCTTGCAGCATTTTCCTCAAATTTCTCCCAAATTCCAGGATACAAATCAAAATTACTCAGCATACAAAAAAATCCAGGAAAATCTTAACCAACTTAATGCATAAAAACAAGGAAGGGACAGAGAATGTCTGTCCTTTTCTATGATGGAAAATCCCAGGGCAGACTGTCACTGGAGTGGCCTAGATCACATGCCTACGCTTTGGGCCAATCATGTGCTGAGGTGTGTGAGTGCCCCAAGGCTGGAGCTGGGAGGGGCAGTTTCCCCAAAGAAGGAAGCGAGGATAAAACACAGAGTGGAGTGCCTGTTACACTCCATGGTTTTACATGAAACTTAGTGTGCTTGGAGAATAAAAGTCACTAGAGGTATGGCAGTGCCAGCAACAGGGTGTGAGGGACCGGAACACAGGGGCAGGAACTGGGAGGTCAGAGGTGGTGGTAGGGTGGTTGTGATGGGTTTTGAGGGGCCAGGAGCTTTTAAAAGTAGCATGAGAGCTGGGCCCAGTGGCTCACACCTATAATCCCAGCACTTTGGGAGGCCAAGGCGGGCGGATCTTAGGTCAGGAGTTTGAGACCAGCCTGGCCAACATGGTGAAACCGCATCTCTACTAAAAAAACAAAAATTAGTTGGAAATGACATGAGCCTGTAATCTCAGCTACTTGGGAGGCTGAGGCAGAAGAATCATTGCAACCCAGGAGGCAGAGGTTGCAGTGAGCCAAGATGGAAGACTTTGTCTCAAAAAAAAAAAAAAAAAAAAAAAAGTAGCATGAGAAATTCATGTGGCTTCACCTCCACAAACAGTTAAGACGGATGCTGTTCTGCTCCCTGGGGACTGACTCATTCCAGAGTGTGGGCTGCCAGTGTGACGTGGCTCAGCCTCATGAGGCTCCTGAAAAACGTACAGGCTTTGGAATCGGAGAGCTCAGGTCCAGCTGGACACTGCTGCTTATGAGCTGTGTGGCTTCAGTCTCCACCTCCTTAAAATGGGTGTAGTCAATAGCAAAGAGATAGAATCAACCTAAATGCCTGTGAATGGTAGGCTGGATAAAGAAAATGTGGTACATACACACCATGGAATAGGACACAGACATAAAAAAAGAACAAGATCCTGTCGTTTGCGGCAATATGGATGGAGCTGGAGGCCACTATCCTAAGCAAATCAGCGTGGGAACAGACAACCAAATACTGCATATTCTCACTTATAAGTAGAGGCTAAACATTGAATGCACATGGACACAAAGAGGAGAGCAACCCAGCTTCCTCCCATCCCATCTCCCACCCCTCTCCCTGACCCCTGGCAACCACGTATCTGTGTTCTATTTCTAAAATGTTGTGTAACACTTTAAATGTTATGAAATGTTTTATGTAACATTTCAAAAATGTTACATAGATGGAATCATAGGGTAACGTTTTGAGATTGTCTTTTTTCATTTATCATAGTTTCCTGGAGGTCCTCCCAAGTTGTCCTGTGTGTCATTAGCTCCTTCTTTTTTCTTTTGTTCCTTTTTCTTGCCGAGTAGCACCCCACAGTACAGATGAACCACAGTTCATGTCTTCACCTGTTGAAGGGCAACTGGGCTTGTTCTACCTCTTGGCTATTACAAGCAGAGTTGGTACGAACATTTGTGTACAGATTTTGCATGAACCTCAGTTTGAACTTCTCTGGGGTAAATGCTCAGGAGATCAATGATCTAGGGGCAAGCGTGATCATTCTCTCCACTTTACAGGTGACGAGACTGTGGTTAGGGGAGGTTTCTTGGCTGAGAACACTGGGCGGAGATATGGCAGGTCAGAGTGGCACCTGGGTGTGTCTGACCCAGCACCTGAACTCTTAGTGGCCACACCTGATGGCCTTCCTCCATGTCTGTCCTAGCCGAGACCCAGCGCTGAGGGATGGAGGGGATGTAGAGTGGATGGGACTGCCCCTCAATCACAGATGGCTCTAGTGTCCCCTCCGAGTCTTGCTCTCTGTCGCAGCTCTGGCTGTGGTAAGTGCATCCTCAACACTGCCTTTCTCATTTAAGTTGCAGCTCAAACTTCTTTTTGGCTGATCGTTCTCGCTCAACGACCCCCGCCCGGGCAGTGCTCCCGAGGGCCACAGTTCCGGTCCTGAGCAGGGCTGCCCAAGGCCTGTCCTGGCCATTTGCAGATGTGCCTTTTATGTGTGTTCCCTCATGAGACCGGGAGTTGAGGGCTGGGTCTCCATTGGGTGACGGGTCCCTGGGACTGAGCACAGTGCTCAATACATGGTGTGCGCTTAGTAAGTACTTTACTACTGACCAACAGCGTTGTTTAGGAAGATGCGTGTTGATGCTGGGAAGGCTGGGTGGGCTGCTCTGGAGCTCTGAGACTGTTTATTATGGAAAATGAGCCCAAGGATGAACGTTCAATAGCGGGAGTCTGAGGGCGAGATCTAGTGCCTGAGAATCCCTCACAATGCAACCGAAATGGTGCGGGTGTTTATTGTTGTTGTTCTGGGTGTTTTTGTTGTTGTTGTTGTTGGTTTTTTTGTTGTTGTGGGTGTTTTTTGTTCTCGTGGGTGTTTTTGTTGTTATGGGTGTTTTTTTTTTTTTGTGGGTGTTTTTGTTGTTGTCAGTTTTTTGTTGTTGTGGGTGTTTTTGTTGTTGTGGGTGTTTTTGTTGTGGGTTTTTTTGTTGTTGTGGGTGTTTTTTTGTTGTTGTGGGTGTTTTTTTGTTGTTGTGGGTGTTTTGTTGTGTGTGTTTTTTTGTTGTTGGTGTGGGTTTTTTGTTGTTGGTGTGGGTTTTTTTGTTGTTGGTGTGTGTTTTTGTTGGTGTGGGTTTTTTTGTTGTTGGTGTGGGTTTTTTTGTTGTTGGTGTGGGTTTTTTTGTTGTTGGTGTGGGTTTTTTGTTGTTGGTGTGGGTTTTTTTGTTGTTGGTGTGGGCTTTTTTGTGGTTGGTGTGGGTTTTTTTGTTGTTGTGGGTGTTTTGTTGTGTGTGTTTTTTTGTTGTTGGTGTGGGTTTTTTTGTTGTTGGTGTGGGTTTTTTGTTGTTGGTGTGGGTTTTTTGTTGTTGTGGGTGTTTTGTTGTTGTTGGTGTGGGTGTTTTGTTGTTGTTGTTGTCATTTGTTTTTGAAGCAGGTCTTGCTCTCTTGCTTAGGCTGGCGTGCAGTGGTGCAATCCCTGCTCACTGCAGCCTTGACCTCCTAGGCTCAAGTGATTCTCCTGCCTCATCCGCCCAGTGGGACTACAGGTGTGAGCCCCACACCCAGCCTGGGTGGTGGTGGTGTTGTTTTCAGAGACTATTCCTTGTTGAAATTATTAGAGACTGTGGTGTTTGTGGGTCTCACATGGTCAAATACCCCTGTATTTTATCTCGTCAGTTTCAAGGTGCCCCCTGCACTGCCCCGTGGTCGTCTTTGGTCATTTTTATTGCAAGGTTTTGAGAAGTAATTTTCAAGCAGAAATAGCACCCACTGAACGGCCCATGGGCTTCCCGAGGGTCTGCGATCTGTCAGAGATTCAGCCTGTGATCCAGGCTTTGTCTCCAGGCATCACTGTCACCGCATCTGCTGCCAATGGGCTGGGAGAGGTAAAACCCTGGGGATGCTCTCCTATGGGTCCTGCAGTACAGATGCCGCTGAGCACCCTGACTGGCCAGGAGGAAGCCTGTCTTACTAGACCAGTGTAATCGGCAAAAGCAAACAGGATGAGGCATTCAGTTGATTGAAAAGTGATGAGAATTCATGCTGCCCTAGGGGCTCAGGCAAGACTTCATTTGCAAGTCACACAATCAGCTTTGTTGGTCAGAATGGGCTGGGCTCTGTGGCAGTGAGAAACAGTCCCACCTGTAAGTGTCACAGTGTAGCCAATGCTGATTTCTCACAGAGATATAGTCAACTGTGGGCAGACAGATATATATCTGTGACTATATCACAGAGATACAGTCAACAAACGCTCCCCAGGACAGCTGCCGCCTATAAATGTGCTCAGCGTCCAGGTGGCTTTGATCTAGGGGCACCTCCTTGTCAGCACGCACTTCCTCTGGGCTGGGCAAGGGAGAGCTACAGAGCAGAGGTTCCAGCCACAGGATGCTTCTGCCCAGGGAGCACGTGTCACTTCCATTCCCATTTGCTTGGCCAGAGCAGGTCATGTGGCCACACTTGACATCCAGGCTCAGGAAGAGGTGGCTCTGGCTGCGGGTTGGCAGTAGTGGCTCCCGCCTTTGAGGCTCTCCTGAACTGCGGAACACCAAGGCAGCAGAGAGGCCTGGCTTCAAACCCTGGCTCTGCTCACTGGCTCTTTTTCTTCTTTTTCTTTTTTTTTTTTTGAGACAGTCTCACTTTATCTCCCAAGCTGGAGTGCAATGGCACAATCTTGGGTCACTGCAATCTCTGTCTCCCAGGTTCAGGTGATTCTCATGCCTCAGCCTCTGAAGCAACTGGGATTACAGGCATGTGCCACCACTCCTGGCTACTTTTTATATTTCTAGTAGAGACAGGGTTTCACCATGTTGGTCAGGCTGGTCTCAAACTCCTGGCCTCAAGTGATCTGCCCGCCTTGGCTTTCCAAAGTGCTGGGATTATAGGTGTGAGCCACTGCACCTGGCCTGCCTACTTGTTCTTGTGAGCTTTGTGTCCTGGTGTGAGCTGTTCACCTTTGTGCTGATTAATTTAATGTCAACTTGACTGGGCGAAGGTATGCCCAGGTAGCTGCTTAAACATGATTTCCAGATGTGTCTGTGAGGGGGTTACTGGAAGAGGCCAACATTTGAATTGGTGGACTAAAGAAAGCAGGTGGCCCTCCCCAGTGTAGGTGGGTACCATTCAATCCACTGAGGGCCTGAATAGAACAAAAAGGCAGGGGAGAGTGGGGTTTGCTGTCTGCCTGGCTGCTTGAACCGGGACATCCATCTCCTGCCTCAGCACGCCTGGTTCTCAGATCTTCAGATCTGGACTGGAATCTATACCCTTGGCTCTCCAGCTCTCTGGCCTTCCCACCACACCACCTGGACCAACTACAACTGGACCGACTTCCAACTACAGCACCACCACCAAGCTTTCCTGGACCTCCAGCCTGCAGACAGCAGATTGTGGGACTCCCCAGCCTCCATCGTGGCGTGAGCCAATCCTTATAATATGTATACATTGGTTCTGTTTCTCTGGAGAACCTTGATGAACGCAAACTCTGCATGCTTTGTTTCATCAGCTCTAAAATGGAGACATACATAGTGTTTCCTCGCAGGAGGGCTTCTGCGGGGTCAAATGCATTAATCCATGTGCAGCACCCAGGACAGTGCTTGACATCTTCTAAGTGCTCAGGAAATGCACATGATCAGAATTTTAGGGAAGCAGGGCACTGCCTCATCTTATGGGAAGGGCACATGGGGAGGTGGCTTAGACGCACCCAGAGCTGGAGACTGCAGCCCTATCAGGACCCTGTCTCTGTCTTGCCTTTCTGTTTTTGTGTATTGGTTCCCTTCTCAGGACAGCTATCCCACAGGAGTTCTTTTTCCCCTAGATCTGCATAGAAAAATTCCAGGGAATAACATGATTGGTCTAGCTTGAGTCACATGCTGTTCTTTGGCCAATCACAATGGCCAGAGGGTGGAGTCCTATGATTGGCAACCCCACCATAAGGGAGGAGGAGCCGTTCCACAAAGGAAGGGTTGTGGGTTGGAGGAGGGGGAAGGGAGGTGCTTGGCTGATAAAAAGCCCCCGGACTCAGTGGATTTTGCTCAGCTAATGGCCCACCTCATGCTGGTGGCTCTCTTGGCTCCTCTGTCTTATTGGCAAGGCTCTGAGGAAGAATGGGGCTCTTCCTGGCTACTCTCCCCTGCCTATGCCTCACAGAGGTCTGAATGGCAGCCTCCCTTACAGGCTATAAAGAGGATGGCTGAAGCCAAGCTTAGACATTCTAGATTATTTTTGTGATCATGGAGGAGCCACGAGATCATGTAGGGGCCCAGACATGGTGCTGTGCGGTCTCCCCTTCCAGGCCTGGTTGGACTGTAGACCTGCCCAGTAAGCTTGGGGTCAGGGCAGAGGCGGACTCACTGTGTCCAAGCTCAGGATTCACTGTGTCCAAACTCTTGGAATTCAGGCTGCAGGCCCACACCCTGCACCTGCTGGGCCCAGAAGGCTGTCAGGCCCAGCGCCCGGCCCCATGGCTGCAGGCGCGACCTCGCTCTGTGAGGCCGGGTCTGCGAGGGAGCAGGACTGCGAGGAGGTCTTGGCAGCCTCTGAGCCCCCTGCTACCCAGCATGGAGTGTGGAGCTGCATTCCAGGACATGTGAGATGCTCTCTGCAGCTGGAGAGGGGGCAAAACGAGGCTCTCGCAGGAATGAGGTTCAAGACCTGGCCAGTGCGCAGGAGTAGCAAGCCCTTGTGGACCCTGGAGATGGGTGCTGAGAAGTGGCCGGGGAGGCCCCTGAGAGAGCACTGAGGGGGACAAGGAGGACAGCCAGCCCCACCCACTCATGTTCCCCATCCACTTGTCTCTTACAGCTGCAGCATTGCTCCTAGCAGCATGACCGGAAGAAAGGGGGCCTTCGAGAAGTACTTGTTGAACACTAAATTTATTTAGAGGCACCCCAGGATCTGCCATTCCGACCATAGGACCTCAAGCAGGCCACCTTGCCATTCTGAAACCCCATTTTCTCATAGATAAACTGGAACCACAAGGCTGATCTTTGCAAGGTGCTGCAAAGCACATGGTGGGGAAGGGTGTGCTCTGAGTCCCTCACATGCACCGTGCATACCTGGTTGCCTCTGCCCTTTCCATCATCCTAGGGCTGTGGAAAGTCTGCTCAGAATGTCTTCTGAATCCTTTGTTAGTTGGGGGCTTTCGAAGCACTCGCAAAACATTATTAAATGCACAACACCCTGAAAAAAATTCAGTCTTGCTTTTGCCGGAATCTGTGGGATATGAAACCCACCCGCTCAGAGTGTGTGGTTCTTCCCAGGTCTTTCTATCCAGGTCCTGGCTCTCCTCATCTCCAGCTATTCCCTGTTCTGGAGATGCCCCTGAGGCAGTGGCATGAATCATCTCTCAGGCTAGCCATGACCACCCTGCTGAAAAGGGGGGTTCAGGGAAGTCAACAGAAGCCATGAGGTCATGAGGTCTCTCTGTAGCAATGACTGTGGCCGTTTTGTCCTGAGGGGTTTCTCTTTCCTTTTGTGGCTTCCTTGATCTCAGGCTGCACTGTGGCTTTGCGAGTATGAAAATCCAGTCCAGCAATGTCGCCAGAAATGTGTTTGGGGTGTTCATTTTCTACACCTTGAGCCAGGCACCAAGTGCGATAGAGCCTTCCAGCCAGGAGGTTCCACTCCATTTGTGGGGTGAGCCACATCCACAAGTGACAGGATACATCACGTGCTGTGAGATTCAGCAGGAAAGGGGAGGGACAAGCCCAGGACACAGAGCCAGGTAGATCTGGGTTCAAATCCTGACTTTGCACTTGCTGGCTGTGACCGTGGACAAGTTCCTTAACCTCTCTGAGTCTGTTTTCTCATCTGCAAAATGGAGATTGGAATATGCAAATTAAACGCAAATCCCAAATGCAAATTAAAGCCACAGTGAAGTATGTGCATTTCTCACCTATCAGATTGGCCAAAATTGAATAACTCACCATATTGGTGATGTAGAAGTGGGCATTTTCATAAATTGTTGGTGAGAGGATAAGCTGGCAGCATCTCTAAAGAAAACACTTCGGAAATACCTATTGCGATGTGTAGTCACATATCCTTTGACCCACAATTTCAGTTCTAGATATTTATATTAAGATTATACTCATACGCAGATGGAATGATTATAACTATTTCAATTTCAGCATTGTTGCTGATAGCAAAAAAATAGAAGCACCCCATGGATCTATCAATAAAAAATATATTAAATCGTTGTTGGTTTAGTCACACAATGATATATTATGTGGCTGTAAAATGGAATGAATCAGAAATTTAAGCAGTGACGTAAAATGATTTCCATGTTGCACACCGTGTGAGTGCTTTCTGCTACACATCCTGCCAGCCCACTTCTGATTTCTGTGGACAGTTCCTGTGTATGCCATCTGCGTCTCTTCCCAGGACCCTGCAGGCCTCAGTAATCTCGAAGCTGCAGCCAGAAGGGTGAGGAAGGTGAATTCCCCAGGAGGTATCCCTAGGCCCATTAGGGGATGGGAGTCCATCCCTGCCTCCTGTCCTTTAGAGCAGGGGTCCCCAGTACCCCCAGGCTGAGAACAATACTGGTCCATGACCTGTTAGGAACCAGGCCGCACAGCAGGAGGTGAGCAGCAGGCAAGCTAAAATTACTGCCTGAGCTCGGCCTCGTGTCAGATAAGCAGTGACATTAGATTCTTATAGGAGTGCAAACCCTACTGTGAACTGCATATGCACGGATCTAGGTTGTGTGTTCCTTCAAGAATCTAATGCCTGGTGGTCTAAGGTGGAACAGTTTCATCCTGAAACCATCTCCCCCAACCACCCATGGAAAAACTGTCTTCCATGAAACCAATCCCTGGTGCCAAAAAGACCGGGGATGACTGCTTTAGAGGACAACTCAGGTACAGCTCGAAAAGTTCCTCGGAATCTCCCAGCAGGGCTGAGTCCCGGCGTCTCATGGCAATGATGAACTCAGTGACTAGGGCATGGGAAGAGCTTGACAAATGTTCCCTGAACTGAGCAACGGGTGATGAGAACTTGTTTTCAGTGTATTAATTTTTTATAGTTGATTTATATTTATGGTAAGTGATAGATGGCTTCTATTGTTGATGGTAACATGAAGTTTCCTTTTAAGATGCATTTAGGCTGGGCCTGGTGGCATTTAAGTTGGAAGGCCAAGGCAGGAGGATCACTTGAGCCCAGGAGTTTGAGACTAGCCTGAGCAACATATACTAGTGAGACCCCTTCACTACAAAAAATAAAAAAATTTAGCTGGGCATGGTGGCACCCGCCTGTGGTCCCAACCACTTGGGAGGCTGAAATGGGAGGATTGGTTGAGCCTGGGAAGTTGGGCTGCAGTGAGCCATGACTGTGCCACTGCACTCCAGCCTGGGTGACAGATTGAGACTCCATGTCTCTCTCTCTCTCTCTCTCTATATATATATATGTGTGTGTGTATGTGTGTGTGTATGTATATATATGTATGTGTGTATATATATATATATATATATGCACTTGTATCAGTTTGAAAAGTAATGACTGAAATAAATCAGTCACAAAGGGCCACATATGATACAATCCTGCTGATATGAAATGCCCAGAAAAGGGAGGTCCTAGAGACAAAAAGTGGATGAGTGGTTGCCAGGGTCTAGGGAAGGGGTGTGGGGAGTGACTACTCATGGAGATGAGGTTTCCTTTTGGGGTGATGGAAAGCTCTGGAACCACATAGCGGTGATGGCTGCACAACACTGTGACTGTGCTCAATACGGATGAATTGTGGACTTTACTGGGGTTAAAATGGTAAATTGTATGTTATGTGCATTTTACAATAAAACAACAATGACAAAGTAATGGATGGATGTGATGTAAAGGCCAGTACAGGTGGCCCTTGGTTAGGCGTAGTCCCGAAGGGGTGGGAGGGTGGCTGAGGCTGGGGGGCCTAGGTCGGCCTCATCAACGGGCGGACGGCTACCAGGTGCTCTTGCCTTCCAGTGCCTGGCCGTGCCCGCCCTGTCCCGTGGTTTCCAGCCAGGCTCCCTTTGATCTCCTGTCCGGGTTTCTTGTTGATGTTCTGAAACGGCAGCCCTGAGCGGGGAGCCCACTCTGTGAGGCTCAGTCTTGGAAGTTGGCCCTGCCTCAAGCCAAGTGAAGGTCAAAGAAAACAAGATTCATTTCCAGGGAGAAGCCAAAACTGTGTTTGCTGTAACATCAAGAATCAAATGACGATGTGGTCTCCCCCACCGTGGAAAAATACTTCCATCTAGTTTCTTCTATTAATAACGGTGGTCAGCCCGTAAAAATTAATGTGTCAACTGCTTCAGAGCCGAGCTGTCTCACAGCCTTTGATCCCCTCATCGCGGCTGCTGGCCCTCAACAATATTTTCACTTCACATTTTCCCTTGATGGGTTTGCAGGAAGGTAATTAAATTATTAAAACTTTAATTGCCTTCCTGTATATAATTATCGCCTGCTAAAGGACACTTTTTATTCGCAGGCTGAAAAGCCCGATTTTTTCCCCCACTTTTTCTCACCAGAAGCGGCCTTGCGATGTGTCTTCTGGGGCATTCATGTGCTGTGGGATTTTTTTTTTCTTCTTTTCTGTCTTTAACATGGGTGAATGGGAAATGGTGCTTTTTGATTCTAAGGATGAAGATGGAAGCTTTCTCTTTTCCCTCCCAGTGCCCAGACCTTTTCTCACCCTGGCTTTTGTATGGAAGGACCTGTCATCAACACGAGCCAAAATACCATCTTCCGGGGGTTCCCCAGGGGAAGAGCGTGATTGCTTTTTGTTAGGGATTTTGAGTCCCCTGGAAATTGTTCGTAGTACAGACAAGAAAGCCAGAGCTCAGAGAGGGGCCTGATTTGCTCTGGGTCACACAGCAGTTAGGCAATAAGGATGACGGCCAAAGTGTGCGCTGGGCAAGTCAAAGACGTATTTTGTCAATTGATTTTACCCTGTGCATAGAGGATTACAGCGTCTACAGGGCCTTATGAGTTTTTCAAGAAACTTCCACCCTTCCCTGGATGGCACCAGGGACCCAAGCCCATGTAGCACCATGGTTTTCAACCTTGTCAAACCCAAGGATCCCTTCTTTTTTTTTTGAGATGGAGTCTCGTTCTGTCACCCAGACCGGAGTGCAGTGGCACTATCTCAGCTCACTGCAAGGTCTGCCTCCTAGGTTCACGCCATTCTTCTGCCTCAGCCTCCTGAGTAGCTGGGACTACAGGCGACCGCCACCACGCCTGGCTAATTTTTTTGTATTTTTAGTAGAGGCGGGGTTTCTTCATGTTAGCCAGGATGGTCTCAATCTCCTGACCTTGTGATTCACCCGCCTTGGCCTCCCAAAGTGCGGGGATTACAGGTGTGAGCCACTGCACCCGGCCCAAGGATCCCTTCAAATGCAACTATTTTATAACAGTTCCTTTTTATTCTGAAATGGAATTCATATAACATCATGTACCTACAGATGGAATTTCAAAAACAATGCTGTAACTCATATGAAAAAGAAATAAGAGGATCTTATGTATTTAAAATATGTATTTTAATATGTAAGGGCTCACGGTCACCTACGCTAGAAGTCTTAACCAAGTAGTCAGCTGCTTCTACCTATCATGAGTGAATCTGGACTTTAAAGAAGATACTACTCGATGGCTTATTGTCAGGCCTGTCTATTGATATTTGAGGTTTTAAGATCGGGATTAAACAAGTATATCTGCATATGGACTCGCAGACTTGCCAAGAGGGTGGTAGCTTCAGAAGCAGCTCCTCTGAGTGCATGTGGGTGACTCAGATACCACAAGGGCTTGCCAACTTTCACTGTAATTTTCTGAACAATTTTTAATGAGGTTATGAGCCAAGCAAGTTGTCGTCTTCCTTTGATTTATGTGGTAGTTACATATTTGAAATATTCAGAGTATGTTAAAATTATTAAAAAATGCTTTGCATCTGTATGTAAGAAGAGCTATGTCCCAGGCTCAGATCATTACTCAATGAACGTTCATCTCTGTGAATGTCACAAGTTGCACAGGGTGTGGGTCAAATTCTTTGTTGAATGAAGCTGTCTTGCCCATTGCAGGATGCCAAGTGGCCCTTGCTGCACCTCCTTCTGTAAATGCCAGTAACACTCCAGCAATATTTCAACCAATAATGCCCTTGGTTTCCAAAACACCCTCTAGGCAGCAGTATCACCCACATTGAGAATTTCCAATGCAAGGTAACACGGTGACAGGAATTTGGGTAGTGGGAATTAGGAGTAAAACTTTTAATTCTGTATCTTGATTTTGTGGGTCAGGAATTGGACAGGGCTCAGCTGGGTGATTCTTCTGCTCTCTGTCGCATGGATGGAAGTCACTTGGTGATATTCAGCTGACAGATGGGTTATTATACTGAGGGTCCCAAGTCTGCTTTACTCTCATGTCTGGCACCTTGGCAAAGAGAGCTGGAAGACTGGCTCAGCTGCTGTCACCTACAGATGGCCTCTGCAGGGTGGTCTCAGAGTGGGCGAACTTCTTACATATCAGCTCAAGGTTCCATCAGTGTGTTCACAGAAAAAACTGAAGGTGGAAGCCTGCCTAGGATCAGTCCTTGGATATCCCAACTCATCACTGCCACAGTTCATTGGCCACCAAGTCACAAGGCTGGCCTAGATTCAAGAGGAGAAGAATTAGACTCTGCCTGTCAAAGGGAGGAGGAGCAAGGACTTTGTGTCCATTTTAATTGGCCACAGCCCCTTGTTTTAGGCTATCTTCTATAGAATGAAGCTGACTTTTCTCAGTACAGCCATTCAGGTGCTGGGCTAATGCAGATGAAAAGGTCTCACTAACCCTTAAAAACACAGAGTTAAAGCCATCCACATACCTACTTTCCAAACACAACTCCAAAGCCTGCATTCCCTCTGCTGTGTTACAGCTCAACAGCAGCTTCCAGCTTTGTCCCAAAGGCCTACAGCTTCAGCTCATGGGGTGGCCAGTCTGGAACCAAAGAAAACAAGTTGCATTGCAGAGGAGCAACTGCCCTGCAGAGCAGAATCCAAGCAGAGGCGATTCTCCTGAGGAACCCTAAGGAATTAATACTCATCTCGTGTCATTCTGCAGAAACCCCTTGTACTTTGGGTTGTCTCTCCAGGAGTCCGATGTGCCTGTGGTAGGGTAATGGCCACCCAGGGAACCTCGGCCAACCTCGGGGCCACCCAGGCACTGGAATTGCGGGGCCTTCATCAGGGGCTGGAGATGCTTGGGGTGCAGTGGCCAACTATTTTTTTAAAAAGCCTTATTGAAATAAAATTCACCTACCATACAGTGTACCCATCTAAAGTGTATAATTCAGTGGTTTTTAGCATATTCACAGAGTTGTACCATCAGCACCACTGTGTAACTCCCAAGCATTTTCATCATCACAAAGAGAATCCCTGCACCTGGTGAGCAGTCGCTTCCCACTTCCTGCTCTCCCCGGCCTGGGCAGCCACCTCTCTGCTTTCTGTGCTTGTGGATTAACCTGTCCTGGATGTTTAGAGAAATGGACTCACACACGATGCGGCTTTTGGTGACTGGCTTCTTTCACTCACCATCATGGCTTCAAGGTTAATCCACGATGGAGCCTGTGTCAGAACTTCATTTCCTTTCATGTCTGAATCATATTCCATTGTGTGGAGAGACCTCGTTTTATTTATCTGTTCATCAGCTGGACCTGGGGCCTGTTCCACTGTGAGGCTATTAGGAATCATGCTGCTGTGGACATTTGGCTCATCCCTTGACAGACTGAGGTGTTTTGACGGGTGCCTGCCACTAATGTGGGTGCTGGTGAGCAGCTCACCGTGGACCTCATGTGTGGACAGAGCTGGGAGGCCGGGAATGAGAAGCAATGTCCGGTCCCGCTGGGTTGGGACATGCCCTTGGGCTTCTAAACACCTATAGTTTTTCCACTGAGACATTGAGGGGGTGTAAACAACAACATTCAGACCCTGTCCTTGTGATTTACTGCCTGCTTTCTGCTTAGGGAAGCTGGTGCCTCCTGCCCACACTCCTCTGTTCAAAATTCAGAACTAACCGTTCAATTTTGGAGGATGTGGGACCCAAAAGGAAGAATGATGTGGACTTTATTTTTTTTTTTCCTATTGGAGTTTTTGTATAATATTTATTTATGTAATACCTTACAAATATGTACATATTATATATGTAAAAGTTATATACATATAAATATGTATAAAAATATACATATTTGTATATATTTAAAGCACACAGAATCCATTAAGAAAGAGGTATTTCATAAAAGTTGCTTTGAGAACTTGGAGGTCATATGATGGGCTCTCTCTGTCATCTGTCTACACATGCACACATGTACACACACATACACCCACACACGTACACATGCA